>NC_022016.1:77005834-77014520 GCF_000317375.1 Microtus ochrogaster | reverse complement strand
TTGTGAGCCACCATGTGGTTGCTGGGAATTGAACTCAGGACCTTTGGAAAAGCAGGCAATGCTCTTAACCTCTGAGCCATCTCTCCAGCCCCCCAGAAAAAATATTTTTATCCAGGTAGAAGAGATCTGTTTTCTGGGAAAGTCTGAAACAACACATCACAACCAGTAAGAGCCCCTTGTTGTTGTTTTTTTTCCCACTTGAGCAATTATGTCTGTCTCTGTCACTAATTAAAAAAAAAAAAACTATAAGCAGAAAACCAACTTATGAGACCAGCCTTTTGTTCCCAAAATACATAAAACTAACTTATGAGACTAATCTTTTATTTCTAAGAAAGTTATAATCTTTTTCTTAGTGGAAAGACAAATTCTAACATGACATTAATCAAAAAGCTAAAAGACCTGGAAAGCTAACATCATGGCACACACCTTTAATGTCTAAAGACAGAGGCAGGAGGATCTCTGTGAATTCAAGGTTAGACTGATCAACACAGCAGGTTCGAGGACAGTCAAAGATACATTGAGAAACTCAGTCTCATAAAACAAAATAAAATGAAAGCTATAGAAGTTGTCTGCTTTAACTTTGTAAGCTGTAACTAATATTACTAGAATTATTTGACAGCAACTGTAACTGTTCTAAGTAACTATTTTCCCATCTGTAAGCAAATCAAGCAGGGTCAAGTTTGTTTGATGTTTTGTGAAGGAAAAAAAAGAAAATAATAATAAAATATAATATAATAGAAAATAGTAAATAATTCTATGATTACTAGAAGGACACAGCGGCTCACCCTTGCAATCTTAGCACTGGAAGTCTAAGGTAGGAGAATTGACATGAATTCAACATCAGTATGGGCGACAGTGAGTTCCAAGCCAGCCTGGGTTAGGTGTAAGAGCCTGTCTTTTTAGATAGAAAGGTAGGCAAATAGGCATGTAGGTAGGTAGGTAAAATGCCAGCACTGAGGAGGTAGAAGCCGGTGAATCTCTGTGAGTTCTAGGACAGCCAAGGCTACATAATTAGAACCTGTCTCCAAAAAAAAAAACAAATAAAAACTCTACGCCACATATAATAAAAGAATAAGATTTGGACTTTTCATCTGATTGCATCTCTTTGTTATAAAAACAGGGGTATGTTTTTTAATTCGGGCTATTTCTGTACACCCTCTTGTGGCCCCAGCCTGCTAGGACAGCATAAACACTACTCGACCACTACTTTAACAGACTCATACTATGCAAACAGAATGAACATTTTTGACAAAATATTCCAAATTCTAAATTCACTAGATAGAGTTAAATTTAAAATTAACTAACTGAACTGGGTATTGTGAGCCACATTTACAAGCCCAGCATTATGGAGACTGAAGCAGGGAGATCTTAAGTTTGAATCTAGCTGCAGCTATGCAGGGAGACCCTGTAAGATGCCTCCACTCAAAAAACTGTGGTATGGTTGCTAAGGAAACAAGATGGCAGGTCCTCAAAAAGACTAAAAATTCTATTTCAGTTTAGGATTATCATGTGATATAGCAATTTTAGCTCTAGGTATAGCCCAAATAAATGGCAGTAAAGGACTCCAGCAGATATTTCATTCACTGTCATAGCATTATTCATTATTCATGATGTCACAGAATCACAGAAGATGAATGAGTAAGCAAAATATGGCATTTCCAAATATGGAACATTATTCGGCTGTTAAAAGGAATAAAATTCTAACACATGCTATACATCATGGGTCAAACTTGAGAGCATATACACTAAGTAAAATAAACCAGTCACAAAAGAGCAAATAAATCCTGTAAAAGTCTTGTTAAATAAGGTACCTTATTCTGTCATATAGACAGAAAATAAAAATGTTTGTTGCCACAGCCAGAAAGAAAGAGAAATGAGGATATTATTTAATGTACAGAATTTCAGTTTTAAGATGAAAAGAACAGTGGAGATAGATGAGCAATAGTGATGATTGCACCGCACTATGAATATTTAATATCACTGAAGGGTACACTTGAAAGTGATTAATACGGAAATTATGTTACGTATTTTCCATGATTAAATTTTTTAGTTAAAAGGACTGGGAATTCTGTTCCATTAGTTTTCCACTGCTGGGGATCAAACCTAGGACCTTATTCATGGCAGCTAAGCACTAGGGAAGGGGTGGGAATTAGGAGACAATTTATTTTGTATTAAGTTCACCTATCCACAATGTCCCAATCCTCTCCCTGTAAGTATGAACTATAATCTTCTACCCACTACTTAGCAATATTTCACTGATTCCAAAAGAAGCATTTTCTCTTTAAGCAAAATGATCAAAGCTGGGCAGTGGTGGCGCACACCTTTAATCTCAGCACTCGGGAGGCAGAGGCCAGCCAGTTCTACAAAAGCTAGTTCCAGGACAGGCTCCAAAGCCACAGAGAAACCCTGTCTTGAAAAACCCAAAACAAAAACAAACAAACAAAAAAGATCAAAACTCCTTTCCCAAAAGCTTTTCATAGTTAGACATTATACTTATAACCTATTATCCAGCAATGATCAAAATCTGGATTTTTTTCCCCCAAAAGAAAATGGAAGAATTTTAGAAAGGCTTTCTTCATTGGACTTGTTAAAATTTAATTTCTTTCTTCATGTCATATAATCATAATTAAATAAGTACAAAAATTAAAAAAGAAAATACTCAAATGCATATAAAAGTTTCAATTGAAGGACTTTTTTCTCAAAACTTCACTAAACTTTATATAACTTAATGAAATCATAATTTCTTCCAGAACCTTTCCAATTTTTTCAATTAGCACATAAAACAATGGGTTTCATCTTGACAATCTCATACACTGGACTTTGCCTATATTCCCTCTTCAACAGACATTTGTCCCTCCTTCCCTCCTCTCAGTGGAGGCCCCTGTCTACCACATAAATAGTCCTTCTTTCATCTCATGGTATGCATGTGCACATAAACATAGATGCCTATAAATTCTCCATATTAGAGAAAACAGGTGATATTTGCATTTCTGAATCTGTCTTATTTTGTCCAACATAATAGTCTGAAAGTGAGTTAACTTCTTTTTTTTTTTTTTTTTTTTTTTTTTCGAGAAAGGGTTTCTCCATAGCTTTTGGTTCCTGTCCTGGAACTAGCTCTTGTAGACCAGGCTGGTCTCGAACTCACAGAGATCCGCCTGCCTCTGCCCAGCTTAACTTCTTTTTTCAATTCATTCTTTTTAAAGGTACTAAAACTCCACTGGTACACCACATTTCCTTACTTTTCAGACACTCATGGCAGCTAGGCTGGTTCCTGTAGCACGAATAACAAAACCCAGAGACAGATATTAGAGTTCAAGCTGAAGATCAGAAAAGCAAAGCAGCCAAGCCACTAGAGAGTTCTTACCTCTACCAAGGCTCAGACAAACAAAGGGGCAATCCTAACCTCAGCCTGACAGCAGACTGCAATGCTCTCCACCAGACCTCAGACTGCCCCAGGCTCTCATCTCCTCCTGCCTTACATACCTGTTTCAGACCAACCACACCACTCCTGTATCCACCTCCCTAGTACTGGGATTAAGGGCAGTGACTCCAGAGTACTGGGAATACCTTTGTGTGAGTTTCTATTTCTCTTTTTAGAGAGAGTCAACCTCCTGCAGCCCAGGGTGGCCTTGAGTCCTGGGACTTAAGGTATGTAACCACTCCCTGACCTCTAGTGGCTTAGATCTGAACTCTGATCTTCAGGCAAGCTTTATTTATTAAAACACAAATAAAATATCTCTATAGGTTCCATATTTTGGCTATTGTAAACAACAACGCTAAACAAGCAAGTGCAAATATTCTTCAAATTTAATTCAAAATTGTGTCCTTTCTACACAGGCATGCTAGCTTCTCATAGTACTAGTGATTCTCACAAGTACATGAAATAAAATATAATTTTACTATATTCACTTTGGGAAGGTATTCAATTAAACAAAGATTACCCAGCAATTTATATGTCATGTCTTATGTTTGAGTGTACATGTATATGTGTGCACAGGCCTCTTTGTATCAAACCTAGGGCCTTACACATGCTAGGCTAGGCAGCACTCTACCTACCACCACTGACACACCACTCAGCTAATTTCCCAAGTCTAGACATATAATCTTTACAACAAATTTCTTGATTTTCTCATAATAGATAATTGTTTTGTTTTTTTTGTTTGTTTGTTTGTTTTTGGTTTTTTTTTTGTTTGTTTTTCAAGACAGGGTTCTTCTGTAGCTTTGGAGCCTGTCCTGGAACTAGCTCTTGTAGACCAGGCTGGCCTCGAACTCATAAAGATCAGCCTGCCTCTGCATTCCAAGTGCTGGGATTAAAGGCATGCGCCACCACTGCCCAGCTAAATTGCTTATTTTTAAAAATTAAAAAGACCTACAATACAGAAGACTACAATGATCAGTAAAAAAGACTTAAACAAACAAAATAATGTGATATTTAGTTAGTAAGAGGATCACAAGTCCTAAACACACAAAGGATTAATGTGCTTAAAGTACACAGTCTTCTAAATAAACTTTTTAATATATGAAAATTGTTCACACCAAATGCCATTAGTATTTTTTCCAATTATATTTTCCAAAGTGCACAATATATCACTGGTCTATAAGATCATTCAAATATCATTCTTTTTTTAAGAAATGAAAACCAGCCGGGCGGTGATGGAGCATGCCTTTAATCCCAGCACTCGGGAGGCAGAGGCAGGCTGATCTCTGTTAAGTTCGAGACCAGCCTGGTCTACAAGAGCTAGTTCCAGGACAGGCTCCAAAAAACCACAGAGAAACCTTGTCTCGAAAAGCCTAAATAAATAAATAAATAAATAAATAAATAAATAAATAAATAAATAAATAAATACCAATGGAGAGCTCTTGCGTAGCATTCACAAGGCTTTGGGTACAATCCAATAGCCATTTTTCCTTTTAACCAAAATGGCACCAAAAGCAAAGAAGGAAGCTCCTGCCCCTCCCAAAGCCAAAGCTAAAGGGAAGGCCTTGAAAGCCAAGGCAGTGCTGAAAGGCAACCACAGCCACAAAAAGATCAGCAAATCACCCACCTTCCATCACCCACCTTCCGGTGGCCCAAGACCCAGAGGCTACTAAGGCAGCCTAAATGCTCCCGGAGGAACAAGCTTGACCACTATGCCATCATCAAATTCCCCCGACCACCGAGTCAGCCACGAAGAAGACAGAAGACAACAACACAACTGTGTTCATTGTGGACATCAAGGCCAACAAGCACCAGACCAAACAAGCTGTGAAGAAAGTCTAGGACACTGATGTGGCCAAGTCAATACCCTCATAAGGCCTTATGGAGAGAAGAAGGCGTATGTTTGGCTGGCTCCTGATTATCATGCTCTGGATCTTGCAGACAAAACTGGGATCATCCAGACTGAGTCCAGCTGGCTAATTCTAAATATACACTTTTTCACCATAAAAAAATAATAAAATAAAAAAATAAACTATCTTTCAAAGGTAAAGAAAGACTAGGAAAGAAAATGTTATTGAAATTTAAGAATTATCAATATAGTCATTTTGATTTCCAAACCAAAAGTCTTGATGCCTCAAAAATATTCCTCTACCTCTGAGAACAAGGACCCTAGATTTTCGATCCTTTAACTAATAACTAATATAAGAGTTAATCGTGAGCCAGGTGTGGTGCCATACACTCCTGTAATCCCAACCCCAGAGAGTCAATCATATGGGATATATGTGTGTGTGTATTCATATATCTTGAAACTCTACCTCAAAAATAAAATCAAGTAAGCATAGTGACTGGCAGATGACGGAAGACAGCTACAAGTTATTGGAGGTTTTCAAAGTTTTTAAAATTAAAGTTATAATAGCATTAGGGCTAGGATAAATTATACTATGTGTTGCTCTCCAGAGCCTTTCCCATCAAAACACAAACTGGGTAAAACTACATCTAAGAAGGGGACACTGTGGATCCCAATTTTAATCCCAGTACTGCGGGAAGCTGAGGTAGGAAGGCAGTATTAAATGCCAGCCTGGGCTACAAAGGGAGACACTGTCTAAGAAAGATGAAAGACCTCGAGCTATTCTAGAGCCTACAAATGCCAAAATTCCATGACCATCTCTTCTTTTTAAAACCATCCTTTCTGAGTTTGCAGATTGCAGAACAGTCAAAATGTACATACAAGCATATTCCTAGTGAACCAGATAGATACTAGAGAAGGAAAAGGAGCAAATTCTTGGAAAATGGTCATCAGAACATTAAATAGAAAAGTAATACCCATAGACTGTGTAGTAATGCCAACGTTGGCAAAAAAGTCTACCCATATTTGATAAATGCAATGCCAAACGGTGTGTGTGTGGCACTAAGATATTTTCTTCAGTAACTATCAAAGGACAAAGAAAACATTTACAAGCTATTGTTTATAACCCCGAATCTTTCCAGGCACACAAAGCTCTACTTTCGAAGGGTTTCCCTAAGATACTTACATGCTAGTGTCACTACAGAAGGGTTCAGTGAGGGAATAATCTTTATTTTAAATTAACTCCTGAAGAAAGGACTCCAAACAAATTAGATGCCAGCATGGAGACACTGTCTAAGAAAGATTCAAGTCTGTAGGGGAGGGAAATCTGCAAATATGAAGGGGTTATTAAGTGTGTGTGTTCAGTGCAAAGATCCATCAGAACACACTGCACAGCAACCTCCTTTTTTTCCACCCTCCAAAGATTCCAGCAAGGCCTGCGGAGTCTCAACTGTTTACCCCTCTTTGAACAGGACCACACAGCCCAGCTAGCCTCATCACCTCATCACGCTGCCTGTTCACTCACCACTTCATACAATACACCACACCCATAGCAACACACACATCAGCTTCCTCATGGAACAACCCAAACACCCCATAATTAACCCCATATTCTACACATTCCTCATAAAACTAAGAAAGAGCCCACACACATAGTAACCCCCAAATCATAGCATCCCCAAACCTAAAATTCTCGTTCAACCTCACTCAACACGTTCTACACACACCCACAAAACACAGCATATGAAATACATGTTCCCCATGGTTCACAATATACACACACCCTGAGCCACGCTGGGTAGAAAAGCCCACATTACAACCATTGCGGTGTTCACACAAACGCTGAGGAAGAGGCCACCGCGCTGCCACCCCGAAGCCGCCAAACTGGAGGTGGGAAGCGAGCAGAGCCAGACACTTCACCTGAAAATCCGCCAGGATCATCTCCCGGTCCATGTTGGACGCCATGGCGGCCGCAGAGCTCCGCGGCTCCGGGAACGAAGCGAGCACCTGGGAGCGAGACGGCGCCTCCTGCGGCCACACAGGCGGCCGCCGCCGGGTGGCGACGGGCTGGCGGGAGAGCCGGCGGGAGGGCCGGCGGGCGGGCGGGGTGGCGCGGGAGGCTAGGCGCTCATGCACTCGGTAACCTTCAGCCGCCCTGCGCCCGCCTGAGCCCCGCGGAGCCCTGGCTGCAGCCGCCGGGACGGGGAGGTTGGTCTCGATGCCGGGCTGGTCCTTCCGTCGCCGGCCGGGAGGAGGACAGGCTGCGACAGCGCGCGCCCGGCTCCCTTCAGCCGCGGCTAGCCCGGCGGGGGCGGGGAAAGCGAGAGAACGAGCAGGCGGGCCAACGCCACAGCCGCCTCCGCCTCCTCCGCTTCCTCCCCGGTCGCCGCCTCCGCCCCTGGTTGGCCAGCGCCAGAGCTGTCGCACATTTTGCTTGTCATCGAGGTCGCAAAGCGGTGCTTTGCGGCTGTCACGTGACTGCCCTCCTGTCAAGCGCCAGGCGCCTGGCTAGCAGGCGAGGACGCGGGCCTGGGTGGCTGGGAAGCTGATTTGTGTTCCCCGGAGCCGGAGGACCCGCAACCGGTTATTCCGGTTTGGGTTGTCGCTGAGGCCTCGAGGTGCCGCCTTGCCCCTGGCCGCGGCCGGAATGTGATTCAGCGCCTCACGTGCTTAGTCACACGCAAAACATCCAGCCGCAGCCCAGCCAACTCACCCGTAAACCGCCTGACAAGCAGAATTTCTAACATGAATGTTTTCCTCGGACAGTTTCACCAAAATACAGCCTCGTAAACTGTCTCTTACTCTCAACCTCCTGGTCAAAAGCCCTTTACAATTCTGTCATTCCCGATCTGGAACCTTTTCCTGAGTCTGCATCCTCAGGCACCAACACTGAGGTACACAGAGAGCCATCCTTGTGTCTGTGGAACTTAGAAACCGAGAGGTGACATTCCAGACCTCAAAAGGATGCTGAACATTTTAAATTGATATTTAAGGGGAACTATTTCTGCTGCTATAATATGAGCATTTATAATATGCTTTAGACATGGAAAAACTCGAATACCGTGTTTCATATAAACTATTTAAAGTACTTTGATAAGTAAAACTGTGTAAGTACTCATAATTACTGAAATGTTCAACATATGGTCAGAAATTGGCAATCTCTGTACCTAAAATAGCCAAAAATCTATGAATTATATGACAGTTTGTAATGACCATCCAGGACAAAGGAAGGGTGACAGAACATACTCAGTCTTGACATAAGATAGTAGGAGCTTAAAGACTTTTAAAGGGGAAGGGGGGCTAGAGAGATGGCTCAGTGGTTAAGAGCACCGGCTGCTCTTCCAAAGGTCCTGAGTTCAATTCCCAGTTAACCACATGGTGGCTCACAACCATCTGAAGTGAGATCTGTGCCCTCTTCTGGC
>NC_022016.1:77004386-77005486 GCF_000317375.1 Microtus ochrogaster | reverse complement strand
ACCAGGCTGGCCTCGAACTCACAGAGATCCGCCTGCCTCTGCCTTCCGAGTGCTGGGATTAAAGGCGTGCCACCACCTCCCGGCAACGCCTAAGATTCTTAAGCTAGGAATATGTCCAAGTGAAAACAGAAAGTCCGACTTACATATTCAGTCCCTCGAATGTCAAGAAGTGCGCTGTGTCGTGTGAAGATCTGGATTTTTCTGGAGGTGCAGGACGGTAGCAGAGCACTTACTCAGCAGGCACAAAGCTCTTAGGTCACCAAAATCACCGAGATTTGTATTCCATGGTTCTTTACTAAAAATAATTTGGCCTGGCGGTGATGGCGCACGCCTTAATCCCAGCACTCGGGAAGCAGAGGCAGGCGGATCTCTGTGAGTTCGAGGCCAGCCTGGTCTACAAAGGGAGTTCCAGGACAGGCTCCAAAGCTACAGAGAAACCCTGTCTCGAAAAAACAAAAAGAAAAAATAATAATAATTTGGCCTACGGTTCTATAACTTGTATCCTTTTTTTAAAATTTTTTTAGAATTGTTTTATGACTGTTTTGCCTGTGTGCATGTATATGTACCATATGAGTGTCCGGTGCCCCTAGAGGCCAGCAGAGGATGTCCGAACCCCTGGAACTAAAGTTATGGATGGTTGTGAGCCACACAGTGTGGGTGCTGGGAATAGAACCCTGGTCCTCTACAAGAGCAACAAGTGCTCTAAGCCAGTGAGCCATCTTTTCAGTCCTATAACCTGTATTTTAATGTACAGGGTCACCCAAGTAAAAAGTACAGTTCTTGTGCCTGATGTGGCAATACATGCCTTTAATCCTAGCATTTGACGTACAGAAGTAAGCAGAACACAGAGAGTTCCAGGCCAGCCTGGGTGACATGGTAAGACCTTGTTTTTAAAAAGAGAGAGAGAGCACAAGATAGAAAAAAAAAAAACCACAACCCTCTATAGTCTTTTTTAGCTGCTATCCCGAAAGGGGGAGATTTTGAAATTTTCATATAGGAATCATGAGGTGAAACACAATGCCAACAAAATAAAAGAGGCAATTCAATTACCCCATCAGTGTGTTCCCTCAGAACAAAGCAGGTGAATCTGGGCATTAGTG
>NC_022016.1:77001347-77003891 GCF_000317375.1 Microtus ochrogaster | reverse complement strand
TCTTAGCTTGGCTTGTTTCTTGTCAGCTTTTCTTAAATTATACAGACTACCTTTTGCCTCTGGGCTTTTATCTTCTAGTTCTGTACACCTTTCTTCTTCCTCTATGGCTTGTTGTGTAGCTGGGCAGCAGGCTCCTGATATCCTCCTCTCCTTGTTCTCTTGCTCCTTCTATTTATTGCCTCTGCCTGCCAGCCCCTCCTATCCTTGATCCTGCCTCACTATTGGCTGTTCAGCTCTTTATTAAATCATTAGGCGTTTTAGAATCACAGCTTCACTGAGTTAAACAAATACAGCATAAACAAAAGCAACATATCTTTACATCATTAAACAAATTTCCACAGCATAAACAAAAGTAACACAACTTAAAATAATATTCCCCAACAAAAGCCTGTCTGAAGGTCAGAGCGCAGGGCTAAGCTTCTAGAGGTCAGGGAGTGGTGACACACACTTTTAATCGAAGGACTAAGGAGACAGAGGCAGAGGAATCTCTGTTAATTCAAAGCCACCCTGGGCCACACAAGATTGAATCTGTCTGAATGAGAAATAGAGCTCACACAAAGGTGATCCCAGCACTTGGGATCACACACCTTTAATCCCAGCACTGAGGAGATGGAGACAGGAGCATTATGGCTGTGTGGAGAGAGGAACAGAAGACTGAAGGAGACAGGAGTTAGTGTAGTCTGAGGTTTGGTGGAGACAGATGGAGTCTGGAGATGCAGTGTGAGGACAGGATCACCCCTTCTGTCTGAGCACTGGTAGAGGTAAAAGAACTCTCTCGTGTCTGACCTCTCTGCTTCTCTGATCTTCAATATTACCCCCTACATCTGACTCCAGGTTTTTATTAAGAACAATTGGAATTCGCGTTACACAATGCTGCAAAGTTGTGTTTTCTCTGGAAGACATGTGACTACCTCAGAACTCATTCAGACACTGCACAGATCCCTCTTGCCCTCCGTGTCTCTTCTCTCCATCTGAAAGTTAAAACAATGTTACAGTGTAGTAAGAACACAAGAATGGCCCGAATATTCAAACATACGACTTTTTAGAACTATTTTTCCAATACTTGTCTGTAGAAACCTGGATGAGCTGTCCAAAAGTCTTCTCCATACAAATATATTATACACTTTATTTCAGTCAGTCTTCTCAACAACCATTGGACCCAATGAAAAGCTTCTCTTGAGAGGTTAAGAACTTGTGCAGGTTCATTGCAGAAAGTGGAAGGCCTAGGGTTCTAGGCTAGGTCAAAACTAATGTTCTTCCCAGTTTCTCTGGTGACTCCCTACAGTACCACCCTCCATGATGTCAAGTTTATAAAGTAAATGAAAAGATTGCTTCTTTCCTATGTTCTAGCTATTATGATTAGATAACCAGCATCCAGAATAAACATCGACAACAGAAAAATTGAAAGGAAAACATTGAATTAACATGAGAAAGTAATCACTTTTTCATTTTTCTAAAATCCCATTTTCAGAAAACTTCACTACAGTGCCAGAAATCAAGAGAATAGAAATTCTTTTTCCATAAGTATGTAAAAATCATTTTAATCCCATTTTCATACTTCGCTAAAGTAGACTCTGGCCTAATTTAAATACAATCTTCTAAAAACTTCGTGTACTACCTCTTTCTATAACTCTTTTGAGTTTTGACTTCAGTTTTCAAGTATAAGTTATTTTGATATTATTAACACTTATTTTACTAGTGACATCAGTGTAAGTATCCACAGAGGCATCAGATTCCCCTGGAGCTGCAGTTAATAGGCGGTTATGAGAAAACTAACAAAGGTGCTAGGAATCAAACTTGGGTCCTCTGTAAGAGAAGTCTGAGCTCTTAGCCACTGAGCCACCTCTCCAGCCCCTATTTAACTAAACTTTTATTTGAAATTATTTTGGATTCATACCAATGACATGCCCAGATCCTGATATTTTTGAAGAGTCAACAACTTTATAAACTGTCCCTCAACTTGGCTTTGCCTAATGTTTCCTCAGACTTACCCTGAGTGTATGCTAGGCATGGTGACACATGCCTTCAATCCCAGGATTGGGAAGAAGAGACAGAATGGTACAGAGTTAAAGGAAGCCCTCATGGGAGCAGGGGGTAGGGGAGACTATACTGAGTTTGTGGATTTTGAGTGGGGATACTCAAAGGCAATAGGTCCCTGTCATCACATTATATTGGGGTCTTCACATTATCAAATGACTCACTGTGGTATTAAATTTGATTCTTTGATTGAGATACCTGAAGTTTTTAAAAAATGTTTTCGGTTTATTAGGTAAATCATGAGACTAATATTACTACCAATTTAAATCCCTGTCTTAGTAATCAAACAGGTAGTTTATCCAGTGATTCTTAAGAGTCTAATGGATGATTCTGGACATCTTTTTTTTATTATGTATACAATATTCTTTCTGTGTGTATGCCTGAAGCCAGAAGAGGGCACCAGACCTCATTACAGATGGTTGTGAGCCACCGTGTGGTTGCTGGGAATTGAACTCAGGACCTTTGGAAGAGCAGGCAATGCTCTTAACCGCTGAGCCATCTCTCCAG
>NC_022016.1:76975904-77001112 GCF_000317375.1 Microtus ochrogaster | reverse complement strand
AGTGCTGGGATTAAAGGCGTGCGTCACCACCGCCCGGCGTCAAAGTTGTAAATTTTAAATGTGTATCACATTTAATAAATACAGAACACTGCAAGCATTACTTATTAATACATAATCTAACTTAAGCTTTTAAGTTATTTGCTGGCATTTTTTCCTACTTTTCAAATAAAAGGGTTTTTGTTTTTTTTTTTAAGGAGTCCCTCAAGTGTTCGTATGAAAAGCCTGCTGGGTCTCGGAAATAAATGCTAAAGCCACAAGTATAAGCAATTTTTAAAAGGCCCCCTAGGGGGCCACCTCTGTTATCTATAAATTCAACAAAGAGAAAGACTTTAAAACCAAGAAAGTATAGTTACCTCATGCACATTTCTCAAAGCTAGCCATGTAGAAACTCTTCACTGACTGGAGTCAATGTGGGAAAAGAATGAAATAATTTAACTAAACCATATGCTTGCTGTACGTCCTGTAAGATGATTCCCATGGCTCTTAGTACTTGATATCCAACTATGCAGGTGACCTGTAAGCATTTGGGGCACTCAACTATGTTAAAAAAAAAAAAAAAACCTGTTAATCTTCGATGTAATGGAGCGCCTGTGAGTCTTCTGAGTACGTGTTAGAATATAAGCTTACAGTGGACAGATGCTCTTAAATCTACCTCAGTGAACTAGCCCTCACCAAGTAAGAGATTTTCTTTTCAACTGGATGTGGTAGCACATGCCTATAAACTCAGGAAGGCCCCAGAGAACCTAGACAACAAAGAGGACCCTAAGAGAGACAAACACAGATATACATAGGAAGGTGAAAAAGACAAGATCTCCTGAGTAAATTGGGAGTGTGGAGGTCATGGGAGAGAAGAGAAGGGGAGAGGGGAGGAAGGGAGGGAAGTAGAGAAAAATCTATAGTTCAATAAAAACAATAAAATAAAATAAATTTTAAAAAAAACTCAGAAAGGACTAAGAAGCCTGAGGCAGAAGGCACAGGAAGAAAGGGGGAAGAAAGGGGAAAGGGAAGAATGTGAAGAGGAAAGGGGAGGAAAGAAGGATTTTCAGCAGTGGCACTTGATTGTCCTTATTTATTTATTTACATACTTATTTATTTATTTTGGTTTTTCAAGGCAGGGTTTTTCTGCAGCTTTGGAGCCTGTCCTGGAACTAGCTCTAGCAGACCAGGCTGACCTTGAACTCACAGAGATCCACCTGCCTCTGCCTCCCAAGTGCTGGGATTAAAGCACTGGGCCACCACTGCCCAGCTCATTGATTGTGCTTATTTAAGCTCTCTCACCTAGATTGAACTTTGTGCTGCCAGTTCCGGTTCACACAGTAGGCAGAGGAAGCACACTCTGAAGCATCAACAAAACCAAAACTACCAAAACCAAATTTCTCTAAGAAACAGTATCTTGGAGGCTGGAGAGATGGCTCAGAAGTTAAGAGCACTGACTGCTCTTCCAAAGGTCCTGAGTTCAAATCCAAGCAACCATATGGTGGCTCACAACCATCTGTAATGAGATCTGGTGCCCTCTTCTGGCCTGCAGGCATACATGGAGGCTGAACACTACGTATATAATAAATAATCTTAAAAAAAAAAAAAGAAAGAAACAGTATCTTGGGTTTGGAGGTAGCAGAGAAGACTTAGCAGTTATGAGCACTTGCTGATTTTCAAAGGACCAGAGTTTGTTTTCCACCACCAACCACGTAAGACAACTCACAGCTGTATCAGGGGATCCAATGCCTTCCCCTGGCCTTCTCAGGTATGTACACACACACACACACACACACACACACACACACAATTTTTTTAAACACACATAATTTTTTAAATTTATTCTTTATTTTTGATTTTTCAAGACCAGGTTTCTTTTGTAGCCCTCGTTGTCCTAGAACTCGTTCTGTAGACCAAGCTGGTCTTGAACTCAGAGCTTCACCTGCCTCTGCGTCCCAAGTGCTGGGATTAAAGGCAAGCACTACTACTGCTCAGCCAAATAAGTTTTGTTGTTGTTGTTTTTATATCCCAAAATTTCCCCCTCCCTCCTCTTCTCCCAGTCCCTCCCCGCAACTCCCCACCCCAATCCACTCCTCCTCCTCTGTCTCTTCAGAAACCAGAGGGCCTCCCATGGATACCAGCCAGCCACCGTATATCAAGTTGCAGTGAGACCAGGCAAGTCATCTTCTATTAAGGCTGGATGAAGCAATCCAGAAAGAGGAATGGGTTCCAAAAGCACACAACAGAGTCAGAGACAGCCTCTACTCCCATTGTAGAGTTTCACATGAAGACCAAGTTACACAACTGTAATAATAAACATGCAGAGGACGTAGGTCAGTTCCATGCAGGCTCCCCAGATGTCAGTTCAGTCGCTGTAAGCCTTTATGAGCCCAGGTTAGTTGATTCTGTGGGTTTTCTTGTGGTGTCCTTTACCCTGCTGGCTCCTACAATCTTTGTTCCCCTTCTTCCACAGGATTCCAGAGCTCTGCCTAATGTGTGCCTGTGGGTCTATGCACCTGTTTCTATCAGCTGCTGGGTGGCACCTCTCTGATGACAGTCTAATGAGTATAGCAGAATGTCGTTAGGGATCATTTTTTTGCCAGCCCTATTTGGTTCTCTCCTAGGTCTCTGCTGTAACCCGCCTCTGGGTCCTGGTCCTCTCATGGTAGGCCACATATGTTTTTAAAATGAATCTAAGAAATTAGTGTTTTAAGAAGGGCAACTGAAGTCATAAGAAGAGCAGAATTTTATCAATCTGCTTTTACTCCTTTTTAAATTATTCATGTACTTATTTATTTTGAGTCAGGGTATCTCTATGTAGCCCAACCATGGAACTCACAGTGTAGATCAGGCTGGCCTTGAACTCAGAGATCTGCTGGGCCTGGCCTCCCAACTGCTTTTTATTTCTTTACATATTACCTGTGGCCAATGGGATGTTAAAATCTTCATTCTTAAGGCGTGTGTGTGTGTGTGTGTGTGTGTGTGTGTGTGTGTGTGTGTGTCTGAGACAGGGTTTTTCTGTAGCTTTACAGCCTATCCTGGAACTAGCTCTTGTAGACCAGGATGGCCTCGAAATCACAGAGATCTGCCTGCCTCTGCCTTCCAAGTGCTGGCATTAAAGTCATGAGCCACTACCACCCAGCACAAAAACTCTTAATACAAAATGGTAGTGTCGCATACTTGTAATCCAGCCTTACCAGGCTGATGCGCAATCAAAGTACTAAACCAGCCTGAGATGCATAAGGAGCCGTAGGCTAGGCTGGATAAAAGCACCCTAAACCATGAGTTTTCTTTACTCAGGCAGGTATTTGGCAAAGATATTTTATTTGATGAAAGTCAGAACACATGTACACTCATTTTTTTTACAGAATGCATACAATTTTATTCTTTCTCATTACCATGTTTTCCCCAAGCAAGATGCCATTACATTCTAGAAGGTAATGTTTCTAAGTTGGATTAGTGCCAGTTATCACTTTAACAGTGCCAATGTCCTATCCCAGTTCCCAGAATAATCGAGTGTACAGTATGCATGGAATCCTAAATACTATAATGTTAAAAATAGCTGTTTTTTAAGTTCATTTCTTTCATTGTTCTTGCCTGATTCACAATATACAGCTTTAGTTATGCCAGAAACAGCTCAGATTTTTTTTTCCTTAACAATTTAAAGAAACACTGCCAAATTCTTGCTGGTTTCAACTTTCCCTAACAGCCAACCTGTTTCGAGATGATTATCCAGATGTCTCTGGCTTGTTTTTAATACTTCCACTTTACTCCATGGAACTGGGAACAGATGTTGCTTGAGGATATATGTGCCATGGCTGGTTCTAATTAGACAACTTGTCATTTTTTCCTTAGTTTCATTTTGATCACGGGATGCATCATACATCCATGCTAGTTTGTTTGTTTGCTTTTTAAGAAGAGAGGGCAGTAATCTCACGTACCTAAAAGAGAACCTCAAAAGTACAGAAAATTGGTGCTGGATGTGAAATAAATAGGGGTAGACTTATTTTACACTTAGACCACCACACCCACCTAAAAACAACCAAGCCTCCATCTAGTTAAAGAAATTCCAAAACAAAGGCATAGCCTTGTTAGAAAACATTTCTAACTTACTGTAAATTTTGCTTAAAATTAATCGCAGTTCTCCCTTTCCCTCAAGAACAGACATCACCTATCCCATAACTTTAAGGCTTCGAAGTTCGTTATGATTTCTTGTAACATACTTTCCGTTCTCCTACAACCAGTCTACAAGACTTCTCTACTGTCTGGTGCTGTCAGTCAGGTCGCTTCTGCAGCCCTGGCAATGCCCTGACAGGTGCCAAGGCCTGTGCTGGAGCAGAGGAGTCCAGCCATAGCGCGCTCCGGGAGGAGGCGGAAGCCCCAGGCCAGGCCGCTCGAACTCGGCGAACCTGGCCGGGGAGCGCGGAGGCGGTGGAGCTACTCGGCTCCTTCCGAGGACAATCCGCCGGCGCCCGAGTGCTCTCCACCCGCCAGCAGCAGGGCCGCGGGGCCTCTAGGGCCTCGGCCCGCGCTGGGTTGCTACCATCGGGGGGGGGTTACCTCCCGGTAGGGGCTCGGCGTCGCGGACGGCGGCCAGCCAACCCCGAGCCAGCAGGCCCGTCCGGGCGGCACCGATCCCGCTACGGCAGGGCTGGCAGGCGGAGCCCGCGGGCAGGAGCTGCGCCGCCGACCCGCGGACCCAGGCCCAGCGCGGGCCGAGGAGAGCGCCGGGCCGGGCGGGGGCGGAGCGAGCGCGCGGCCGGCTAGTGCGCCGCCAGGGCGGAGGGAGGGGCGTGGGCGGTGCCCGGCCTTCCCGCTCCCGCGGCGCGCTAACTCCGCCGAGCCTCCTTAAAACTCTGCCGTTAAAATGGGGGCGGGTTTTTCAACTCAAAAAGCGCTCAATTTTTTTCTTTTCAAAAAAAGCTGATGAGGTCGGAAAAAAGGGATAAGAAACCGGCACCGTCTCTGCAGAGGCAACCGAAGCAGCAGTTGCTTCAGAGGAAAAAGAAGCAAAAGAGGGAGGGAAGGGAAAGATCCTAAAGAGGGAAGACGCGCAAGTGCCTGTAGCGGGGAAGGGAGCAGCGATCAGAGATTTTGGGGAGTCGGACTACAAAAGAAACTGTCAGCCGCGGCTCTCGAGGGACCGGCGCTGCTTGATTCGGCTCGGGGACCCAGCTGGCTGGCAGCCGCTGCCTTGTCCGCGACACAGACTAGGGACACAGGCCGGAGGACCACGGAGAACTGACCAAGTGGCACCGAGCTCCCCAGCTGCTGGACGGACGCCAAGAAATCGGCGGGATTGGCTGCACCCGGGAACTGTAGCGACCGCCCGTACTTCTAAGGACCCTTCCCATCACCGGAGGCACCCGGAAAATCGGAAAAGAGGGAAAGACCGCTGTAGAGGCGACTGCCACCGCTCAGTGAGAGCTTGCAGTGGAGAGCCTGAGCTAGCTCGGTCGTAGGCGGGAAGTTACTGGCGAGCTGGCCCTGTACAGCCGCGATGCTACGGCGAGCTGCCCCAGCGGCTGGAGCCCGGTAGAGGCGTCTCTCGTCGCCCTGCACTTTCTTCAGGCTGCCGGGAGCCCCGGGACCCGGCGGGACCGGCATGACGGGCTTGGCGGGGGTCTGCCGCGCGCCCACCAGCCTCCGGAGACCTGCGCCCTGCCCGGCTCCCACGGCCTCTGAGGCTCGGCAGCCCGGCGGTCGGGCTCCGGGGGCTCTTTTGAAGACGCCGAGCCCGCTGGGGGGTCGTTGAGACCCGAGAGTTGAGGGCCACGGAACTGCTGCTCCGGTCTGCCTTGGGAGATCATCTTTTAACCCCCCCAGCACGTCAGCATCCAGCCACCGCGGCGCTCTCCTAGCGAGCAGCACTCGGGACTACCCCCTTCACCGAGACGGATGGAAAGCGAGTCCTGCGGAGAACCTGTTCCTGAAGTTCTGCCTCAAGTCACCATCGTGAACAAGGGTGGGTTAATGCCTTTTCTTCTCTCCAATACTTTTTCTTCCGCAGTGTTTTCTGAGCTGACCTAGTCCCTTAAGTCTCCGTACATCCTCCTCACAGAGCTGTGAAGTTTAGGTACGTGACAGCTCTGCCTACATCTTACGTCCAGAATGCCTGTGTGTCTGTATGTGTCTCTGTTGAATCGCCAGAATCCTTCTTAGGGGTTAAGCTAAAAAGCTAGGAGAAGAGCCCCTCTCCAATGGGCTCAGTTTTGCTGAATAATCACGTGTGAATCGAGGGGCGGGCTTTTGGCAGGCCGACCTTACTAGTATTTACTACCAAGCTCTACTCCAGATTAACCATCCCAGTCCTTCTGTCAGCCTCCGATGCCACCATGCAGCCTGATTAAGAGCCAAGGAAAGGGGAAAAGGAGAAGCAACTAATCGTCTTTTCCCGATCGTCAGGACCCTAAAGAATGGCCGAGCCTTGGGGGAACGAGTTGGCGTCCGCAGCTGCCAGGGGGGACCTAGAGCAACTTACTAGTTTGTTGCAAAATAATGTAAACGTCAACGCTCAAAATGGATTTGGGAGAACTGCGCTGCAGGTTGGTATTCACAGAGGTGGGGAAAACAAGTTAATAAGGTTGCCTGGGTTTCTAAAGTGCCAACTTTCACGTTTCGAGGGGTACAGATCTTCACCGTTTTAAAACCTACTTGGTTGCCATATTTTATATCTTTAAGTGGATCCAACTCCCCAAAATGACGTACTTTGGAGAAACTCGTCATATCCAATAACATCCTCAATATGAAGAGAACCCTAGGTTTGGTCATAATTTTTGAAATGTTTTTGTGACATTGGAGATTTTAAAGTAGTCTTAGCGTCGAAATCTGTTTGTTTTGTGCTGTGTTGTTTTAGATAGCTCTTTAAACACATTATTATGGTGATTATTTAAAGTGAATACACAGCTAATAGTGGTTTTCACCTATTTTGTACCCAATAGTTGACTTTAAAGTTAATTTCCTTGACTACTAGGAAGTATGTTTTCCCTTCAGCTGCTTTATATCTTAACAAACGACCTTTCCTCCTCTGGAATGGGATAGCCTGGGCACCAGGACAGGATGTACCTTTCACAGTTAACATCATACCTACTGTTCAGGAGTGAGGAGAAATGAAAAGCTGAATTTTCTAATCAGAGCCGAGCAGTAGTGTTTTGATTATCCCCGTGGTCATGTAGTGCTATGCTCTAATTTTCAGTAATTAGATTTACAGGCAGCAACTGACACATGTTCAGCTGCCAAGGATGTACCTGATAATATTTTCCCCCCTCCAAATGTTGTCATATAACTTTGCTGAAAGGCTTAGAAACAAACAAACAAAAAATGGGACAGTGATCTCCAGGGGTTGCTTTCATTGTGTTCTGATGGTACTCCTGGGAGCTCTTCCTATCTTGAGCAGCTTTTGAAAACCCACTGGGGTAAAGGCAGCAGAGCTTTGTTTCTGTTTTAAAAATTAGAAATGTCAGTGTCAGGAGATGCCACAGTGGAAGCTCACGTGGGCTGTGTGCTTTAGATCAGAGTACAGCTGGCCTTGCAGAGTTTTCACTGTAGAGACAGCTTATGCAGAGATACTAAAACATTTATCTTGATTCAGGTAGATTAAATAAGGAAGAGTTTTGTTTTTGTTTCACCAACTAAGACTTGTGTTCTGGTTTGGTGATGGTAGCAATGCCATAAATTCCAGATCCTGAAAGGTTTGCTGTTGAAAATCGGAAGATTAGTGGTCAGTTTCACAACGTAAGAGCCACTTCATCCATGTTCAGAAGAGGACAGTACAGAATCTTTTACAAACAGGACAGTTGGACAATTAAGATAATTAAATGTTGACAAGCATCTAAAAATAACTATCCACTTATGTTTGTATTAACAAACTTAGATAATACCCTCTTATTATAGCTTAATATCAGTACAGATAATGAAGCATACACACACAAATATGAGTCTTTTTCAGTATACATAATCCTGACTCTGAAATCGTGTCATCAGAAAGAACTTTCTTCAGAAACATTAGAAATATTACTATCACTTTCTGCCAAGGATGACAAACTTTAACCTGTGATTATGTTTCTTACTCATCTGCAGAAGCCTTTTCCCTGCGCTGCTGTCTGCAGTCAGAATAATCACGGGCCTTCTTCTCGCACATCTGCTCTGAGAGATCTAAGGTCTCTATTTCTTGTTTTGCTCACCTTAACTCTTTAAATGTGACTAAGGCAAAAAATTAAATTAGACTGTATTAATTTGTAATAACCAGAAAATATATTTCAGGAGGGTTCTGGAAAAATAAATTTTGGGTTATTTTTCTACTTCCCTAAATGAAAAGGTGAAAGGGTTTTATTAAAGAGGAAATTTAATATCATGACAAAGTGTGTAATTTACACTTATAAAATATTCATTATAAGTATATTTTATTAATTTTCAATTCTTTAAAAACCTTTTAAAGATATTAAACCAACTTTGTACATATTTTCAAGGGTATTACTTTCTGACTCTAATAAATACTGAATGTCTAGTAAGTAGCTCACTTTTAATTATATAACTTGGATTTGTATGAATATACTTAAATATAACTGAAACTAGTTCAAATGCTGGAATTTTCTGGCGTGTTAATAAGAATAAAATGTTTCACAAGTAAATGATATATATATTATAGTCTCAAATGCTGTTATGCCTAATTTTTTCTGATGAGAGATCTGTAACAGCCATCTTCTAAAATAGAATACATTTAAACAACAGTAAGTAAGTCTATAACATAAGTTATTTTGTGCCTTGACAGAAAGTATTGATAGTATATTCTGGCTTTCAAAACACTGTTAGCTTACAAATAGCTCTTCTTAAATGTGATGAGTGCAAATGGAAATTCGGCAGGGTCACCAGTTGATCATTAAGTGACTCAGACCACAAGATAGGGCTGTCTGTTCCGACACACACACTAGATGTCTTACTTTTGCTTTTGCTCACTCGAATATCAGAAGGCTAGTTAGATCTTTGAGAATTTCTAGCTGATATGGTAGGATGGCTATTTTATTCTTTTCAAGATTGGTAGCCATGCAGCCATTTCCTCTCTAATAGAAGGCATACCATCAACTTAGTTTGAAGTAAACTGATATAATAAGCAACGGAGAACACAGTAGTTTAATTAATACCTTAATAACTCAGCAATATTCTATAATTTGAAATGAATTTGTAATTTGAAATGTAATTTGAAATGAATTCTAATCGTGGAATGTTTCTAGTAGCCGATATTTATAGTCTGTAAAGGAAAAAAAACCTCAATGCTTGAAAATTTCAAGCATTACCTATTTGGAAGAAACTTGTAAAACTAATCATTTAAGAAAATGTCAACTCTGAGATTCTAAAGGATCAGGTCTACACTAAATGACACTTATCTGGGCGTTTAAAGAAACCCAACATTATCTGTTTTCAGTAACTATTAGGAAATAAGTCTTCCCCATTTAATCTTCCAGAACCATACCCCAGGTTTGTTGTATGGGCATGAATGAGCAACTAGGAGTCTCCTTACTCAAATACCAAATTGCGTTTCTTTTAGGGAATTCAAGAGGAAAAAAAATAATAAAAAGACTACATAGGTTTTCGTGAATGATAAAGAACCAAATTAGTCATCACATTAGATAAAGAACCAAATTAGCCATCACATTTATTCATGTTGCAGAAATTCTGTTTATTGATCAATTTATCGCACCTCTGGGCTCATTTCGGATATTGCATCAATAAGATGAATTTTGGTAATTTTCTTCTATTTTTATACCCCCTGCTACACCCCCTTCAGATTCTGTGGTATGGATGTCAATCAGGATAGGGCAGATAGAGGTCTTTAAAGACTGCTGCAGCTCGATCCCTGGAGGGATTCTCCCATCTCTAACTTCTTTCCTAGGTTATGAAACTTGGAAATCCGGAGATTGCCAGGAGACTTCTACTCAGAGGTGCTAATCCCAATCTGAAAGACCGAACTGGCTTCGCTGTCATTCATGATGCAGCCAGAGCAGGTTTCCTGGACACTGTGCAGGCCCTGCTGGAGTTTCAGGCCGACGTTAACATAGAAGATAATGAAGGAAACCTGCCCCTGCACTTGGCTGCCAAAGAAGGCCACCTCCCTGTGGTGGAGTTCCTGGTGAAGCACACAGCCAGCAACGTGGGGCATCGGAATCATAAGGGGGACACCGCCTTCGACGTGGCCAGGTTCTATGGAAGAAATGAGGTCATTAACCTGATGGAGGCAAATGGGGTCGGGGGAGCCACAAATCTACAGTGAGTGCGGGGAGGCCTTTCCCACGCGGCCTTTACTTTGTCAGTTAGTTGGCTGTCCTGACTGGTTTACTATCATTGTTAAAATATAAGGTCTTGTTTTCTTTTTCTTATTTTGAGCAACTAGCTAAATCCTTTGAAATTGCCTAATTGGAAATCTCACTACAAGTTTATGAAATATTTAAACATCTTTTTCACTGTCAAAATTCTGATTTCTAACATGTAATTGCAAATAGCTACGCCTTTCTTCTGGATATTTTATCTGTGATTTTTTCTTTGTTTCCCTTTGCCAGTGTCAGCGCCCGACCTGTAGACCTTGTTTTAAACATTACTTGTCCTGATGCATCTTTGCCTAATTAAAGCACATCTTCAGAGAAGGACCACATTTTCCTGTGATTTTTTTTTTACTTCTTTATAACCTGCACACAACTTGCCACTTTGTAAGAAATGTGTTAAAAGTTCAGAATACTCTTAAGTCTTAACATTAGAAAAGAGCACAGTGGAAATCTAGTTATATTGTGGTCACAGTGACGTTATTCCTTTTTTCCTGCCCCATTCGCCCCCCCCTATTTTATTGACTAATTCCTCTTTTATTAGTATTTTGGCTTCAAAAAGGAATATGAACAGCATTTTTGAAGAACAGACTTGAAATTATTTGTGTGAATTCCTTGTAATGTCCAATCTTCCCTTTTTTCTCAAAATCAAGTCAACCAGCTGAAAGGGAGATTTCAGAAGTAGCTGTCTGAAAACAAACACCAGCTCTAAAAAGTCAGTGCTGAAAGCAACCACTGCGAAAGCGCTTCCCCTTGGATGGCTCTTTAATTGCTTAATGCATTTCTCAGACAAGTACACCAACCCAACACTGGCCTTTCCGCATGAGTTTCAAAATGCAAAACTACAGAATGTTTAAGTATTAAAATACAAATGTCGGTGTTCATGATGGGAGACTAAAAAAAACTCAGCCAGAAAAAAACCAAAAGGTATATAAAGACCATAACTCCCTAGAGTCTGCAGAGTGAACATGTGGGGACTTTGACCGTACTTCATAAGCAACTCCTCCGTATGGTACTTCATTTCTTTTTACATAGCCTTCTTTTCTAAATGGGTCTAAAATCTTTGGGGGGGGCATTTTAGCTTAGAAAAATAAACTGTTGGGGAAACTAAACATTTCAAATTTCCAAAAGGATCTTCTCCACATCTAGTAGTGATGCTGCCTTATTAGTTAAAGAGAGTCTCCAAAGGATTTGGGTGCGGTCACCCTTTATACATTTATAAATACTGTAGTCATGATTTGCCACACAAACAAAGATGTTTTATGTGAAAGTTCCCTCCTCTGCTTCATAAGCTCTCTGCCCTCAATTAAAAAAGAACAAAATACTTGAAGGTTTATTGAAGGGCACAGGCTCTGATGTCTGCCTCAGCAAGGACCGCCAGGGCTGCAGGCAAGTGGTTGTAAATAGCATATCTTCTGGTGGAGTAGTAAAGACTCTGGGATGAGAAGTATCAACATTTTCACTGTGGGGTTAAAATTTGCATTTCCTAAACTGAGTGCATAAGATTTTTACTCCTGCCTCGTTTAACTGCAGTTTTTCATGAGTTTCTTTTTATTTTCAGTGGCAGGGTGAGATTGAACTTGGAAAGTTTTGAAGGTAGAAGTAGAGATGATCTGAAAGGAAAGTATCTCTAAGAATAGACTCAATACAGAAAGCATACAGTTTTAGTAAACTGAGTCTTTCCTAGGAGTAGCGCTATTACTGAAAGTCGAGCTTTAAACCCCTTCTTAAAAATTCCAACCATAAAGTTTGGCGATTCCAAATTTACAGTTTAATTGACTCACGTACCATGTCTCAGCATTTACTTTATCCCATGATGTAAAATCACCTTTCGCGCTTTAAAATACAAAGGCACGAGATGTCCATAAAGCAAAAGACAAGGACTGTAATTGCTTTGTTCTCGGGTGGTCTGAGCACAGCAGAGGGAGAGGCCGCCCTATATTTCCATCAGGCTAAGATTTGCTAGGCATTAAAACATCTCTCCATTACCCTGACTCCTCACAGGAAGTAGCTTTGCTAATCTGAGTATTTTAGAAATGAGTTCTGTGGTCCCCTCTAGGAAATATGAAAAGCTATGCAATCTCTCAAAAACCTCGACAGTACTCAGAACTCTTGAATAAGCAGAGAAGGGAAGGGTACTACTGAGCTTAATGGGGGTCTAAATTGCATGGCGCTCAGGTCGGGAGAAGTCTGAATTTATTCAGGCACAGAGTAAGGATGAAAAATCTAATTGAATAAAGTGCCTGGAACCCCAGGGGACCCTGCTATATCAAAGATAGAGGTTATAAAGCAGAGATACAAGCTGAGTTTTCTCCAGTGTGCCTTAATCCATGTCAGGGAAACTCAGGACCAGCCTTGGTGCAATAAACTAAAACCATTTACACCTGCAAAAAGAGGGCGGGATTGTGCACTAACAGGGTCTCAGTCCACACTCTAAAACTGGAGTCACTAACTAAGACCTCTTTCCTCTCATTTCTCTGGTGAGTCAACAGGGTTGTTTGTTTGTTTTTAATGAACATCAAGCAGTGGTGTGATGACCTCTTGCGTGTGCGCACACGCGCGCGCGTGCGCGCACACACACCACTGTGGGTACCTGACAAATACATAAAGTATTGTTTCCTGGGAAAGCAGTTTATTTGGCAATATGATACATTTATTTTATCTTGCTCATATTGGATGCTGGAATTTGTGGCAGGGGACTTTCAAGTTTTCAGTAGGCTTTCACCAGGGTCCAAGAAATACTTGGGGGGAGGGAATTACAGTGCTACAGCAAGAAAGCGTCATACTTGAAAACCTCCCTGGCTGTTCTAAGCTACCTCGATGAAAAGAGTACAGGGGAGAAAGCCCTTAGTGTGTGTAGACTGCCGCTTTTACCCGGCTGTTCCTGCAAACCGTCCCACGCTGACACTTAGTGAGAGGCAGAAAACAAAAATTCCGCCTGAGATGGGAGTAAAGCTCGCCCAGAGCCAACCTCAGCATCTGTGGAGGGGCTGCTAACACGTCTTTTGTGTCCCAGACTCAGACTCTGGCTGGGGAAGAAGCTGGTGCCGGGCGCTCCTTCTGTGCGCACAGAAAAGCGGGTGGGGGTGGAGGAGCTGCAAAACCGTTAGCTCACTTTTTTTTTTTTTCCGTCTTCGCAAAGGTCTCTTTTCTCTTCTCTTCCTGTCCAAATATTTCAAATTTCCGCGCTTTAAATAACAGTCCCCTTTTATTTAGTTAGTTTCCATGGCAGGTTTGGAGGCCGGCTGGTCTCTGCCCCTCTATGGCCCCGGGGCTCCTCAGGCCCCTCGGGGCTCCTGCAACCCCCACATCACCCCGGGCCCAGCGCGCTGCACAGAGAGCGCCCGGGCGAGCCATAGCCCCGGTCCACCACGACCTCGCTTGACCTGGGTGCCCAGGCACCCGGAGCCATCGAGGCCGCCCCCAGCCCGGACGGGAGCCGGCCGTTCTCCCACCCCAATTTCCCTCCCCGAGCTTTAGGAGCCTGCCGGGCTCCGGGCTTGGAAGTCCACAGCCCTGTGGCGGCAAAAGGCCAGGGGCGGGAGGAGAGCGGCGAGGAGGCCGGTGTCCGCAGTCCGCGCCAACCCCCAGCCGCGGGTAACCTTGAAGGCGCCCTCGAGAGTGCGCTCGCGGCGGTTGTGGAGCTGGCTCACCCCGCTGGGCGGGAGGCGGGAGCTGGGAGCCGGGAAGGGGGAAGCCGGCCGGCCCCAGCGCCCAGGGAGTTGGGGGCGACCCAGACAGCCAGCTCCCCGCGCTGGCCCTGGGGCAGCCACCCGGCTGCACGGTGCTGGCCCCTGGGCTGCGGCCGGAGGGCGGCGCGCGAGCTGGGGCGAGCAGGCCGGTGAGCCCCTGGCTCTCCACGGAGGTGAGCTGGTGGCCTGAGCCGAAGACGGGCTGCAGCCACTCGGTGCCCCACGGCCACCAAAGCCAGCGCTCCCCTCCTCAGCTGTCATTGCCGGCTGAGGACAGTTCGGCTCCCAGGCTGGCTAAGAGGCAAATTCTTCTCTGGCTTCTTAACCTTTTGGACTATTTGCAAAATTGCCTCATGGTTTTGCTTTTCCTCCGTGTTTTACTAGACATCCGGAACCGAAAATGCACGTTCATTTGGAAAGACCCCAGCCTGAATAGCGATCTTCAGGGCTGGGGAAGGTGTGCAGAAGAACACCTAGGAGTCTTAATTTTATTTTCTTTCAGTCTTAAGCGATGCCTCAAAAGAATCATCCTTCTCTCCCAACCTCCATATCTGGATATAGTCTTGGTAAAGGAAGACTACTGCGAAATATTTTGCCATCTGTGTAGAAACAGTGTGTGGACCTTAGGTGTTTGAATGTGGTTTGGAATTTTCTGTGTTGTC
Organism: Microtus ochrogaster; assembly: GCF_000317375.1. Lineage (NCBI taxonomy): Eukaryota > Metazoa > Chordata > Mammalia > Rodentia > Cricetidae > Microtus > Microtus ochrogaster. The sequence goes on along the minus strand of NC_022016.1, from coordinate 76,986,469 downwards.
TTTAATTCTCACCAGACATTTAAAAAAGAAAAAAAATAAAATAAAAAAGCCCAGCTTGGTAATGGCCGGCAAGTGAGCAAAGGTTATTCCTGCTACCACAGCACCTGCAAAAGCACAAGTGGAATTCACATATTTTGCTTCTTGTGTTCTAAAATGGATTCTGAACCTTCCAGAGACAACAGCACATAGAAGATAGAAGGAGGGAGACCTGAGCTGAAAACAGAGTTTGTACATTTTAAAAATTACACAGGTACTAGATACTAAAACTGTTTCACCTAACCTCCATGTTTCTGTCTCACTGATCAAGGCAGAATTTTAACTTAGGCCTACTTAATAACTGTATATACAGCCCTTTTCTCTTCCCTCACACCCCACTCCCCAACCACCACACACACACACACACACACACACACACACACACACACAAATACAAAACAACCAGCCAAAAACAGCAGCTCTTTGGGAGAGGAAGTCAGAAACCACCAATCTCTATCCAAATACACTTCATTTCTTCTGAGTACTCAAAAAAAAAAAATTCTACTTCCAACCAGGGCCAGGGAAGAAATAATTTACTGGGAACACAAACATTTAATTGGCATAATTAAAGTGATATTGTCTTTTAACCTGAAAATAATGGACAGTTTCTGAAGTTGCTAAGTAAAAACTCAGATTTCTTCCTGGAGATATTTGTACCCAGAGACTTCTGCTTTTAATATTTCACCAGTACAGCAAGTCTCTTAGAAAAGTCTGGAACTTTATCTTAACCACGTAGAGAGCAGTGTCATGTTGACAGATTTTATTTCTATGCCTTTGGTTTTCAAATTAGTTACATAAATAGTGGAAGTTACATATAAAGGCAGAATATTCCAACATCTTTTGATGTCGGATTTTTAACTTAGAAATGCAACCACATTATCAACCACAACACAACACTGCCCACTCCCCTGTTCCTTCTCAGTGTAGTGTGTACACTGGCATCAACCATAACACAATACTGTCCACTCCCCTGTTTCTTCTCCCCTGTATGCTGGCTGGAAAAAGGTCTGCCCTGAGTTTTGAATATGTGTCTTGGAAACACAACTTCCCAAAATTAAAAAAGAAAAACAAGCTCCCTGATCTCTGGGAAGAGTCCCCCTTTGGCACTTCATGTTCAGCTGTCATGGTATCTTCCCTTACAGGTGCAGAACTATCAGACTGCACTAGCCGGGTCCTTTTGAGCCCAAACAATTCCTGTCACTTTAATGTTTTTATCAAAAAGTGGATGTCTTCAATGAGGCAGCAGTACCTAGACAGGCGCTGCAGGCCAACTTTTATGTGCTGTTTAAAAATGACATGCAGTCCTCCTTTGTCAGTGTATGGAACAGGTCTAATAAATAGAATCACCTCAAAGACCTAGAATAATTAGTTTTCAGATTAATAATAATCTTACAGTGTGGGGAAGAGTCACAGTGAAATAAAAGCCCTCAAGTATTAGGACAAGTGTTCAAATTATTCATTTGAGCTGCATCTGATGCTGGTGAACAACATTTTGCTCTCTCTCTTTCTCTTTGTTTAAATAAGCAGTAGCAGACGTGGTAGTGCGGTATTTTTAGCTTTTTATGTCGTTTTCCTCATGAGAAAAAAAAATTGATCATCCCAGGGTCTCTTCTTCAATGTTAAGTAAAACATAATTAGGAAAAGTATTTTTTAAAAATCATTTACTCTACTAGCATCATAATTTTGTTTGTTTCTAACTTTAAAACCTTTTCTCCTCTCTCTTTCTCTCTCTCTCTCTTTCTCTCTCTTTCATCTTCACATTTTGAGTAATGAACAAAAAAATAGCATGTAGGTAGAGATTTTTATCTTTTAAAAATTCCTCCTACCTCAGCTGTCTCTTTCCACTTTCTTAAAAATCACTTGAGCTTTAAAAACTATAATTAGTACTGCTAAAAAGTAGCTGTTATTCCTATTAATCCAAATTTACCTTGGACCTATGAGTAAAAAGGTGCAGTCTGTATTTTATTGGAAGAAAAGGTAAGAGTAAGAAGTGTGGACACTAAGTTAGCAATCATGTATTTATGTCCTGAATGTAAGTGGGGTTGCAAAGGGTGGTTAATATTTTACATATGCCAAGAATTTGTTAGCATAAAAATCAAGATCTAGGAATATATTAAATGTAATTTGTGGTCTTCAGAGCAATTTAATCCATTCCTAATATTAGGAAAACGCTGATTATCTCAACAGATACAATGTAAGCTGAGCAGGTCAATCTCTGCTGGCTCAGAATCAGGCTGTCTACAGACTGTCTCGGGAAGTTGTCAATAATTATTGAGAAAATATGCAAAAAGTACCAGTATCAAGCCCCAGGTGCTTTTAAAAATAAATGGTCCCTGCAGGTAAATTATAGAGTTTAATTGCATGCTTAATATTTTGTAGCTCCATTTCTTACTCCACAGTATTCTCTATGAGCATATAGTTGGTAACTGAGCGAACAATCCAAACAGGGCTTTTTAGTTCTGTCCTAGGTGAGGGTTTTTATGTGTGTGTGGATGTTGCGATATTTCTTACCAGAATTCTACACCGAGCAGATGGATATTTTGGACAAAAAATACCAATTTACTTCACATTACTTATTTAAAAGTTATATTATTGTACTCCATGCAAGTATGAGCTCATCGTTTTTGGTTTTGTTTTTGTTTTTTTCATTACAGGTAAGTTCATTTTCATTACTGATCCAGGGAAGGATGTAAGTTAAGTCTAAGGACTGAAATGCTGAACAAGTCCTAGTTCTGCCTGCTATTATTTGAAATTCTTGTCTTGGGGCAAGTATATAAAAAAAACCCTTAACATTCACAGTTCAGAAATTACAAGTACAAAAACCAGAATTTTGACACGAGGACAAAGAGATATTTTCAATATTTTAGATAGACACGATCACAGATTAAATATTAACAATGCAAAAAGGGAAATTTGACAAAGAATCCAAAATCAAGAACAAAGGATGACCAGTAAAATATATTTGTCCAAGAATAAAAACACAGGGCAAATAACACCAATTTTTAAAAATTATATCACTATAAAAATATAAGCAAATTTAACTTTCTTAAATGAAGTGTTTTCCAATTTCCTATGAAATTTTCTGCTGTTTGCACTTGAATAATTCTTTAACAGTGCACCTTGGAAAGAAACACTGTTTTTTATAGTCATAACTATAAACTGTATATATGTGTCTCTCTTACATATAAAAAGCATACATTCTGTCCCGAACTAGCAAGCTCAGCCCCATTCTGAAAGACCTTGTGGTTGCAGTTGGCCATCGGGAGTAAACTTAGGGGCCTGTTGTGTGTGAGACCAGCATAAGGCCACATGGGAGAGATCACTGAGCTGGCTAAAGCTGGCTAATTTGTTTAAAAGTAATCAAAATGGCTCCGAGCTAGTCCAGTGTGTGCACAGTTGTTGAAATCTACCATGGATCTTCCAGAAAAGCAAGGAGACAAATGCAGAAAGGATTAAAAGGAAAAATATTTTAGACTAAGTAATCCGTAAGAGATCCGCAGGAAAAACTCTAAGGTGAAAATATAATAGGGAATTGTATATAACAGTATTAACTAAATGCTTATTCTAACCTGTTTTAAATATTGAAATTGTATACTTCAAACATGTGGCTAATATCAACAAAAATATTAACTCATTAATGCTCTGACTTTTTTTTAGTTTATCAGGTTCTATTGGAAGAGCTTGTAGCATAACCTAAGACCAACAAATAAAGTTTCTGGCTACCAACACAAAAAAATTTTAACGACCAGTGCTCCCTAAGGAAAATAGCACTTTTTTTTTTTTAGCAGAAAAGATTATACAGAGGCTCGATATAAATTTTTTTATCACTTTTATCCCAAAGTATATTTTGTATCATTGTTTTGAATTCAAATATATGTAATTTAAACAAGACATAATGTCTTTACATAATGAGGATTTTCTACTTAGCAACAGAACATACTGAAGACAAATAAAATCAAAGCACCAGACATAAAATCCAAGCTACAGAATGACAAGGACATTAAATCAACTAACAGAACAAAAATCATCTGTCAATTGGAGGGAAGGACTTCTCAGGAGAACTATTCAAATCTCCTTCCATTAGAGTAAAAAATTACTGGAAAGCAACATGAATATCCAAAACTCTGTTTGGGTCTCTGTGATAACAATTTTTCTGAAGAACTCTCTGAGGTTGTTTGGGCATATATTTGCATATAAAAAGCGCTCCATAAAATCCTGAGACATACAGAATTGTGTCATCATTTGCAGACTAGTAAGTTATATATTATGTATATATACACACATATGAGATTTAGGTAGATTTCTTTTTAAACTTTTTTTTTGTTTTTTGCTTTTGAGAGAGGGTTTCTCTGTGTAATCTCCATGGCTATCCTGAAACTCAGTCTCTAGACTAGGCTGGTCTCAGACTCACAGAGATCCACCTGCCTTTGCATACAGAATTCTGGGATTCAAGGTGTGTGCTACCACATCCCAGCTTTTTTTTAATCTTAATTTATTCACTTATTTATTTGGTTTACATTTCAACGAGACAAAAGAAACACGTAAGTAAGTTATGAATATTTATTTTGCATCTATTTTATCTTATTTAATATTCATAGCTCTTTCACTGCAAGGGTTGGGCCTTCTTTTTAAAAAAAAAAAATCTCGTTCTACCAACCAGAAAACCAGAATTGATGGAAAGTAAGCCCTTCTCTGTAGAAACAAGCTGGTAATTTAATAATAAGCACAAAGATTCAAACTTGTGTCTTATTTTTCTAACTATACTGTGGCCAGATAAAAAAATTTCATTAAATTGGCACAAATCAGTCAAGTGGATAATTATGTATCATAAACCCATCATTATGGTCACCTGATAGGCTTACACTGTTGGGACTTTAGGCTTTCCGCATCTGCAAAATGGAAGAAATAATCCCTAGGTTTTCATGTTCTCATAAATAACAGAAAACTCTGCAGGGATCCTGTCCCTCAGCAAGCCCTTTATAAACCACAGCTATTATTAATAAACCACAAGCAACAGAAAAACACATTCTTTTTTGTTTCTGTGCTTTTGTTTTGATTTTGAGTCTTACTTTGTAGGTCAGGCTGGCCTGAACTTGTGGCAATCCTCTTGTCTTAGTTCCCAAATGCCAGGGTTATAGGTATGAGCCAGCACTGACAACTAGGAAATCCATTCTTGACCTCAAGGGACTTAAAAACTGTGTGGTTAAGTGTTTCTATATGGCAAGCAAGCCATAGCTGGAAACTAAATTAAGCCTAAGCAAGTGCATGGTAATGTAAGGTATGGATTGTGCTGCCAATGTGGTCTTACTAGGGAACATATTATTAGAAAGCTGATGATACTGATTTAAATATCCTGTTATTGGATACTTCAAAATAATTGTCTTGCAATCTCTCAGAGTGCCTTGACCTAACAAATAGATAAATTATGAAAGTGGCTACATGGGCAGACATTTTATAATAAAGCCACATACAAATATTTTGGATGACATCTTTCATTGTTTTGAAATAGGTAACTATGATACTGGTCGTACAAGGACTAGAAAGAGTTTTGTAATCATTACAAAATGCAATCCATGGTAGCAGGCAGTGTACGGTGGTCAGCAGCCAAATGAACTCTACTTGTAATTATGGCATCCATTTCACTGTGAAATAGCTACTTGGCCTTTCTGACCTTTACTTTCCTTATCTGCAAAATGGACATGATACTGTTTACTTTTCAGGGTTTGAATTCTTTTAAGCGGTTTTTATTAAAGTTATCTAAAAATTTACTAATAAAGAAGTTTCCTGAGGCATCAATCTGGTTATGATAGCCAGGAAGAAAAGGAAGTCCCACAGCATAAAGTAACACAGACGTATGTGGTGGTATGGGCATATATTCCCAGCACACAGGATGAGACAGGAACACAGAGAGTTGGAGGCTCCATAGTGAGGCACTTGCTAAGAAAAAAATTATTCAGGGCATCAGAGAGATGGCTTAGTTGGTAAAGAGCTTGACACACAAGCCTGATGACTTGACTTGATCTCTATAACCTACAAAAAGGTGAAAGGAAAGAATGAACTTCACAAGGTTGTCTTCCGGCTGCCATACAGGTGCTGTGGCATACACGCACGCACCTACATACATACCACACACACACACACAATAGAAACAAATAAATAAAATTTCAAATTTCAAATATTCTAATTAAATTAATGAAGCTTTCAATTAAGACTTAGAATTACTACTTCAGGTAACTTAAGATGCATCTGATCGATATGTTTATGCTTCAGTTTAATAATTACACTTATTGAATAGCTATTGTGTATAAAGTATAGCTCCTAGATTTTATTTATTTATGTGTGTGTGTGTGTTTGTTTGTGTGTGGATGTATGCATGTTTGCTATGGGGAAGCCTGTGGAGTCCTGGAGTCACAGGCAATTGAGAGCCAGCCTACCGTGGGTGCTGGGTATCAAACTCCCATTTTCCTCAAGAGCAGCAATCCCTCTGCACCACAGAACCATCTCTCCAGCCCCTAAAATAATTGCTCTATATTCTGAGTATATAATGGTGAGCTAGGTATCATGTCTCCCCTCAAGAGCTGAGCATTTTGTAAAATTGCCACATACAGAATACAATAGAATAAGCAGCACAGTTAAGGCAAATGAACAAATGACTTGGAAGGTTAACAAGGACCTGAAAGAAACCAAATTCCTTTTGCAGAGTTAATCACTCTTCAAGAATCAAGTGGACTCCTATTTGGACCAAAATGAAGGTTAGCCACAAAATCATCAAAAAGAACAAAGCTGATATGAAATACTTTTTGTATGTAGGGTTGCACTGTTAAGAAATTATGAGCGGTCAGGCAGTGATGGGGCATACATGCTTTTAATCCCGGCACTTGGGAGACAGAAGCAGGTGGATCTCTGTGAGTTCAAGGCCAGCCTGGTCTACATATTGGGTTCCAGGATATCCAGTACTAAAAGGAAGATGGGGAGGGGAGGAAAAGAGAAAGAAAGCTAATATAAGAACTCTACAGAGATAAAACATGAGGAACGATAACCCCAACGCCTGCTGCATTGATGAAGCCTGGACATAGTTCATGAGTTAGGAAGATCAGTAGAAAGTGATTCTTCACCAGGAGTGAAGAATAGATAGATGTCTATATCTCCATACAATGGACTATCCTCCGCAACAAAAGGGAATGAAGAACAGACAGATGCTACCACATGGATGAGCCTTAGTCGTTATGTGTCTGCAGAGAAACAACTGAAAAGTGAAACCCAAGTGAAAGAAGCCAACACAAGAGTTCACATATTGTGTGGCTCCCATAGTTTAAATGTTCATAAGATGCAGTCTACAGACAGAAAAGTGAGTGGGTGGTGATAGTATGGGAAGGGAATTTAAGGAATAACTTGTGGATGGATACAAGTTCCTTTTAGAGATGACGAAAATGAACCAGATAGTAATGGTTGCTGCCCAGCTATATGAATATGCTAAGACCACTGCATTGTACACATTATTAAAAATTTTTTGTTTTAATTGAAATAGAATTACATCATTGTTCCCCTCCAACCCCACATTTAATCCCCTCCCATGCTCCCCACTCTCATACTGAGAGCTTCTTTTTCTTTGATTATTATTGTTACTAAATACGTGTATATACATATGCGTGCACAAATACACACATACACACACAATCCTGCTGAGTCCTTTTCTGTTGTTGGAATGTATATGGTTTCAAGGTTGAGCACTCTTTATTAGACAACCATGGGAGAGGCTAATTCTAGATATGAATAATTTCTCATTCCAGCAGTTGTTAGTTGTTTGTAGTTCTTTGTCTAGTGGTGAGACTCCATGAAAGTTTACCCTTCCACATTACCATAGCCATTGCTATTCCCATTGTCCCAGTATTGCTTATGCAGCCATTTCCAGGAAAGGCTGTTGCACAGCAGACTTCCTGGTATTCTGGCTCTTACAATCTTTCTTTCCATCCCCCTTCTGCGGCGTTCTCTGAGCCATGGAGGCGGGAGTTGTGATATAGATACATCCATGGGGTTGGCTACCCATGATCTATTGATCTCTGCATTATGTCTAGTTGTGGTTTTCAGGGATGGTCTCCCCTTAAGAAGTGATGAGGGGTGATAGCTACACTTATCTCTGGGTATAAGGGTAAGATTTAGAACACTGTAAAGAATTATGCTGGTTTAGCAAAATGGAGGGAGTAGATTCTTTTCTAAAGCCCATGGCCTCACGAGGTGGCTAGGTTTGCCAGTGTGAGTGCCACTTACTGCATCTCCATGCATATATTGCCATGCTGGTGGTTGCCAAGGTTCAAAAGTGTTGCAGCTAAGCAGGCCTGCCTGATTGCTTCCCTCCCTTCATAGCTTGCATACGATCTTCTGAAACCAAAGAAGCCAGACTGCAGGAAAGAAGCTCTCAGGTCAGCTCCAGCTAGAATCACTGAGTCCTGTATCTTAAGTGTGCGGCATCTTCAGCAACTGGGGCCCATCCTCAGCCCCTGAGAGGCAACCATGAGCATCAATAATCCATATTGTTTGGGAGATCCTGGGTTCAAATCCCAGTGGTGCCTTTGTACAGCCTAAGAGGATAAATTTTAAAATGTTTGTATTACATGACATTTCTTTAAAAGGAGGACTAAAGGGCTGGAGAGATGGCTCAGTGGTTAAGAGCATTGCCTGCTCTTCCAAAGATCCTGAGTTCAATTCCCAGCAACCACATGGTGGATCACAACCATCTGTAATGAGGTCTGGCCTGCAGATATACACACAGGCAAAATATTGTATACATAATAAATTATATATATATATGGAGGAAAAACCAAAGAAATTAGCAATAACAGAATCCAGACACACCATCAAGTCAGCATATCGAAGAGATACTTACACACCAGTGTTTGTTGGCAGCATTATCATCACAGCTAAATTACAGAAGGTGTCCCCTAGGTGTCCAATAGCAGAGGAATCGATAAAGAAAATGGAGTATATATACACAATGGGATTCTTTTTGGTCATAAAGAAGAATGAAGTTATATCATTTGCAGGAGAATGGATGCACCTACAGATAATTATATCAAGTAAAGTAAATAAGTCCCAGAAAGACAGGTATGTGTTCTCTGTTCTGTAGTTCACAGATTTTATATAGATTTTATAGACTGTGAGTCTAACTACGACATGAGAGTTGAAGCAGATCTATCTAGGGCAACAAAGAAGACTAACAGGACAGGGAGTGGTGGACAGGGAAGGTAGGGGACATGTGAGGGGACATGCTCAATGTATAATATACATATTTTTGCAAAGAGGTCCTTTTATAGCAGTACCACATTCAATAAACATACACACTATATATACATATATATGTATATATATATAATTCAGATATATGTTGTCTGCTGCTCTAATATATCCTCCTTGGGGCATTGGGGTGTTGAGAAGATGCTGTTGTTTCCTTATAGGTTTTCCTCCAGGCAGCATGGTTTGTGCTCCTTTTGAATAACTCACCATCCCCCATTTCTGTCATAATTCTCATCACAGTAGTACCCAGTAATGCACCTTGAACGCCTAACGAGTGGTGAATGGTAGACCAAACAGATTTTGGCCGTGGTGTATCCCAGTGGTACAGTGGATGCTTCGTGCATGCATGTGGTCCTGAGTTCACTCCCTAACACCAAGAAAAATTGCTTTTCATTAGCATATAGTAATTGCATAAAATGTTTGCTTGTGACATAACATACTTTGCTTGTACCTCACTTCTTCTGTTGGTCTCTCTCTTTCCAAATAATCCCTGTCATAGTTAGTTTCAAGGGTCAACTTGACACACCTAAGAAGAAGAAACTCTACTGAGGAATTGCCTCCATCTGCTTGGTTGTGGGCATGTGCATGTTGGGGCTTGCTACTTGATGTGAGAAGGCCCCACCCATGCCCACTGTGGGTGATCCTATTCATGGGCATGTGGACCCCTCTGTATGAGAAAGGTAGCTGAGCAAGCCAGAGGAAGACAGCAAGCAAACAGCATTCCATCATGGTCTCTGCTTCAGTGCCTAGCTCAGTCTCCCTCAGTGATGGGCTACAGCCTGTAAACCAAATGCACCCTTTCCTTTCTAAGTTTGTTTTGGTCAGTGTTTTCTCATAGCAACAAAAAGCAATCTAAAACAGTCTCCCGTCTACTTTTGTGTTTGGTTTAACGCATGAGAGAGAAAAATATATGGTGTTTATTTTTCTGAGTCTGGCTTATTTCATCTAATAGGGTGATCTCCAGCTCTGGTTGCATTCAACTTCCCTCACATGGTATGATTTTGTTTTTTGTGGCTGAGTAATAATCCATTAAGTATATTTGCCACATTTTTATGCATTTTTTCATTCATCGATGTATACCTAGACAGAGTAACTTGGCTAATAACTTGGCTACTGTTAATAGTGCCCTAATAAGCAAAGGTATGCAGGCACCACTATTGTATATTAATTTTAATCACCTCAGGAATATAGCCAGATCATATGATAGTCCAATTTAATTTTCTGAGAAAAAGATACTG
>NC_022016.1:76966278-76974808 GCF_000317375.1 Microtus ochrogaster | reverse complement strand
ACTTTTTACATACATCATAGTTGTCTTGTCCTCCCCACTTCCCTCCCCCTCCTCTCTTTTCTTTCACGTGCTAGGAATCAGACCCAAGTTTGTGCATGCTAGCAGGTGCTCTACCATTAAGCCTTAACCTCTGCCTCCATTTGCTAAGTCCCTAATACTGTTTTACTAGCTGTTGAGAGTCCAGTCACAAAGCCATTGCCTGTCTTGAAGCATTTCCCTATGTTTTTCTGTGTCTGAGAATAGAATCTCACATTCTGATTGTTGATCTATTTCAAATTAGTTTTTATACAAACAGAGATATGGATCTAATTTCTGTGTTCTACGTGTAGAAATTCAGCTTTCCCAATATTATATGTTAAAGAAGTTGTCTTTTTCTCCAGCTTTATTTTGTAGCAAGCAATGTAATGCTTCATTAAAAATCATTGTGTAAAAGTTTGATGGGAAGCAGGGCACTTAAGTAATCTCAAAATCTCAATCCTAAAGTTACTTATTAATTGCAAAGAAAAATAAATGTATCACTACAATGGAGCAACCTCAGCCAGGCTAGGTTGAGCATGCCTGTAACGCCAGCACTTGGGGTGCTGTTGCAGGTGGATTACAAATTTGAGATCATTCTGGTCTATAGAGTAAATCTAAAGCCTTTATGGGCTACATGAATCTTTCACCCCCCCCCAAAAACGAAACAAAACAAACAAACAAAAATTAAAACAAAGTTGGCCTGGAGAGATGGCTCAGCAGTTAAGAGCACTTGGCTGCCCTTCCAGAGGACCCAGGGTCAATTACCAGCACCCACATGGCATCTCACAACTGTCTATAATTCCAGTTCCAGGGGACCTGACACTCTCACACCAATGCGTGCATTTCATGCGCGTGCATGCGCGCACACACACATACATCCTGGAGTGGTAGTATGTTAGTATGTGCCTTTAGTGCCAACATTCAGGAGGAAGAAGCAAGAGGATCTCTAAGTTCAAGGTCAGCCTGGTGTACAAAGTGAGTTCCAGAATAACCAGGGCTATACCCTGTCTCAAAAGACCAAACCAAACTAAACTAAACTAAACTAACAAACAAAAAAACCCAAATCATTGAGATAGCTAGACATTATGGTGTATACTTTTAATACCAGCTCTTGGGAAGCAGAGGTAGGACTCATCTCTGTGAGTTCTAGGTCAGCCTACTCTATATAGAGTTTTGGGCCAGCCAAGACTGCATGGCGAGACCATTATAAAAGAAACAAGAAAACAAACAATGGTGTGAACTTTTTAATACCATCTTATAACTAGCCAAGCTAAGCATCATCATGACGAGCTGCTTTGTGTATGCGCTTGTTTTATTTTTGCCTTTTCAAGCAGAGTCTCACTATGTCACCCAGGCTGGCCTGGGACTCTTGGTCTCAAGCCATCTTCCTGCCCTAGTTCCTGAGCTGCTGGGACTGCTGGCATGTGCTTCTTGATGTGACACAGTGGGAAGTGCACTGTGTCACTTGTGAAATAGTCTTACCAAGAATGTATAATGTAATCTTGAGAAGGCCATCAGATAAACACAGATGGTGAGGCAGTCTATGAAACAATTGACCAAATTCTTTACACACAAAAAAAAGGGTTGTCAAAGAAAAAGCCCAGAACTGTCATAGATTAAAATAGGATCTGGAAGAGCAGGGGAGAGGATAGCTCTTGCCAAGCACGAAAAAGGTCCTGACTTTCATCCCCACCTACAGGGTGGAAATGCTTAGAGATTTATCACTATAGATATTCAAAGGAAAATATAGACTTGGGTAATAGTAAATTCTTCCTAAAGAAAAGGACAAGTTCCTTCCTTCCTTCCTTCCTTCCTTCCTTCCTTCCTTCCTTCCTTCCTTATTTATTTATTTATTTTGAGACAGGGTTTCTCTGTGTAACCCTGGCTGTCCTAGAACTCACTGTGTAGACCATGGTGGCCTTGAATTCAGAGATCCCCTTGCCTCTGCCTCCCAAGTGCTGGGATTAAAGGCCTTCAGCACCATCACCCAGCTCTTAACTTGATTTTTGAAAGAAAAATTGTCAAAGCTGAATCAAGAGGAAGTTTTAAAAACTCAAAGCTGATAAATAGCTATTAAATAAATTGAATTAGTAGTTTAAAACACATGACTTCGTTAGTGGAATGGCATCAGAGTAAGCCTTAGCTGTCAGTTTGACACACGAGAGAAGAGAGAACCACAGCTGAAGAATTGCCCCACTGGGTTGGCCTCTGGGCACGTCTGTGTGTGGGGTTCTCAGCTGGTAACTGACACAGGAAGGGCTAGCCCGCTGTTGACGTGTTGTGCTTGGTCATGTGGGCCTGAACTGTATAACGAAAGTAAGCCAGTAAGCAGTTTTCCTCTGCGGTTCCTGCTTCAAGCTCTGGCCCTGGCTTCCCTCAGTGATGGACTGTGACCTGTAAAATGAAATAAACTCCCTGCTCCCAAAGCTGTAACAGAAAGGGAACTAGCACACATGGTTTGCATGCGGTGTCCCCTACGGTATTTCTCTTAGTCCTGGACAATGGTACTGTCTCAGGGAAGCTGTGGAACCTTCAGGAAGCAGGGCCTGCCTGCAGGAAGTAGGTCACTTAGGGAGGGTCTTATAGCCTGGCTCACTTCCTGTCTTATCTCTGCTTCATATTCATTGAGCTATAGATACAGTGTTCCACTGCCCACTCCTTCTGCCAGGAAAGCACCTGCCACCATGTCTTCTCTGCTGTAACGGGCTATAGTCCCCTAAACAGGGACGCCTCTAAATTGCTGTAGCCAGCCAGGGACTTTAGCAGAACAAAGAAATCAGTAGAACTATTTAGCTTTAAAGAAACAATACTTCCAAAAGTATTACTTTAAATGAAGTATTAGTAAATAGAATATCAGCACTATGAAGCCTGTTATGGTGGACAATTCCTTGAGAGACTAAGGCAAAGCCAGGTGTGATGGCGCACGCCTTTAATCCCAGCAGGCAGAGGCAGGTGGATCTCTGTGAGTTCTAGGCCAGTCTGGTCTACATAGTGAGTCCCAGGACAGCAAGGACTACATAGTCTCAGACAGCAAGAGAGAGGAAGAGAGAGAGGGACTGAGGCAGACTGTGAACTGAAGATCAGTCTGGGCCATGTTTTGAAAGCATATATATCAGCAATATATTTGCTCATAGTTTGAGCAAGTGAAATTTTCACAAAAGTCAAGGGTTGGTTTAACATTCAATAGTCAATCACTTTAATTCACTACATTAACAAAACATATGAATACAGCCACATGATTATCTTAATAGATAGAGGGAAAAATCTTTCTGAACCATGATACCCATTCATACTGTTCTTTTTTTTAATTTTTTAATTTTTTGAATCTCTTTCATCGTAAAAGACCACTTAGGTAACTCTTGGCGCAAAGCTGCATTTAATTCCCAACTGACTGCTTTCCTTCAGATGGCTGCACACTCCATTGCTGTTCAATTTGTTGAGCCCTCCGTCCTAGCCAGCTGGCTCCGGGACAGCACTGTAAACATGCACACAACCTTTGACCCAGCAACTCTACTACTAGGAATCGACCCCAAGGAATTGTAGGTGCTTCTTAAACTCATTCGGACAGCTCTTTATTTGACGTCTCTTATTGTGCCTCTAACAGGCATCAAAAATTGATAATGCCCTAAGCTAAATTCTCAATTTTTATTCCATAAAACCTGTTTCTTCTGCTGCATTTTTTGTCTCACTTAATTAGCCTACCATCATACACATTGCTCAGGATTATCAACCTTTTTGCTATTCATGCATGCATGCGTGCATGCATGTGTGCATGTGTGTGCTCTTTCTGTTATAGCTATAATAGCAAATACTGCCGATTGCATCATGAAAATAGACTGTATTTTAGGTGTGCATAGGTTACACATATCTGTATTAAGAATCAGATGACTGCTTACCTTCATTACTGAGCATCACTAGTTCTAATCCAAGGTGCCACGATCTCTTAAATAACCACTGTGGCTTTGTCTGGCTGAGCATGAGTCCTGCTCAGCTTCAGACAGGGAGTCAATTTAACCCAAAGTGTCTATCTGAATAGAAACCAGAAAGAAACAACAGACATGCCCTATAATGCAGTAGCATTGTTGTTTAATTGTTCGATTCTCTTAGAAATACAAAATACTTCTATCCATATATGGAATGAGGTAGGGAAGGGGAAGGTGAGAAGCAAGTCCGGTGTTTAGTGCGTTTGATGCTCTAGAATATGTTCCTGGGAAGCATATTTTCAAATCTAACCTACTTTATGCAATCAATAAAAAATCTTTTCTCATGGATATTTTTAATGACTAACGTTACTTCGTTTTTTAGAAAAGTTAGATTCTTAATAAATATTTTTCACATGGAATAGAACAATGGACTGGCATATGCAAATTTATAAAAATTCTTCAAAATAATTAATTTTTCTAAGATGTTTTGAAACCCACTACCAGTGCATTTAAAACATAGAAGAAGACCTAATTTACACCTTTGTTCAAGTATAGTTTTAAATTTCCATCCGACTTATTGCTGATTTCTCTGGTTTCATCACTAGATCCCAGGAGAATAGTTTTCTTCATTTGGAACACATAAATATAGGGCACGGTTCCTAGTCTTATAAAAATCGCCCTGACTTGATGCAGATGCAAGTGAGGTCATTACATTAATTGAAATAAGCCTGACACAGAAGACAAGTGTCACATGATCTCGCTAACCTCTGGGGTCTAAATATTGATCTCAACGTGAAGAGTAGAGTGGCCATCACCTGAAGGTGGGGATGTGGGGAAGAGGGGGCATAGGGAAAATTGATCAGTGAGTTCTTAGAGAAAGGAGCAAGAGTGTCTGGGGCACTGTAGCAGGGTGACGGTCGCTAATGATAGTGAGTTATTTTAGAAGGCTAGGAGAAAAGATATTGCATTTTTTCACCATAAGGAAATGTTTGAGGAGACAGGTGTGGTCACCCTGAACCAAACAATACAGAATCTACACATTTAAATAAACACCTCAAATATCCCATTAGCATGTATAATTTTGTACTTTTAGATATCAGTTAAAAATAAATGCAACCAACCAGGCAGTGGTGGTGCACGCCTTTAATCCCAGCACTTGTGAGGCAGAGACAGGCAGATCTCTGTGAGTTTGAGACCAGCCTGGTCTACAGAGTGAGTTCCAGGACAGCCACAGCTGTTACACAGAGAAGCCCTGTCTCAAAAAAAAAAAAAAAAAGTAACCTTAAAATTACCCTGACTGCTTAACTACAACTTTGTATGCAAAATTTCAGAAGTATACCTCTTTAAAACAGAAAGGTTCCTTACACACAAATTATTACTGCTGTTCAAGAAAGAATGTCTGTGGTGTGCTTCTTACACTCTTAGTACACATGTATGATCTGCCTCCGACTATCTGCAATGCCACTCACTGTATGTGAGGTTTGTAACACAGGCTGACCATACAGACAGGAGCGCTGACTTCATTTTTGCTTACACGAATGTCAATTACACGCATGTGGTTTGTGCTGTCTTCTCACAACCAAGTTACTTAAGTGCAATTAATTTTAGCTATGCCTATGTGTCATGGCTATAGGACATTAACAGCTATTGGCTGTCTTTGATCTTTAGTTTTCGGTGATAGGTACTAAACCCAAGACCTCACACATGCTAAGAACTACGCACTATTAGGCTTCAGACCTGTTTGGATTTGAAAATCTTCACACACCTCCACATCTCTGTAAGTGACCCCCTTATAAGCTCTTGTAAACCCTTCTGGTTACGTCACCAGCTTTGTGTGAGGGCTTTAGCTAATATAAACTGCTTCAGTGTGTGATCTGAATGCAGGTGATGCCCGACTATTCAGACCCTACTTAACTACTGAGTGCCGTGTGAATGCTCCAGAGTGCTGGCTGCTTGCCCTTGAGAGCAACATTCCCCCTTCTTTATTCCCTTATTCCCCGCCTGGACTTTCTGTTTGCTTCCATAACTCTAAAGAGTAACCGATTCCTAACTCTTACCTATAATTTAATTTTTTGCTTAAACAAGATTATCCCCCTCACCAGCACACAGAAAGCTACACAAAGGTAATGACTGAGTTTAATTGTTCAATGTTATATACCAAAGGTTGATGGACATCCAGTAAAAATACATCTACTTACTTAACAAGTATTAACGGGATAGCTGACATGTTGCAGGCTCTTCGGCTTCTGGAAACAAAAAGAATGAACCAAGGCTCTCCTCTGTTTTACCAGATAAGCAAAATGATGCATTTCAAACACAGACCCATGCAAAAACTAGTAGCATTTTCACGGGAAGAAGTGAACATGCTAGAAGAGAAACTCAGAAGTTGAACCGATGCTGGTTGAAGGCTTTCTCAATTACCTTAATAAGCAAACACAAATTTAAAAGAGAAAATTTATGTACATTCAGTGTCTCCCAAGTGCTTAACCACCTATCCCTTTCAAAGAACAAAGAGGTCATAATGTTTTGTGCACAGAGCATGGTTGATCTTTCCAATTTTTAACTGTTTAAGTAAAATTTTCATCAGAGGTACAAAGTACTTTTTTTTAATACACTCCCACTTATGAATAGGATGGGAAGGTAGCTCTGTGGTAGAAGAACTTGCCACGGGTGATGCTATGAATGGAAACTACACTCATAGGTTCGTGGGTTTGAACACTTGGTCTCCAGCTGGTGGCTTTGCTTGGAGATATCTAGCACTAGGAAGATGGAGACACGGAAATCCCTGAGTAAGATGGCTAGGCTAGCCACATGGGCTAGTTCTCTGGTTAATGTATATTGAATAAGGCAGACAGCAATTGAGGAATTGCACACATGCAAACACATACATGAAGCATATATTGCACACACTTACACATGAGAAAAAAATTCAATAGGGCATACAGATACACAACTCTAATTCCTGTACTTGGGAAGTGGAGGCAGGAGGATCATGAGCTCAAGGCTAGCCTAGACAACATAGTGAGATCCTAGCTCAGTCATCAACAAGACATAGCACTTAATAGTCTTTATAAATTTAAGAAGAAATTATGGAGCATTTATAGAACGCAAGAGAAATTTAAGTAGTTTTTTAGTAGGCTAGTGAGGTGATATGCAATTAATAGTGACCTCCAGAAAATAATTTGG
The DNA here is from genome assembly GCF_000317375.1 of Microtus ochrogaster. NCBI lineage: Eukaryota > Metazoa > Chordata > Mammalia > Rodentia > Cricetidae > Microtus > Microtus ochrogaster. Next base: position 76,967,681 of record NC_022016.1, on the reverse strand, counting down.
TCCTCAGTGGAGTGTGCATGACATCAAAACACTGTCACTTCAAAATCTCCAAACTTTAATTCAGGATCATTTCAACAAGATGACCTACTGTGAACAGGTGGCTTCTGTGTGCTCTTTGTCTCCTTGAAGTAGTACGACTCCACCTCCCCTTTCACGCTTTATCACTTTTTATTCAGTATGTGCTTCTTCTTTTCTTCCTTTTTTTTTTAACTTAATAGGGTGGGATGGTATACACTTTTAATCCCAGCACTTGGAAAGAAGAGACAGGCATATCTTTGTGAGTTCGAGGCTGGCCTGGTCTACAGGACAGCTAGAGCTATGTAGAGAGACCCTGTCTCCAAAATAACAGATCTGGGTGTTTTGCCTTCATGTGTGCCTGTGTGTCCCATGTGCATGCAGTGCCTGCAGGGGCTAGAAGAAGGCATCACATCCCCCGGACCAGATCAGGCTAATCTGAAAGACAAGATGGTGCAAGAGGTCTTTTTAAGTAAAGGTGACATGCCCTTACCTAAATGTCTAGTAGAAGTGGAGCATTCCACGGTGGTGAATTTACACAGCTTTCTTCATGCCACTCTGACAATGTGCCAGGAAGGCTGGAAAGATGGCTCAGTGGCTGAGCGTGTTTGCTGCTCTTTCAGAGGACCAGAGTTCCATCCCGTATCAGGTAGCTCACAACAACTTACAACTCCAGCTCAGGGACACCTGATGCTCCCAGCCTCTGTGGGCGTCTACCGTTACGTGCAGACCTACAGACTCACACACATAAAAATAATTTAAAATGATAAGCCTTACCAAAACAAAATTAATTTTAGAATGTGTGTGGAATGGCACACTCTCAAACCCCGGAAAGGGATGCCTTACTGGACCTGTCTTTTGTATGTGTGACTGTTAGATTCAATTATCTCAGCTAAGCAGGAAGTATGTTGTTCTGCTGGAAATGCTAATTATCACCTTTTCTTGAAATATATACAGAGTGTAGCACCTGCAAAAATGGTTATTTTCCTTGGAGTGCCAGCTATATGAAGAGCTTTCTCACAGAAGTCTAGTCTACCAATGCATTCATCTTTCTTTTGCCTGTTTGTTGCACGGACTTGGTGTGTCTTCTAAACTGTATGAAGGGCTGGTGAGGTGGCTTAGCAGGTGAAGAAGGCACATGATGCCAAGTCTGATAATCAGAGTTCAATTCCTGGGATTTACAGGATGAAAGGTGAGAACCAATTCCCACAAGTTGTCTTCAGACCTCCACATGTGAGCCGTGGTGTGTGTGTGTGTGTGTGTGTGTGTGTGTGTGTGTGTGTGTTCTGGGGGTGGGGTTGTAGCTCACTTGTTCTCCAGTAAGAATTTCTAAAACGATTATTATATGGTTTGGTCATGAAACCCCTATAAAGTCTATCCCAAGACCA
>NC_022016.1:76964521-76966013 GCF_000317375.1 Microtus ochrogaster | reverse complement strand
GCCTGGCTGGTACATCTCTAAAAGCTTGCCTGTTTTCCATATTTCAGTTCAAACTTTGGACTGACAAATATTCTCTAGTCATACAGTGACCACGATGACAGAATTTTACATCAGAAAGAGAGGAGCTGGTCCGAGGGGACAAAACGACCTGTTACTGGATTCTCCCAATAGTTTAAGATGCCTGTCACGGAGTGCAGATGCCCTCATGTCACAAAGCAGATGCTGCAGCCAGATGTGTTGCAGCTGTTTGGATGGTGGTCGACTGCTACAATAACCTCTGTGAGCATTTCCATGCCAACAGACTCGAAGCCCGAGTATCAGAATCAGATGCCAAGAACGAATCTGAGAATCATCTACAGAGAAAGAGGCTTCATGATCACTATTCATAGAACCCGGGTGGACGTGGCATGGATTAGCGGTGAGTGGTCATCACGCACTGGCCTCAGTCAGGGATCCACGTCTGAAGCTGCGCACTTGTGACCGTAGTAGGACCTCTCTCACTGCCACCTTCCTCTCTCAGGTTTGGCTCTCTGGTCAAATGTCTCTCTCACTGATTTTCATAAATGTATTGTTTTGTCAATAGTATCAATTAAAAACTGAGCATCATTTTTCTTTCTTTCTAAAGAAAAAGCAATCTTTTTATTTATGTGTGAAATTTGGGAACTTCATAAAATTTATTTTGACCATATTTATTCCATACCCCCCAACTGTCCCCTAACTGTTTCCAGACCCACCCTACCTCACCACTGTCTCTATTTTACTTTTTCTTTAATTATTACAGTTACATGCATACATACATATAAATGTATAATTATAACCTGCTATATTCATTTAATGTTGCTTGTGTTTACATTTTTAGAGCTGACCATTGCTATTGAAAAACCCATTGGGGGCTGGGTAGCATTTTTCTGTGCTGACTATATAATTTTATTGGTTTCTTTTACTTCTAAACTCTTCAAGAAATCAGAGTCTGGTCACTGGCTTTGTTCAGGTCTATATAAATAGTCTCCTCTGCTTGGAGACTGAATTTTCTCCTGCTGTTACCAAAAGGTGGCAACTGCACCACCCCTATCAGCTGTTGTAAGTAATTCTCCAGGACAATTAAATTCTGTGCAGAAACTCTATCTACTTCAGCTGTATCTGTATTTGCTGCTCCTGTCACCCAAGAGAAAAACCATTGGAATAAACATCCCCTCTTCCAGTTCCCACAGTGTGATAGGGTGTGGTGGGAACCCTCCTCCAGCTCCCACGGTGTGATAGGCACCCCTCTCCAGCTCCCAGTGTGGTAGTGGTGCGGTGGGCACCCTTCTCCAGCTCCCAGTGTGGTCATGGTACAGAGGTAGCAGTGATAGAAATACACACATGCCTCTGTTGCATTTTAACTTGTAAATACTCTTCCATCTCAGTGCAAACATATTTCTTTTTTTTTTTTGTTTTTCGAGACAGGGTTTCTCTGTGGTTTTGGAGCCTGTCCTGGAACTAGCTCTTGTAG
>NC_022016.1:76954620-76964421 GCF_000317375.1 Microtus ochrogaster | reverse complement strand
TAGAAATCAATTGAAGGAAGATCTGCAAAAGAGCCAGCAGATCCTAGCTTCACCTCTAAATGACGATGTCTTTGAAAAAAAGGTAAAATCTCCAATCCAAAATATAGATATCCCATAGAATGAAATAAAGCTATGTATATAAAGTTCCTTTAGCCAGGGGACCAGGCTAGACTGACCCATACAGTAGTGAGTTAATGGGGACTACCAGTAAGAACACATATTTAACTTAGAAGTAGGTACAGATGGCCACATATTGAAACATTTACAGATATGTGTCTGTGCATGGGTTAGTGTATGTGGATTCCTTTGTTTTCTCCACTACGAGTTCCTAGCAGAAAGATATCTGAGCAACAGTGAGCACACAAGTGCTGTGAGACAATTATCTTGTGCTCTGTAAAGATTTGTCACTTGTACTGGTGTAATAAAATGCTGACTGGTCAGTAGCCAGGCAGGAAATATAGGTGGGGCAACCAGAACAGGAAAGGCTCAGTCTGCAGGCACCACCCAGACACAGAGGAAGCAAGATGAGAATGCCTCATTGATGAAAGGTACCAAGCCATGTGGCTAACACAGACAAGAATTATGGATTATTGTAAGTTATAAGAGTTAATAAGAAGCCTGAGCTAATAGGCCAACCAGTTTATAATTAATGTAAGGCTCTATGTATTTCTTTGGGACTGGATGGTTGCAGGATCAGGCAAGACAAAATCCTCTGTCAACACATACATGACCAGGTCTTGGGTCCAGGGCTTCTTGGACAAGTAACTCATTCTAGGACTGGACCAGGAAATGTACCAGATGAGTCTAGATTGTGCCACAGAATCACAAAATAAGAAATTATTGAACATAGAGAAACAGAGACTCTGGTGGACTTGGTCAAAGGAGCACACAGACCAACTGAAAGAATTGACGATGATCAGCAGTGGAACAACTTGAGCAATAAAATAAATACAATAGTATTAGGTTTCAAACCTACACCAAAAATAAGTGTCTGAGTCTAAATTGATATAATAGATGAGTAGGTAAATAACTGAGAACAGACAGTCTCTCAGTCAGAACTCCAAATATGTGAGGTAGAGTCTGCCTTACAGGAAGGGGAGCTGAATTTCACACTCCTTACACACGGTGACTTTGTTCCAAAGACCAGTGTTGAAAGAGCAAAGAAGACCTTAATGGTAGGAAAGGCTGATAAGCATGTCTTCAGGTTAGTGCTTGCTATCAGCACCAAGAGTCAGCAGTGATGTGATAGGAATGGGACTTCAAATTTATGATCTTTCTCTAGCATCCCTTGAACTCTGTCTAGTCATGACAAAATAATTAGACAAATTCTCATATAAGTTTTATACTATCCTTGTCTTAGTTAAGGTTTCCATTGACTATAAAGAGACGCCATAACCATGACAACTCTTATAAGGATAACACCTAATTGGTGGAGGGGCTTGCTTATCGTTTCAGAGGTTCAGTCCATTATCATCATGAAGGGGAGCATAGCAGCGTGCTGGTAGACGTGGTACTGGAGAAGTAGCTGGGAGTCCTATATCTTACTGTCAGCAGGAAGTCGACTGAGACACTGGATGGTATCCCAAGCAGGAATCCTCAAAGCCTGTCTCCACAGTGACACATGTCCTCCAACAAGGCCATGCCTACTTCAACAAAGCCACACCTCCTAATAGTGCCATTCCCTATGAGATCATGGGGGTCAATTACATTCAAACTACCACACTACCTGACTGGTGATTGGTGTGGGAAGTCCTTCTGTATATGTGTTGCTTTTATTGGTTAATAAAGAAGCTGCTTTCAGCCAATGGCTTAACAGAATATATATATATATATGGAGGGAGAGAGAGTAGGCGGAGTCAAAGAGACACCATGTAGCCACCAGAGGGAAAAGATGTGAGCTGCCAGCTGGAACCTTGCTGGTATAAAATATAGAAATAGGTTAATTCTAGATGTAAGAGCTAGCTAGCAATACACTTAAGTGATTGGCCAAGCAGTGATTTAATTAATACAGTTTCTGTGCAGTCATTTTGAGTCTGGGCAAAACAAACAAACAAACAAACAAAATCCAAGAAAACATTCACACCCAAGAAGCCCAGGAAGTCAATATAATTATGTAAGATGCTGAGCCAGTTTTTATGGGACAGAAAAGGACATTAGGCAAAAAATACAACAAAGCACAAACATACTACCAACTTTTTATTAATATACATACTGCTTCATTAATTGTAATAACATGTCGTAGCAATGTCTGACTTAATATCAGGGATAGTTCTGGTTCTACCAAGAACTCTGTACTACTCTTTGCTCAGTTTTCTGTAAATCTAAAACTGTTCCAATTTAAAATTAACTTTAAAAAAATGCCTTTCATGATGCCTAGTATGTGAAGGTGTTCAACAAGTAAACTGTATAATTATTGTTATCATTAGTAATAAAGTGGCATATTTTCCATTGGTACCAGTTCATAGTCACAGTCACAATCCTATTTAACCTCCCTGCTTTAAATGGGAGCCATTATTTCATAAAGAAGAAGGAGTAAAGATGGCAGCCGCTGCGGCTAGTCGAGTGATCTGTAAGAAGCTGGTGCTACGTGAGAGTCAAATCCCATAATGCCAGCGTTCACCCGGCAGCCAGGGTGTGAGGGATGGCATCCAGCAAGGTTACAAGAAGAAGGTGTACCCTGGCCTGCCCATTCCAACCAGCTAATGTTTGGAGATGGAGCCCAAGATCTGGGCCTGCTATGCTTTTGGCCAACAACCTGAGTGCTGATGAGGTAACCAGAGCCCTGGAGAATGTGCTAAGTGGCAAAGCTTGAAGTGTCTCCAATGAGGACTGTCAGCAAGAGCACCAGAACCTGGACTCTACCGGACTGAATACAATGTGGGGGAAAGGGCTCTTCTGTTCCGTATAAAACATGTGCTGTACAAAAAGGAAGAAGAAAAAAAAACAAACAAGATTTAGAGAGGAGCAGGGCAGGGGTGGCGCGTGCCTTTAATCCCAAACACTCGAAAGGCGGAAGCAGGCGGATCTCAGCCTGGTCTATAAAGCTAGCTCCAGAACAGCTACGGCTGTTACTCAGTGAAACCCTGTCTCGAAAAACAAAACAAAACAAAACAACAACAGAAAGATTAAAGAGAGGCTGGAGAATGGCCCAGCGGTCACTTAAGCAGTGCTTGCTGCTGTTGTAGAAGACACAGGTTCTGCTCCCAGCATCCAGTTGGCAACTCACAACTATCTATAGGTCCAGTTCCAGGGAATTCAATGCCATCTTTCAGCCTCTGGGGGTAAGGGTGCCAGGCACATATACAATGTACAGACATACATGCGAATGCCTGGTTCTGCATCTTTACTGACTTTCTTACTTTAGACAGGTGTTTGCCTCTATGTTACAGTATACATATGAAGTATCTCCCTAAAGGCTTATGTACCGACGATTTTGTCCCCATCTGGTAGTGCTATTGAAGTGTTTGGGACATGAGAGCTGTGCTGGTTGATTTTCTGTGTTTTTGTTTTGTTATTTTGGGAAAGGGGAACACAAACTGAGAAATGTGCCTCCATCAATTGGCCCCAAAGCAAGTCTGTGGGCGCATTTTCTTGATTAATGATTGATCTGGGAGGGTCCTACTGTGGGCTGTGCCGCTTCTGGGCAGGAAGTCATGGGTTATATTAAAAAGTAGGCTGAGAGAGTTATGGAGAGCAAGCCAGCAAGTAACATTCCTCCATGGCTTCTGCTTCAATTCCGGTTGTGGCTTCCCTCAATCATAGACTGATCTAGACATGTGAGCCAAATAAAGCCTTTTGTCCCCCCAGTTGCTTTTGCCCAGCATTTTATCACAGCAACAGAAAGCAGAGTAAGACAAAGACAGTGACTTCACAATGGACTTATCCATTGGTGAGGTCTTACCGGGTGATCTGTGAGGAGATGGGAGCTCCTTAGAGGAAGTAGGTCTCTAGGGATGTGTGCTTGAAGAGCATAACACTTCCTGACCTCATTTTCTCTCTATCTTCTGGCTGTGATGAGGCGAGCAGCTTTTTTCCACCACATACTTCCCACCATTATGCTCTGGCTGTCTTAACACTAGTTGATATCAAAGGGGCCAATTGACAATGGACTGAAACCTCTACAACTGAGCCACAAGTCTTTCCTTCCTTCCGTTGCTCTCTCTCATTATTTCATCACAGTGACAATGTTGCATGAATAATAAAAACCCAGAGACAAATATTGGGGTTCAAGCTGAAGATCAGAAAAGCAAAGTGGCCACCCACTGGCTCTTACCTCTACCTCAGACAGAAATGGGAGATCCTGCCTCCATAAATTCTCAGACTGAGGTTGAGCCTGAGACCTGTCTCCCCCCATCTTATACTCCTCTCTAGTGCTGAAATCAAAGACGTGCAACCACCACCGCCCATCCTCTGTGGCTAACTAGTGTGTGGGTGCTGGGATTTTTAAAGGTGTGTGCCACCACATGATGGAGGAAGGTCATTGGCTAATAAAGAAATTGCCTTGGCCCATTTTATTGGTTAGAATATAGGTGGGTGGAGTAAACAGAACAGAATGTTGGGAGGAAGAGGAAGTGAGTTCAGACTCAACAGCTCTGCTCTCTGGAGCAGAGTCCATGCTCCCCTCTCCCAGGCAGACGCATGAAGCTCAGACCCAGGAGGGACGTAGGCTAGAATCTTTCCCGGTAAGACTGATGCTACACAGATTATTAGAGATGGGTTGATCGGGATATGAGAATTAGCTTGTAAGAGCTAGATTAATGGGCCAAACAGTGTTTAAAAGAATACAGTGTCCGTGTAATTATTTGGAGACATAAGCTAGCAGGCGGCCGGGGTGCTGGGGACGTAGCCCCACCGCTCCTATTATTACAACCACTCCCTGGCGTGTACGGCTGTTAGTGTAGCTGCTTTGCACTCTGATCTTCAGGCAAGGTCTATTTATTAAAACACAAATAATAGGTCACTATATGACAAATTGCTTTCTAATACTGAAAATTACTTCTAAGAAGTAGGGTCATTGCTGTGACCTTTCCTGACAGTGTGATTCAGATGCCTTTGGACTGATTTGTGGGAAGAATTTGGAAATGCTTAGAGATGTTTACAGTACTGAATAGTGAAGCTTACTGAGTGATTCTGCTGTGATCTCAGGAGACCTAAATGCTCATCAGATGTAGGCAATGAGGTTTTGAGTGGAAAATGGGCACTCTATTAGGACAGGTATAGGGACCAATCACGTTACATTCTAGCCAAGAAATGGTCCACATTTTGCTCATTCTCTGAGAAGTTGTAGGACATTGAGTTTAAAGCTGTAAACTACTTAACTGGTACAGAAAATGTCAGGGAAGTATAGTGTTCAGGATTTGGCATGGTTATTACTTACTTATTTCAGGCAGACTTACAGCAATAATCAGGAACAAAAAGCAGAATTAGTGGATTTGAAAACTTGCAGTTTGACTGAAAAGGGCACCCATGAAAAGATAGGCCAGGGAAGGTAGAGTTTTTAGACATCAGCAACACTCAAACAGGTCACCACTTTGTACAAACAGTAAGAAACATACTTTGGAGCCATCTTAAGAGTTGCTTGGGCCTCATTCATCATAGGCTAAAGATTATAAATGTGTAAACTCTCTCGAAAGGTACAGCTTTGAGAAGAACACTCCGGAGCACTCTCCTCTCATGGGAAAGCCTAACCTGTTTCCCTAGAGCCAGCTGTGTAGGCACTCAGAGGCCATAGCAACCTTGGTACAAGAGAGTCCATCTACCATTTGATTTAGCAGCAGACCTTGGTGTTATCCGCGAGATGTAGATTGTACAGGCATATAGAATCTGAGAACTGGGGGTTGCAGAGGCTGCCTCCAAGAGTCCAAAGACAGGCCTAGGATGCCAGGCAGTGTGTGGCATGGTTGGGATGCCTTGTGGGCAGCACTTGGGATGGAAATGCATGAAGGTATGAGGGTAAAACTGAAGCTGAATGGAGACCCCAAGAAACCTGAGATGCCAAGATTATGGGATGTTTATCAAGGAAAGCCACAGGCAGCAAGGAAAGTCAGCCCAAGAGAGAAACCGTGTGGAAGACAAGACCTTAGTGGTGGGGCTGCCCAAACCCTTGGGAGCTTATATCACACTACCATGTGACTTATGTGAAATGGATCTGCAAGATCTAATGTTTGGCTTTAGTCTTGCTTTGTTTGATTCTTCCTTGGTAGTCTCCTATGCATTCCTTTTGAAATGGTATTTACCCTAGGTCTGTTCCACTATTGTATACGTATGTAATTTTTTGTTTTGTTTTTACAAAGGATTGCATCTAAAACTTTGCCTTGGGTCTCAGAGGAGACTTTGAATTTGGAACTTGAGAAACACTGGACCTGGAAACTCTTGGAGATGAACTAAATATAGTTTGCATTATGGAAAAGGAAGATGGGGAGATTCAGGGTTCAAGAGTAGAATGTTACTGTTTAGATATGATGTTTCCCCTCCCCCCAAGCCCTGTCTTCCAGTATCTAGACTCCTGTGTTGAAGGACTGCTCTCCAGGAGGTAGGACTATGGGAAGTGTTTGGGTAGAGTCCTGTTAGAGGGTAGAGCCTAGTTGGAGGAAGAAGGTCTCCGAGGTGTGCATTTGAAGAACACCATGCCCATGATTGCCTCTTTTTTTTTCTCTGCTTCCTGATTCACTAAGGTGATAGCTTTGTTCTGTCACATGCTCCCCACCATGGTTTTGTCTGCTCTGAATAAAGGCAGTAAGGGAAGAAACTCTTCTAAGTATGTAAGCATAGGAACCACAAAAACAGTAATAAAACCAACTAAAGATAGATATAGGTTTTTTTTTAAAAAGAGATTTATCTTTATGACATATATGAGTATTTTTGCCTGCATGCCTGTCTGTGTGTGTATGTATGTATGTATGTATGAATGTATAGCATATGCATACTTGGTACCCACAAAAGCCAGAAGAGGGCATTGGGTCCCCTGGAACTGGAGTTACGGACAGATGTGAGCCACTATGTGGGTGCTAAGAACTGAATCTAGGTCCTCTGCAAGGGCAGCCAGTGTTCTTAATGCTGAGCCCTCATATCAACACCGTCGACCAATAATTTAAAAATACACCAGTGAGTAAAATATGCAATCTCCCCAGATATTTTGTTGGTTTAAGTTTTGGACAATTGTGCAGTGCATTGTGAACTGTAATACTATATACATAAACTTCCAATTATCCCCTTTTATTATTTAAACAATATATTCTACATCGAAGTAATTGAGTCAGGCTCCAACACAATCATACCAAGCTGCACATTTGTTTTGAGTAAGTTCATAATGGTTCAGAATTGTCTGCATTCATTACAGACACTCTAATCCCCTGTCTCTAATGACTATGGGGCCATATATTTCCACATTTGAATAGTAAACTTGATACAAATAATGACAATAGACATAATGAAGAAGAAATAGAACTTCAGTTACTTTAATTCTACCATTTCTATAAACACATAAAATTATTTGTGTTTAAAATTTGATATTTAAGACAGGGCTGGGGTGTAGCTCGGTGGTAGCACACTTGTTTAGTAGACAAGGTGCATTGGGTTTGATCTGCAGCTCTGCAAGTAAGTAAGAGAATAAAACCAAACACAGGGTTGTATCTGGGGTCTTCTGTTTTCTTCTGGACAGAGATTGCAGATGCATGCTGCCATGCCCAGCTCTGTGTGGGTTCTGGGTATTTGAGCTCAGGCATCACACTTGCATAGAAAGCATATTACCTATTGAGCCATTTTCCCGACACAACAATTTAAAGTCTTTAAAAGAACATTAAAATTCACCTCTGGGATTAGGGGCATAATTCAGTAACAGAGCACAATCTTGACTGACATGGATAAGCCCTTGGGTTTGATCCCAAGCAACACAAAGACACACACACACACACACACACACACACACACTGGGGGGCTGGAGGGGTTGGACAGTTTGTGGTGCAGTAAATAAAGGTGCTTGTTTCCAAGTCTAACAACCTGACTTTGATCCCAAGGACCTACATGGTGAAAAAAGAAAACCAATTTCCACGAGTTGTCCTCTGACCTCCACACATGTGCCATGACACTGTGCATACACACACACACGCACACAAAATGAAGGATTAATCATATGCTGCTTATAAGAATATAATTTCATGGCCCTACCCTATAGTCATACTGATGAATATCTTGCATATCATCATAGAACCTTCATTTGGCGATCAAAGGAGATAGAGACAGAGACCCACACTGGAGCACCGGACTGTGCTTCCATGGTCCAAATGAGGAGCAGAAGGAGGGAGAACATGAGCAAGGAAGTCAGGACCGCGAGGGGTGCACCCACACACTGAGACAATGGGGCTGATCTATTGGGAACTCACCAAGGCCAGCTGGACTGGGACCTGGATAGAGAGGGGAGGACCTTGGGCTTCCCACAGGGCAGGGAACCCTGACTGCTGCTGGAGAGGGAGGGGGAGGGGAACAGGGAGGGGAAAGGAAATGGGAGGCGGAGGCAAGGAGGAGGCAGAAATTAAAAAAAAAAATCAAAACCAATACAAAACCTCTAAGGATTTGTAGTACTGAATAATGTTATGTATCATTGTTAAACACAAAAGAGGAAATGAAAGGCCTTCTACATTTATGAAGGGTATTTTTTATGAAACTCATGGATACCTAGCAAAATTATATCAGGAATCATGTATGTATGATTTGGAGAAAGATTTGTACATCTGTACTTTCAAACTTTCATAAGCTGTTGTCAAGAATCATTCAGTTTAGTGTTTGTGAGAATTGTGCGGATTCTATAAAGTCTCCCAGGCTGTTTGACTGTCCATCTAGGAGTTTTCAAGGACAGAACATGACTGAAAATGTAGCCTCTTTTTCTGTACTTCCTCTTGTGTTTAAAAATGCATCCTGATTGGGCCCGCAAACATTCATTCTCTCATGTTATTTGTAGATCTGACATCAATAAATAATCTTGAAAAAAAAAGAATCTAATTTCACCAGTAAGCATTTATAATTTATATTAAGCCTCTGTGTGGTAATTTGGGAAGCAGCTGCTGGGTATTTGGGAACACGGAGTGACCTCCGGGAACACCAAGTGACCTCCGGGGTGACTGGAACTGTGGCCCTGACTGCACCACGAGGAATAACCATCTGAGTCTTGGATTCACTGGCATCTGGAAGATTGATCACTAGAGACACAGCCCCAACTACACCAATCAGAGGAAAAGATGGGTAGACAAGGTAAGAGCATACTCAATACCACAAAGAGCAACATGACATCAACAAAAACTAGTGGCCCTGCAACAGCAAAATGTGAACATCCAATATAGATGAAGCAGAAGAAAATGACCTAAAAAATAACTTTAGGAGAATGTTTGAGACCCTTAAAGAGAAAATGAAAAATTCTCTCAAAAAAAAAATGGAGGAAAAGACAAACAAAGCATTGGAAGAAATCAACAAATCCCTTAAAGAAAACCAACATAAAGCAATCAAACAGATGAAAGAAATGATTCAAGACTTGAAAACCAAAATAGAGACAATAAGAAAACACAAACCGAGGGAATTATAGAAACAGAAATTATGAGAAAATGATCAGGAACCACAAATGCAAGCATGAACAGCAGAATACCAGAGATGGAAGAGAGAATCTCAAGTGCTAAAGATGCAATAGAGGAAATAGATCCATCAGTTAAAGAAAACATTAAATCTAACAAAAGTTTAATACAAAATATCCAGGAAATATGGGACACCATAAAAAGACCAAACCTAAGAATAATAGGGATAGAAGAAGTCCAA
>NC_022016.1:76953653-76954190 GCF_000317375.1 Microtus ochrogaster | reverse complement strand
ACCAAGTAAATATAAAGACAGACCTATCAGAATTACACCTGACTTCTCAATTGAAACAATAAAAGCTGGAAGGTCCCGGTCAAGCATTATGCATCTATTAAGAGACCACGGATGCCAGCCCAGATTAGTACATCCAGCATAACTTTCAATCACCATAGACAGACAAAACAAGAGATTCCATAACAGAATCAGATTTAACCAATATCTATTCACAAACTCAGCCCTACACAAAGTACTAGAAGGAAAACTCCAACACAAGAAAGTTGGCTACATCAACAAAGACACAGGCAATTGATGACCTCACAGCAGCAAATTCCAAAGAAGGGAAAAACACATACAATAATATCACCAACAACAAAAACTAAAATAACAGGAACTAGGAATCACTGGTCATTATAAATGGACTCAACTCACCTATAAAAAGACACAGGCTAACAGATTGGATACGAAAACAGAATCCATCCTTCTGTTGCATACAGGAAACACACCCCAGGGCTGGAGAGATGACTCAGAGGTTAAGAGCATTGACTGCTTTTT
>NC_022016.1:76921813-76940559 GCF_000317375.1 Microtus ochrogaster | reverse complement strand
CAAATGGATCAAAGACCTCAACATAAAACCAACCACACTGAACCTTCTAGAAGAGAAAGTGTGAAGTACACTTGAGCTCATTGGCACAGGAGACCACTTCCTAAATATAACCCCAGTAGAACAGACACTGAGAGAAACAATTAATAAATGGGACCTCCTGAAACTGAGGAGCTTCTGTAAAGCTCTGAGCCATCCCTCCAGTCCAATAGTTCCACTTCTGAATAGGATGTAGTAGGAAGGATAGATAATATTTTACTGCAACAAAAATATATGCATTATCAAAGTTATACATTTTCAGAAGAATACATTGTAACAAAACTAGAAAACAATTAAATTTTAGACTTAAAATGAAAAAAATTGAATGTTGAACAATTTGTGCAAATGTTACAAAACCTGAGATACTAAATATTTGATACAAGTATTGTGACATTTATAGTTACATTAAAGTTGATAGTTTGCTGCAACAATTATCGGCAGGACATTGTGAAACTCACAACTGGTCAACGTGAAGAGAATGAAAGTCACGGAAGTGCTCAGCTTCAAATGGAACATCTATATCACACCTCCTCCCAAGACTCAGGGACCAGCACGGAAGAGGGGGCGGACAGACATATGAGTCAGAGGTTGGGTAAAACCGGAATAAAAGCACAACAGCAGCTGCAGGCGTGCGCACAGATCAACATTCTAGCATGGAGCTGGAAGGATCCATTAGAGCGCCGCCCCTCCCCCAGCAACTAAAGGCAGCGAATGACTTCTGAGGGAGGAAGAGTCGATTTTCTTGAGGATATGGCTCCAAATAGGTCAACCACACTCCAGTGGACGGCCCCCCACTCAGAAGTATATGGGCAACACAAACAGTAATTAATGGATTCTTAAAACACAAAAGAACACAAAATTTGGAGTGGGTAGGAGGGTGGGATAAATCCGGAAGGAGTTAGAGGGGACAACTGGGGGTAAATATGATCAAAATACATTGTATGAAATATCAAAGAATTAATAAATTAATAATTTGCTTTTCCAGAAAATTATAATTTTAATTATACTTTTTATTTTTGTGAGCAATGAAATGGGTTTCTTTTTTTTTGAAACCCACTGCTTCACATGCTTGCTTTTAATTTTATTTTTTAATGTTTATTTATTTATTATGTATACAACACTTGGCCTCCATGTATCCCTGCAGGGCAGAAGAGGGTACCAGATCTCATTACAGATGGTTGTAAGCCAGCATGTGGTTGCTGGGAAATGAACTCAGGACCTTTGGAAGAGCAGGCAATGCTCTCAGCCTCTGAGCCATCTCTCCAGCCCCCAGAAATGGGTTTCATTGTGACTTTTTCATACATATGAATTGCTAAACTCTGCTCTTTATTTGCCCCACCACTACCTTCTCTAGCCCCCTTCTCTCCCTCTTGTTGGTCCCCTTTCTTTCAACACTCTCCCATTTTGCTATTAGGACACATACATCACGATCTGCTCTCTTGCTCCTCTTCCCTTCCCTTTGGACCTCCGTCTTTCTCATGGTCCCCTTTCTCCTTCGTGTCTTATACACATATACAAAACCAAGGTTCCGCATACGAGAGAAAACCCATCATCTTTGTCTTTCTGAATCTGGCTTATTTCATTTAGCGTTCCGTTCGATTTAACTGTGTGGAACGGTCCCACACCGTTCTATACATTTTCCTACAGACTTTATAATCTCGTTCGTTTTTAGTATCTGAATAAACCCCATTGTGCATATATTCTACATTTCCTTCAAACATCCATCTGCAGGATGGCCAACTCTGTATTTTGGCTATTCTGGGTAGGATCGCAGTAAACACAGAGATACGTGTATCTGTCTAGCATGCCGACTTTGAGTCCTCTGGGTATATGCCCAGAACGGTTGCTGCCGAATCATTTTTATGGACGTTTCATTTTTAGGTTTTTGAGGACCCTCTACACTGATTTCCATAGAGGCTGTACTACTTTATGCTCCTACCAGCAGCGTAAAAGGGTTCCTCTTTCCTCACACCCTGGCAAGGATTGGCTGCCTTTTATTTTCTTTATGATAGCCATTCTAACTGGGGTGAAATGAAATTTCAGGGCAGTTTTAATTTGTATTTCCCTTGACAGCTAAGTATGTTGAACACTTTTGCAAATATTTATCGGCTATTTGAATTTCTTCCTTTGAGGGCCGTCTGTTCAATTTAATTAGTCAGTTCACTGATTGGATGATTTGTTTTACTGGTATTTAATTTTTGAAGTTCTTTGCAATATTAATCCCCTGTCACACACATGCTTGGCAAATGTCTCCCACTCTGCAGGCTGTTTCTTCCTTCTCCTGGTTTGTTCGTTGGCTGTGCAGGAGCCTTTAACACAATTCGATGTCATTCGCCAGTTCTTGGGGCCATTCCCTGCGTTCGTGGAGTCCCTTTTCAGTGAGTCCGGACCTGTGTCTATGTCATGGCGCGCACCTATGTTTGCCTGCAGCAGTTCCAGGTCTAAGTTAAGGCCTTTGTTACATTTTGAATTAGGATGTGGCAGTGGGACCCCGTGCCTGCCAGAGCATGGGTGCGGAGGTCAGGTCTCATCGCCCAACTTACCGAGGCAGAGTCTTTCTTGTTGCTGCTGCCGTGTGGCGTCCTCTAGACCAGCTGGCCCATAAGCTGGGACTGCAGATGTGTGCCATGGCTTCCCGTTTTTTATTTGGGTTTCAGGTGTTATGCTAAACTAGGTTAATCAGGCTTGTGTGATAAGTGCCTTCACTCACTGAGGCATCTCCCCAAACCTTGAATAAGATGTGTGTGTGTGTGTGTGTGTGTGTGTGTGTGTGTGTGTGTGTGTGTGTTGTGGAATATTGTTTTAACTATGTATGTACAGATGTATTGCGTTTGTTTGTGCTGGGGAATCTTACTTTTACTGTGTAAAGGTGTGTTGCCTCTATTTATGCTGCATTTGTTTCATGATGTACGGATGCGTGTTTAATTACGTAAAGATGTGTTACACTTATTTCACCCTGCCTCCCTAAGGCACCTGATTGGTCTAATAAAGAGCTGAACTGCCAATAGCTAGGCAGAGAGAGGATGGGCAGCGCTGGTGGGCAGAGAGAATACATTGGAGGAGAAATCTGGGGAAAGGAGGAAAGAAAGAGGGAGAAAGAGAAGGAGGGACATGCCCGGGGCTAGAAACCAGGCGGCTGTCAGCCAGCTGGCCACTGGAGGAAGCAGGAAAGTGAGAATACAGAAAGAAAGGTAAAAGGGCTAGAGGCAAGAGGTAGATGAGGAGAAACAGGTTAAGTTAAAGAGAGCTAGCCAGAAAGTAGCCTAAAGTAGGCCGAGCATTCATAACTAGTAAGTCTCTGGGTCATGATTTGGATGCTGGTTGATGACACAAAAAAGAAACTGTTGTGTGGGGATGGGTGGAGTTGTGTGGGCTTTGTTCTGGAACCTCCGTTCTGTTCTGCTGGTCCTCACGTCTGTTTTGGCTGCGTTGCTGAGTGGGGTACAGGGATGTTTCAGCATTGCTCCTTTGTTTACTAGCTGGGACTCTTTGGAGCCTTTGTGCTTCTGTATAAATTTTAGGGTTTTTTAATTTGATTTTTTTCTGATTATGTGAGATATGTCAGAATTTTCATGAGGGCTGTGTTAAGTTTGTGTATTACTTAGAGTAATATAGACATTTCTATGCAATTAATTCTGTGAAACTGTGATCTAGGAAGGTCTGGGCATACTCTAACATCCGCCTCAATTTCTTTTCTCATTGTAGAGATTTCCTACTTTTTTGGTTGGGTGTTTTCTTTTTTCTTTCTTTCTTTTTTTTTTAAGACATTGTACATGAGATTTTTTCCTGATTTGTGTCTTGGCAAGTTTGCTGCCGGCATAACACAGAAAAGCTACTGATATTGAGATGTTGATTTTTTTTTTCCCGAGACAGGTTGTCTCTGTAGCTTTGGAGCCTGTCCTGGAACTAGCTCTTGTAGACCAGGCTGAGATGTTGATTTTGTACTCTGCTTTGGTGAAAGGTTTATAGGATTCAAGAATTGTCTAGTGGAATCATTTGACTTCTTCCTTTCCTACTCTACCCACTTTATTTCTTTCTCTTGTCGTATGACTCTAACTAAGATTTCAATCACCATGTCGAATAAGAGGAGAGAGAATGGGCTACCCTTATCCTGGCTTTCGAGAAAATTCTTTGACTTTTTGCCCATTTGGAAGAATGCTGGCAACAGATTTATTGTGAATTTGTCTTCGTTATGTTGAAATGTGTTCCATCCATTCCTACTTTCTTTAGGCCTCACAAATACCTGCAAGGACACTAGCACTAACCAGGATGCCTCCTGCCAGGCCCCACCTCTCGCAGTTTGTACCTCTTCCCAAAGGCACCAAGCCAGAGACTGAAACTACACGTGGCCTTTGGAGAAACTGGAGATACGAACTGTAGCGTTTCTCCTTGCTTCCCACAAGCTGGTGTCCATCTCACAGAGCAAAATGCATATAGCTCGTTTCTAAATTCTTCTCGAGTGGTTAAACAAAATACAAAAAGTTACAGCCTTCAATCTGCTCCAAGACTCAAAACAAACTTAGCTGTGAGCCTTTGTGAAAATAAAAAGGAGCGGTACTTCTAAGATACAGGAATCGCACAGGCTAGATATTCTATTTCAGAATGAGAAATAATGAAACAGTGAGGGATGGGACCAAAGCAAGGCTGCAACTCACCAGGGCAAGATGAAATAAAGCCCCGTGACCCGGGGCACAAAACCCGGTGACCCGAGGCACGCTGTTGTGGACGCAGGCTCCCACAAGTTTAGATGGGCCAGGCTTTATGGCCTTATGGCTTGTAGCACACATGGTGACTCTTAGTGAAAAGAGCCTCCAACAGGAGGTGGGATGTGTGTGTGGTATAATCATATTATTGTCTCAGAACTGAAGAAAAAGATCATTTTAAAAATGTATGTTTCAAACTTTAACTTGTAAAAATCTAGGTGAACGAAGGATTTATTTTTCTCATGTGGATTTTTTTTTGGTTCTGGCTTTTCTTCATCTCAAGATGTTCATTTATTCATTTAATACATAAATGTTAAGTTTGGATCATAAGGGGCTGGAGAGATGGCTCAGAGGTTAAGAGCATTGCCTGTTCTTCCAAAGGTCCTGAGTTCAATTCCCAGCAACCACATGGTGGCTCACAACCATCTGTAATGGGGTCTGGTGCCCTCTTCTGGCCTGCAGGCATACACACAGACAGAATATTGTATACATAATAAATAAATAAATATTTAAAAAAAGTTTGGATCATAAAAAGAAAGAAGAAAGAGAAGAATTTCCTTTTTTTTTTCTTTTTAATGGGATGGTGGGTGGACAATCTGGCTCTAGGCCTGGCTCAGGTCTTCATCTCCAGGGCCATCCCTGGGGAGATGCAGATGAAAGCCCTTTGTGCTGTTTCCTTCTTTCCTCTTTCCCAACTTTTTTCACTCCCTCCCTCCCTTCCTCCTTCCTTCCTTCTTTCTTCCTTCCTGTCTTTCTCTTTGTTTATTTATTTATTTTGAGGTCTGATGCCAGTTCGAATTCCTGCGGACCGACCAGACACATTAATTTTCCAAGTAGAAAAGAAGGTGATGGTCTTGTAACTAAAGGGGGCACAGGTGTCTCTGATGGCCCCATAACTAGAAGAGGCACAGGTGTACAGGTGTCCCCCTCAAGGATTTAGACTAGCTAGTTGGAAACCCAGATGGTTCCTCAGCATCACTCTGTCCATTACAACCCAGTTCACCTACCCAGAGTGCCCTGCTGGAGCCCGAGACCACAATAGATCAAGGATGAAGTCTCTTGAGCACTGTTCAGTCCATCAACCACACGCTATGTATACTATGGCTTTAGTGTGAACTGTCCCCACAGGCCATTGTGTTTAAACACTTGCTGCGGGTAAGGCCATTATGAGAAGTTTTGAATTGGAGCCTCATTGAGGGAAGTGGTCACTATGGAGTGGCCACTGGTTATAGCCTGGCCCTGGTTCTTCCCCAAGCTTTCCACTCTGACCTCTGATATGACATACCCAGCCAACCACACTCCTATTGCCATGGTCATGAACTGCTTCTGTAGTCAAGCTTTCTCCAGCACCGTGGGCTGTGTCCTCTGAAGTGTGGTCTAAAATCAGCCCTTCCTCCCTAAGTTGTTTCTGTCCCTGCTAGGGTAAAACTTCCACAGAAAATTGGAAGCAAAAGGCGCCCTTCCTATCGCCCAGCATAACATACGCCCCTTCGCTAGCACTAAGATCTTTAACAGCCACAGCTGTTTCCTTCCCACCTGCACTGTCTACAGCTCCAAGTGTTCACATCTCTTTCCAAAGGCACCAAACTGTGCCTTTCCTGCATCCTTCTTTTTCTGCAGTCTCTCGCTGTAAACCAAGCTAAATTCAGCAAGTGATAACAAGACCGTAGCCTGAATGCTTTTAAAAAAAAAAATAAATTAGTTCACTTGAAAATTCAGCCTAATTCAAAATTTTCAGGTCATGGGTTTAACACAGCCAGATTCTTTACCAGAATTAACACAAATGTCATCTAACTCAATTCTGGATAAAAGTTCACCCCCTACCCCCACCCCAAAACACTTAAGAGCACAGTCCTTCCTGAGTTTCTGCCAGCATTCTGTTGTGTTCCTACCAGAGTGACCATTAGCTCTGTTTGTACTGTAGAGATCTCCTAGCCCAAATTTTGCCCCGTGCCTCCCACGAACCAGTTCCAAAGGCATGTACACCTCATGGTTGGGTTTACCACAGCAGCAGCCCCACTGATTGGTACCAACTTCCTGTGTTTGATCTTCCAGTTTTGGTCATCACTGGGACAGAATAGCTGGCAAAGCCATTTAAAAGGTGAAAGGAATGATTTTAGGTCGTGGTTTGAAAACTATGGTCAGTCTATCAAGGTGAAGAAAGGCCTAATGGTGGGGGCAGCTTGCAGGGACAGCAGCGTCGGTGGGATGTGACTGGTTAGGTTGTGTCAGAGCTCTGGAAACAGACAGTTGGCTGGAGGTGGGCCTGGAATGCGACTCTCAATGCCTACTTCCCAGCAAGCTCCTTTCTCCAGTTGGCCAACATCTCCCGAAGGTTTCAAAACCTTCCAAAGCGGCACCACCCGCTAAAGACTGGCTGTTCAAATGCACAAGCCTCTGGCTGCTCCCCCTGGTCAGTTCAAAGTGAGACACATAATAAGAATGAAACACACAGAATTTCCAAGTCATAACAACAAGAAAAGAATATAAAATAGAATACTTTTACATTGATTACATACTCAAGTGATAATGACTTGGCTAGACGTGGTCAAAAAAGAAACCTTGTTCTAATTAGTTTTACTTTATACTTTTTAATGTGAGCACCGTAAAAACTAACACTACATATACGATTTGCCTTGTGTAGCTAACGTGAGAGCCAAAGTTACGTTTTAAATTTTAATTACCAGGTCTAAGAGATCCATGAAAAAAGAATGCTTCTAACCTGTAAGCCCCTTGCCCAAGGACAGATATTTCCTGAAATGCTGGAGACTATTGTTTAATAGGAGATAACAAACCCCATGTTACATTCTCCTAAACAGGGTCCTTGGAACCTACCACCATCATGTGCTTGATCACATGTCGGCGGGAGGTACACAGCAAGAAATACATCAGGAGTACGCTTGCCCCTGATTGGACCCTGATGGGAAATACGGTGGCTTTGTGGCAGTTTCCTTTTCAAGCCTCTCCAGGATATAACTCTTGCCTATCTTCTGGGAACCCAGAGTTGGACTTGGCCAGAGTCTGTCAATTTGGCCAGCATTTAATTGAAGCTTGCTTCAAGTCTGTCTTTAAATGGTGATAGTGGTCTTATTCTCTACCAGTGGGATTAACGCCATCAGACAATACTCTGGAGCAGGGGTTCTCAGACATGGCTGATTTGGCCAGTTCAGACACTCTGTGGCAATATCTGAAGAAAGTTTGCACATCAGGAAGGGAAGGAGGACACTGCTACTGGGCAGAGGCCAAGGATGCTGCTTAAGGCCCTTCCATGCAAAGGACACCGTGTCACAGAAGGAATAGCTGCCCTGGAGTGTCAAAGTGCTGAGGTTGAGAAATTTGACTGCAAAGCGATCTTTATGAGAACAGTACCAAAAAGATGTGCAACTAAAAATCCTCATCAAGAAGGGGGAAGGGAGAGGAGAAAGAAGCAAAAATTAGCAGAGACAAAAGCACAAAAATCAGCTAGGTAAATTAGCTCCAAGGATGTCAGTACTGATATTAGATAAATATTGTCCAAACTACTGCAAACCAAGAAGTAATTTGTATGTATTTCCAAGATGCGTGTAGAGATGAGAAAAGCTGAAACCAAACCTCAACCCAAAGAAAACTAACAGGGCTGTGTTAATATGGGAAAAAGGAGACTTTAAAGCGAAAAGTGTTATTCATAGATACAGAGCGGTAGCTTGTGATGATTAAAGTGCCAGTCCAGAAGGAGCACACGAGAACCCCTGAATTCATATCACTCTATAGCAGAGTTCCAAAATATTTAATGGGTAAAGAAATTATACTCACAATGAAAGCCCTTTCCACAAAGAAATCTCCAGGTCAGCAATGCCTTGCTAAAAAAAACCATTCGAAACACCAAGGAAGGAGAGATTGCACCAGCACAACTTCTTTCAGACTACCGTGGAATAACAAGCACTTCCTGCCTCAGCTTTGGCCGACAGTAGACAATTTAGCTGGAATCCTAAAGTTGCAGAAGATAATAAACAATAACATTAATGGTCATTTTTCTCTCATGAACCTTGAAGCTGAAATTCTAAATAAAGTAACAAATTTAACAGTGACACTTAAAATTTATAATACATAATGGTCCACTTAGGTTTATTTCAGGAAGCAAAGTGGATTCAACATTTGAGAAATCAATTGATTAACCATATTAACCGAGTAGGAAGAAAACCATGTTTACTTTCTTCTTATATTGGTGTTTTCTTCATATTAACCATCAAGAGCAACAGTAAAAGCACTATAATAAAGTTCAATACTTACGTAAGATAAAAACCCACCAAACGAGAGAGGGGTGGGGTGGGGAGGAAGAAACTAAATCTGAAATTCGTCATGTGTGGTTGCACACACTTGCAGTCCTAATATTTCAGGATCTGAAGAAGGAAGACGACCATGAGTTCAAGGCAAGCCTGGGCTATGTAGTGAGTTCCAGTCCAGCCTGAGCCACACCGTGAAACTATGTCTCAGGAAAACTAAAGGAGAGCGAGAAGGCTCAGCAGCCAAAGGTGACTGCCGCCAATCCTGACAGCCTGAGTTTAGGCTCGGGTGCTCAGGCCTACAGCTAAGTCAAAGGGGTAATGTTTTCTTCCTGTGATTCATTACTCAACATTATAATAAAGTTTTTTAAGGTACAAAAGTAGGAAAGGATGTAAATTGTTATTTACAGATAATGTTGCAGATATCGAAAGTCTAAAGACTAAACTAGCAAGGCAGATATAGATAAGGTTAACACACGAAAATTAACTGTATTTCTGCAAATCATGGGAAAATTAAATTTATAAAACAGTAGCTTAACAATCATTTTTTTTTTAAAAAAAGTCATTGTCTAGGAACAAATCTAATAAAAAGTGAAACAGATCTCAACATGGAAATCCACAAACAGTCGCTGAGAGAAACTGAAGACCTTAACTGAATGTCCCTGGAGAGCTTACTGTGGCAGTTTGAATAAAAATGGCCCCTATAGGTTCATAGGGAATGGCACTATTAGGAGGAGTGGCCTTGTTGGAGGAAGTGTGTCACTCGGGGTGGGCTTTGAAGTTTCAAGTGCTCAAGCCTGGCCCAGTGTTGCTTTCTTTTCCTGCTGCCCGCTGATCCAGATGTAGATCTCTCAGCTCCTGCTCTAGCACCATGTGTGCCTGTGGGCCACCATGCCTCCCACCATGATGATAATGGACCAAACTTCTGAACAGTAAGCCAGCCCCAATTAAATGTTTTCCTTTATAAGAGTTGCTATAGTTATAGTGTCTCTTCATAGCAATAGAAACCCAAACAAGATTCTAATAGTTCCAGTGGGAGGAGGAATCAGGGGACAAGGGTGACTGAGATAAGGACCCAGCAGTAGTGGCCTGCTACCCATAGCTACCATCTCTGTGTACTGACCCGAGTCTTGGGCAGCAGCCTGTAGAGGTGTGGCTCAGGGTGTATCTACTATGGACAGGCAAGGCAGACACAGGCAAACACATCATTGACAGCATCACTGAAGAAGTGAGAGAATCAGAGTTTATAAGATGGTTCAGCCCAATGGATCTGAATTAAATCCCTGGGATCCATACTGGAAAACCCAACTCCCACAAATGGCCCTCTGTTTTCCACATGCGTGCCATGGCATGTACACACACACACATACACACATACACACACACACACACAAATATAATTTTAAAGCATTTAAAAAGAAGTGAGAGAGTTCAAGCCAGGTAAGGCTGTTCCACTCCAAAAGAATGAAATCTGAGGACTGGGAGTAAAGTCTCGGGAGGTTTTGCTCAGTCTGCCTCTCTCACTGGAACTTGGCTTCCATCCAAAAAGCACATACACACATGCAGGCAAAACACACACATAAAATAAAAGTAAATCTTTTAAACATATAGTTTTTAACAGGAATGACTTCCATCCTGCCAGCATCAGGATGTTGCTACAATGTATATTTAACTAAAGCATATTCTTCAAAAAATTATTAAAGTTCATTTTTTGCTAAAATTTGATACATTTGAGTTATGACATGCAACGTGAAAAGCAAGTTTCTCAGTATTTTTTAAATTCTTGGCATCTTTAAGATCCAGGGATAATAAATCAATGCTACTAGGAACTCTCAGAAATTTCAAAGTTGTGATGATTTAAACATCTAATAATCTTCACACTTTGTTATTCTTAAAAAGACAACTAAAACCATATTTAAAATTTTCTGTGACTCTTTATAAAGCAGACGTTTCTGCCGAAGTATCAACGACACTCATTCCCAAGTGCAGGTGACAATGTTCACATGTCACTTCCTTGTGGATTCAGAAAAAGGTTTTAAACCCTGAGCAATAGTGAGTCTGTTCAAGCTACTGATGATTAAAATTAATAGTATGGCATATAATTTCCACATAGCATATCCATGGTGTAGTCCTCTTTAAACGGTTGAATGGGGCCTGAACCCATCTATCCGAAAGCCCCGAGTGACAAAACAATACCGTTCCCAGATGAGTGATCAGTTGTGCCCTCTTTGGCCTATGTGCTTTACTTTGTAGCGAAGTCGAGGATTATCAGATAAAACAACAGAACTAACTCCAGTGTGTTCAGAGTTCACAGTGTCTATGGCATTTGAAAACTAAGATCTGTACAGAGAAACCTGTTTCAGTAGATGACCACGTACAACAGACAGCACGTATGGAAAATAAATCCAGGTGTAAAGTGATGGATGAGCTCGTAACATCTGGTCCATTTATCAGTACAGTTCTCACAGGAAGACTCTTCATAGCTGACTGAATGAACAAATTTCTAGGGGAAACAAAAAAATGTTCACAGAGAGGAAAAAATCAATATTATAAAAGGACCAGTTGGGTACCCTATTACAACATCAATCAAAATCCTAGAAGATTTTGGAAATCTTCTAGGACAGACTGATTCTAAAATTTATATGCAAATGCAGAAGTCCTAAGACAGCTAAGATTATTATAAAAAATAAGACTTCAAGATTTTCCATAAAGTTTTTATATGTTGCATATCAATATTTCAATATTGATGATATATCTTTTGACAATATATGACGCTATACCATAAGTTCAGAAAGCAATTGATATATTGTGGCTTAGGTGTAGTAGAGATATAAGCCTCTAATGATATAGAATAGAATTCCAAAACAGGTCCCCCTGTCTATAGTCAGCAAATTTACAACATAATTTTAGCTTCAGTTGAGTACCATGGTTCTTTTTAAAGTTCTAGACTAGTAGAATCTCTTTAGGTGAGATGATGAAACTCAATTCCTAACTCACATTTTCATAATAGTTAAGATAAAAAAGAATAAAGAAAATGTGGTATATATACACATCTGTTTTATTCAGCTGTAAAGAATAATGAAATTATGTTATCTGAAGAAAGAATGGAACTAGAGATCATCATGGTAAGCAAATATGCCCGATTCAGAGCCTCATATAAAAGACAACCTGCAGCATTTTGTCTTCTTGAGGTCTAGTTTGTGTCAAGTTGACAAAAACCAAGCAGCACAGAATATTTCTCAATGACTCTGTACTTGGCCAAGGCAGGGTCTCTCACCGAGCCTTCAGCTTACAAGATTCAGCTAGTGCAGCCCGCTTGCTCCGGGAACCTGGTTTCTGACCCACCCCCAAACACTGGGCCCCGGGGTTTGGTATGGATGCTGAGATCTGGCTCCAGGCCCCACACTGTAGCAGCAAGTGCTTTTTCCATTGCATCATCTCACTAGTCCCTCAAATGGGTTTGTCATTGAGTCTCACTAGATTATAAAGTCTTGAAAATAGTTATCCTGTTTTCTTAAGTATTATTAATGCATAACATAGAGTCTGATATAAAGTAGACAAAGTATACAATTTCGTAAGAAACTTAGATAAGTTAGAGAAAATTCTGGTAGGTGTGTGTGCATGTGCGTGTGTTTCACAGACTCAAAAAGCACAATTTCAAAATTCCTGCTTTGAATACCAAAAAGATGGAACTTCTTTTACTTTGTCAGCTATAGAAATACATTCAAGTATAGAAAATTATTCATAGCCCCAGAAACCATTTTAGTAACCAAGTGATTTAAATGATGAATAGATAATTCTGTATACGATAAGGACAGCCCTAATCTCTATCCTGAAGGGTAGCCATGAAAACAGTAAAATGTACAAGTCTTTTCAACTAGCACTGATTGTTCATTTGGTCAGCCGACAAGAACATGATGGTATTTGTCTTAGGGGTTTCTATTGCTGTGAGGAGACACCATGACCATCGCAACTCTAATAAAGGAAAACATTTAATTGGGGCTGGCTTACAGTTCGGAGGTTTAGTCCATTGTTGTCATGGTGGGTAGCATTCAGGCAGACATGGTGCTGGATAAGTAGCGAGAGTTCCACATCTGGGTCCACAGGCAACAGGAAAAGAGAGACACACTGGACCTGGCTTGAGCATCTAAGACCTCAATGCCCACCCCCAGTGACATAGTTTCTCTAACAAGGTCACACGTTCTAATAGCACCACTCCCTGGAGCCCATGGAGGTCATATTCAAACCTCCATAACGTTGAAATTCAAAAATATAAATATGTCTACTTTCATGCATGTTTATATATAATTTATTTATTTTACACCCTGCCTGCAGTTTCCCATCCCTCCATCCAGTCCTCCTCCCACCGCGCCCACTTCTCTTCTGTTTCTATTCAGAAAAGGGCAGGCCTCCCGTGGATATCAACAAAAACACTTCATGCATGTTTAAAGTTCGCTTTTTACAGCTAAAACTTTGAAAACAATTCATCTAACTATTATAAAACATTTCCCTGAGATCTCACAATAGGATTTATAAAATTAGTTACTATTGACTTACACAATGGGTGTTCGATTGACGACCTATGCGGGTACACTGGAGTTCAGCTTACTTTTGTCACTGTAAAGCAACACATGTTTGTTTTAAATCAAGAGATGTTTTCAGTATCGTTCCCAAGCTATCTGATTCTGTAAATGCTTGGTTTTTTGCATTGACTTTTGAAGTAAAATTTAAACTAGTAAAGGAAGAACGGACAATAGTTGAAAGACGTGATTGTCGCAGTTTGCATTTCATTTTAAATTCTCCCCACCCCCAAGAAATTAGAACCAAAGACTGTAAATTGCCTGGCTGTTGGTTTCTCGGAAACCAGACCCCATCTTGAAACCAACAACAGTAGATGGGAGATGGCTGAGTGGACAAGAGCTCTGGTTGCTCTTGTGTAGGACCTGGCTTCAATTCCCAGCACCCACATGGTGGCTCATACCACCTGTAACTCCAATTCCAGGGGATCTGACCCCTCTTCTGACCTCGAAGGGCACCAAACATTCATGTGGTGCATATATATACAGGCAAAACACTCACGTGCATAAAATGCAATACATCTTTAAAGATTAAAAACAGTAGCTGCTTACTCGGATGTAATTTACATTTGGGCTCCCCCGGTTTATGGCATTTCTTTTGGTTTTGTTGGTGATCTAATGTACATTTTTTTAAAAAAAAAAACAGATGACTTCTAGAATATGTAATCAAATCTGCTACGGTTTAGTCTAAAAAACATATGATGTTTTTAAAAGGAGGAACTCATTTTGTTGAAATTTAAAATATTCACCTACTTTTATTAGGATTTTAATGGTAAATTTGTTCTTGTGTATATAAAACCAAATTTGGAAGAAAACGAACTACAGTAAACTTTTAACAGAAACGCAAGCTGAGGATTTAGACATTCATCATGTTCATGACAGAAGAAATAAGCATTTCTCCTAAGAAGCCACCTGTAACACATTAAGTATAAATCATGGTTTCTCAAGTGTTGTTTGGGGACTTTTATGTTGCAATTCCAGATGCACAAGCTGGTTAGGCAAGGGCATTGCTGCATTGGGGAGAGCTAAAAGAAAGTGATGAAAGATGAGCCCTAAAATAGGGGAGAAACACTTTGGAATCTGAGCTTGATGCAGAGTAAAAGTGAGGGACAATAACTTAATATAGTATCACTAAAATTTTGATGTGTCAACGTGACCGTAACCCCGATCATCAATTCACTGACATTATCCTTCATTTTAAATCGTGGCAAGACCTGCTTTAAAAATAAGAAAACTCTAAATTAGAATATTAAATAGTTAAATGTGTTTTAACACCCAAGCATATTTTATAACAATCAGAAGATAGGCCTGAGAAGCTCTTAAAAATTTTAAAGTTCTTATTTACTCCTTTAAAATTATTTGCTTGTGTGTCTGTGTGTCTTGCCTGCATATAAGTCTGTGCACCACCTGTGTGCCTGGTTACCTCAGAGGCCAGAAGAGGGCATCAGATCACCTTCTGGAGTTCCGAATGGTTGTGAGCCACCATGTGAGTTCCAGGAATCAAACCTGAGTCCTCCGGAAGAGCAGCCAATGCTCTTAACTGCTAAGCCGTCTCTCCAATCCTAATATCCTCATTATTTTAAAGAATACTTGTACGGTGCTTACAATCCACCAGTCCATGTTCTAAGAAATTTATAAGTACTGAGTCATCAATTTCCACAATAATCTCATAGGTAAGCACTATTGTCCTCATCTGATAAATAAGGAAACGCATTTTCTACTAAGGCAAGTCCCCACATGGAATTAAATAGTTTGCTAAGGTCACGGAGCTGTTAAGTGACAGACCCAAGACTGAATCCCCTGCTTCAGGGTCTGTGATCTTGCCCACCCTGCTCCTTCCTAGAGCCCAATATTAAGACTTCAAACACAGTTTGAGGCCACCCTGATCTACAAGAGTTAGTTTCAGGACATGCTCCAAAACTACAGAGAAACCCTGTCTCAAAAAACAAAAAGCAAAACAAAACAACAACAACAACAAAAAAAGACTCCAGGAACGGGTGGTGATGACGCACGTCTTTAATCCCAGCACTTGGGCAGCAGAGGCAAGCAGATCTCTGTGAGTTCTAGGCCAGCCTGGTTCACAGAGTGAGGTCCAGGGCAGCCAGGGCTACACAGAGAAACCCTGTCTGAGGCATGGGGGCAGAGCAGAAGTAAAAGATTTCAGAAAGTAATCTATTATCGGAATACATTCGAAACTTTCAACTGAGTGAAATTTTAAAGTACCTCAGGGCTCGATGGCTACTGCATGCTCACATGATTTTTTTTTCTGAGAGTTGCTCCTTCAAGATTTTAAAGTATTTCTCTTCTGTCTTACATCACCACACAAAATTGTCCTTAATTTTCTCTTACACAGCTGGCCTTCTAACGTGAAGAAGGCCCTTACGGCCTAATTGTTATCCCCCTACTCCAAGCCAACATTCTATTTCTGTCAAAATTTCGTTATGGACATGAAGGAATTTCCTTAATTTATAGCCGTTTCTTCTCTTGTCATGCTCCAGTTTGCCCTGCTTCTTAGAGTAAACCAGTCCTAATGGAATTCTACATTCAAGGGATATTTTTGGACCTTTCTCTATAATTGAGGCTACCATACATCCATATGATGTGTTTGACCCACTCCACCCCCAGTTCTCCCTCTAAGCTTCCGCTCCCCCTCCCCCTTCACTTGCTCCTTTTAAAATCCGCCACTTCCACTTTGTGCTAACTCTGTGGATATGGCTGTAGGACCGCTTACTGCTGCAAGGAGTCTTTTCATTGCATTAGAGTATATTATACTTTACTGATAAATATTTTAAATGTGGGTGAACATTGAATCTTTTAGATAACAAAAACTTGTAGACTCACACCAAGTTCATGATAAAAGGAAGTTTCCAGTATTTTTCTGTATCATATACCATAGCTAGTAACTGTAATTTACTGATGGGATTGATTTTTGGACATGAATTTAAAATTACTTAACCTTATGAAACTGCAGCTTATCAGAAATCAGCCCACCACCGTTACAGTGTGTTGATAGCTTTTAAATGTTTGATTCTCTTATTTCAGCAAATTATCCTTTCTAGTTTGATGCAGTAATAATTGATTGAAATACTCGGTGTTTATCTAAAACAGTCATGACAAAATGGAGCTTCCCTGCTGTCTTTAAATGTTTATTGAGGTCCACTTTTAGCAATAGCTTTCTAAGAACTCCGCTCCAGTTGAAGGTGTGAGATGCCATCTTACTGAACACAGCTGCCTGAAAAGAAGAGAGTCCACAACCTGGAAATCAGGCTAGGTCAGTAAAGATATTAAAATGCAAACAAGAATGTGGAAAGCTGATAGTGACAGAAATAATGAGCGGGTAAAGAGAGAAGGTTGGGGACAATAGAACAGACAACCATGCCAGTGTTCTTGCAGCCAGAGATGCTCGCTGTAGAGCCGAAGAGAGGCAACAGTACACATGAAGACAAAAAACAAACAAACAAAAAAAAAACAAAAAAACCGCTCATTTCAGGGCCCAAAAGGAATTCAGACATCACTGAAAACATCAGAATCATTTGAGATAATATACTTTATGAGGCTAGTCCAGCGAGGCATTTTGGCATCCCATTACAGTTTGAATCTGCAATATCCCCTTGTAGGCTCATGTTTGAACACCTGGCACCCAGATGGTGGTGCTATTGTGGTAGGTTGTTGGGCTTTTCTGGTGGAGATAAGTAAGCCAACTGGAGTGAGCTTTAAGATTATTTATTTATTTTTGGTTTTTCGAGACAGTATTTCTCTATGTATTTCTGGCTGTCCTGAAACTCACTCTGTAGACCAGGCTGGCCTCAGACTCACAGAGATCCACCTGCCTCAGCCTCCCTGAGTGCTGGGATTAAAGGCCTGCACCACCACCACCTTCAGGCTGGGGGTGAGTTTTCAAGGTCAGAGCCTGGCCCTGCTTCAGTTCCTTTCTCTCCTTTCTGATCCTCTAAAACTGTTCAGCTTCTAGACAGACCCCAGCCACTATGATGATCTCTATACCTAGAAATTTTGAGCCAAAATCAATACTTCATCTTTTAAGCTGTTTGTTTCCGGCATTTTGTCCCAGCAATAAGACAAGCAACCAAATCCTCAGGACAAGCTGTATATGAAGAGTAGCTGAATCGGTGAGCTCTGGGCTTGATTGAGAAACTCTGCCTTAAAGAATGAGATGGAGAACGGTGGAAGAAGATTCTTAGTGCCAGCACACCCACACACATACAAACACATGTAGAAAAAGGCATTCAAAAAACACAGGAAAAGAAGAAAAATCTTAAGTAAACTATAAATGTCTACAGGCCAGTCGTCTGAGAAAATAGATGCAAAATTCTAAATATTAACTAATCAAATCCAATGACATGCTTTTAAAGTTTGCAGGGAGGAATGGAAAAAGAAAAACCTTGTAGTTAAACTACAATCTCAGAAATAAATTAAAAAATAATTTAAACTTATTAGTATAAAGAAACTTGCATTGAAATTGTTCATATAAAGAATGAATTAAAAAAAAGCCGACGGAGCAGGGACTCTGCTGTGAGATTGTGTCTCATAGTAACATCAGAAGCTATATTTATAAATTCACACCAAGACCACACAATTATGAGCTGACCAAGAGGACACCAATGAACATGCCAAACAGAGAAAAGCCCATGAGATTTCAACCCTACACAGAGAACCCCAGGCAACTGAGAAAAGCTGGGAGCAGGAGAAGTCCTCCCCAGGGAAAAGCATGCCAACTGTCCCGTGCCAAATGGTCAGCCCTAGAAACATACATACAAGTAATATCATCTGAACTCAACTGGTTAGATATTGTTCATATATGTATATACAAAGGCATAAATACATGCAATAACAGTGAAAAGGGAGGCTATAGATTTGGAGGAGAGCTGGGTATGTGGGAGAGTTGGGAGGGGGAGGAAGGGAAAAGAGAAACCTTGTAGTTAAATTACAATCTCAGAAATAAATTGAAAAACTAATTTAAAAGAAGCTCCAGCCAATACATAAAAAAAGAAATTGTTCACATTAATGAAGTTAGCATTCAGGCATTATGCTAGCCTTCCCCTTGGGGACTTAGCAGGATGCACTCAGGCAGTGCTCTGGCCTGCTCAGGGTCCTGACAATGTCATCCACTACAGCGCATGAGCTATATCTCCTCATAAAAGGCCAGTCCT
>NC_022016.1:76919131-76921713 GCF_000317375.1 Microtus ochrogaster | reverse complement strand
CTCTCTCTGCCCCCCCTCTTTCCCCTCTCTCTCCTTCTCCTCCTCTTCCTCCTCCTTCTCTTCTGTTGCTCTTGTCTCCAAAAGGCGGTCTCCCTGTCACTTTCCCATTCCTTTCCCTCGATAAAAAAAATCCTCCATGTGAGCCCTGTCGCATGATGGCATCTGTCTCTTTTCCAACATTAAACCACAACGTTGGTTCCATGACTCTGAGAGAGGACATATCAGATATTAAGCTAATAAGAACAGATACTACACTTGATCTTAGCCAAAAGGCCGAGAACAGCTAGACTGATGCTGCCCTAAGACCTCTGCCCTCCATGACTGTGGAGGACCCTGGGGTGACTGTCTAGGTAGTTAGCGAGTAAGTCTCTGTCATTTTAATCACTAACTCAGGCAAATGTCTCCTTCTCGGAACTCTGAGCTGTTTCAGGGCTAGGCTAAAGGTAGCTTTGTCAGTTTAACAGCAGCAACCAAGGCTTCAGCTGCCTTCTCAGTTCTCTGAGTAAAATTCAGGTCCCAGGCTTCGCTCTTCCTAGAGCTAATACACAATTTACCAGATTCAGAAAAGTGATAAACTCACAAAACAGATTTCAATGCAACTTCTTCCCATTCCTTTGTTTAAAGGAACTTGCTTCGCAGTGACTGCTCTCTGATCAGCTGTCTCTCCTGGGGAATTAGAAAGTGCTTTAAGGCTGGTTTCTGTGAAGATAGGAAGGCTTAACTGGTGATAAGGAGGAAGTGGTCTGAGATGTGCAAAAAGAACAAAATGTTTCAGATTTCTTTCCCCCACTATGCTACTATTATGTTAAGATTCAAAAAGTTCATAATCTTAACAATAATCGATGGAATTCTGATAAGCAATTAATCCAACTCTGGCACAGTTCTAAATGTCATACTATCACTATACAGTCATAGCCACAAGATCGATATTTTAAATTCCCTTTGGTTGTTTTCTAACTATAGACGTAAAAGGTGTTTTTCATTGTGCTAACAACATTAGTCACAGTTTTTTTGGATAGAAGAAAGAGTGTTAATGCTTTCAACCAGAATCATTTCTGGCATGAGTATACTGCCATTTCTACAATATAAATTTCAGTATACGTTATAGACGGTGGGAATGTTAATGTGTCTAAAACCTATCTTTTCACAAACTCAAAAAATTCTGCAAGTTCTGGGGAGTTGACTTGGATTCACGTTGAATAGGTCAGATGCACTGTCAGACACTCTCCAGATAAGTACTGGCGATCAGTAGCTGAAGCCTCCCCAGCGTTCCCTGGTCCCTCAATTACCAGGACAAAATTTTCCCTAAATTTATTTTAACTTTATCCTCTGTTCTATCAGCATCTTCCCAGGTCCAAGAGGCACTAGATAGTCTCATAGAGCCTGGACAGCAAAGTGAAACAGCTAGCTATTTCAACGTTCTCCGGTCCCCCAAATTGTGATGCCCCCAGGTCAGCAGGAAGCAGTCTCAAAAACCTGGCACCTTCATTTGTCACTTTCACTTGCTATCCCTAAGTCTTTTTTTTTTTAATAATAAACAGAAGGGAGGAATGTTAGCTTTCAGGCATTATACTAGTGTGTTCTAGTATAATGGGGACCTAGCAGGATGCATTCAGGCAGCACTCTGGCCTGCTCAGGGCCCTGACAACGTCATCTTCTACATTACTACAACACATGCGCTATGTCCCCTCATAAAAGACAAGCCCAGCCTGCCTCCTGTCTCTCTCTCCTCCTCCTTCTTCTCCTCCTCCTTTTTCTTTTCTTCCACTGTTCCTGTCTCCAGAGGCCTGTCTCTCCCCCCCTTCTTTCCCCATTCCCTTCTCCCAATAAAAAAACAAACCCTTCACTTGATCCCTGTCACATGACAGCATCTCTCTCTCTCTCTCTCTCTCTCTCTCTCTCTTTCTCTCTCTCTCTCTCCTGCTGTTTTTTAAACTACAACAACTGGGTTATGATACATTATTTGGATTGATTCTCTCACACTGTATATTAGGAGATATTTGAAAATTTAAAAATTATTTTTCTGTCTTTCTGTCTTACTTGCACTATTGAAGATCAAGCCCAGGGTTCAGGTATATCAGGCAAATGCTCTACCACTAAGATTCCCCTCAACCACTGTGACCTAAAACACAGATACTGTGGTGATCTTTGTGGGAAACGTCCCAAGTGTATCACTTCAGACTTAGGCTGCTCATCATTCCAAGAAACCCAATGGCCTTCCAGACATTTCCTAAGAGCCTCATCCATGTAGTAAATCTTCTCATGCTTAGCACTTCATCCAGGGAAGCAGGTCAGGGCCTTGCTCAGCCATCATCAGAGAAGCTGCCTCCTGCAGCTGAGGCAGAGACCTACCAGATACTATGCGGAGAATGTGAGACCTTGGAACATTCAGCCTGAAACAGGACATCTCCACCAAATTCCTCCCCTCAAGGAACTCAAGGAGCCACTTAGTGTAGAGGAGGCAGAAGAGGAGTGTGGAAGCCAGAGGGGATGATGGACACGGAGGAAACAAGGCTCCCTAAAGCAACAGGATCAACAGGCGTGTAAACTCACAGAGACTGAGGCAGCATGCACTGGGCCTG
>NC_022016.1:76915125-76915651 GCF_000317375.1 Microtus ochrogaster | reverse complement strand
AAAAAATACCACCAAACAAACAAACAAACAAAAATCTCTTCATGTTTAAACTGCTGAGTGCCACTTGTGTGTTACGAATGAACCTGATTGATGGAGTCTTGAATATTAGAGAAGGGTGATGCATAACAAAAATACTCAAATATTGAGTATTGTCTTAGTAGTCTGGCCGTATATGGAAGGATCC
Source organism: Microtus ochrogaster (assembly GCF_000317375.1). Taxonomy (NCBI): domain Eukaryota; kingdom Metazoa; phylum Chordata; class Mammalia; order Rodentia; family Cricetidae; genus Microtus; species Microtus ochrogaster. The sequence continues at coordinate 76,915,467 of NC_022016.1, read as the reverse complement.
AACTCCATGAGAGAAAACCGATTGTCATCACACATGGAAAATTACTTCAGTAAACAGTTTCCTCTAACATCTTGGAAGTGGATTCATGTGCTGATAGAATGTGGAGATCAACATGAAGGGTTAAAAAGTGCCGGTGTGAAATGTAGATTAGCAGTTGCTTGGCGTTTGTAGCGAGATACTGATCGTGATGAGTGCCAGCAAGAACTGGCCAACTGTCAAGCAAAGATGAAAGAGTTCCACTAGGCAAAGAAGACTCTCTGGCTATGGACCACAATCTAAACTCGTACAGAGGAGTTTAAAAACAAACTGAAATGTGTGTGTGTTCCTTCAAGCAAGACAGTT
>NC_022016.1:76912495-76913924 GCF_000317375.1 Microtus ochrogaster | reverse complement strand
TCACTGATGGTTGTGAGCCACCATATAGGTACTGGGAATTGAACTCGGGTCCTCTGGAAGAGCAGTTAGTGCTCTTAACTGCTGAGTCATCTCTCCATCCCTGGTCAAGTTCCTTATGTAATGCATCAAATTATTAGTATGTTGGCAGAGGCTGTTTGTTCATTCCAGGCCACCCAGACTCAAAATAACCACACAGAAACTATATCAATTACAATACTATTTGGCCAATAACTTAAACATATTTCTGGCTAACTCGTATATCTTAAATTAACCCATTTCCATTATTTTATATTTTATCATGAGGCTTGTGGCTTACCGGCAAGGTTCTGACTGGCAGCTTGCATCTTTCTCCTCTGACAGCTACATGGTGTCTCATTGACTCTGCCTTCTTTCTCCCAACATTCAGTTTAGTTTGCCCACCTAGCTCTATTCTGCCCTGTCATAGGCCCAAGCTGCTTCTTTATTCATTAACCAATAAAAGCAATGCATACACAGAAGGACTTCCCATATCATTAGTAGATATCCTCTGTACCTCCTCTTGTACAGCTTAAATCACTTCCAGGTTACTTGTAGCATCTAATCCAATGTAAATACTTTGTAAATGATAATTGTACCATTGTTTTAGAGATTAAATGAAAAATGCTGTCAAGAAAATACAGTATAGGCGACATCAGTCTGCTATTGTTCGAGAACACAGAACCAAAAAGCATAGATTTGGGGGGTCAATTGCATTTGCATTATGCATATGAAAATGCTTAGTTGAAAGTCTTCTTTTGAAAAACAGAAAGAACAAAAATGAGCAGAGTCTCACAGCCCTGAGAGACACATGCTATGGAAATTCCCAAAGAACAGAAGGCAAAGGAAGGAAGAGATGGAGATTGGAGAAGTGATGGTTTACTTATCCCAGAACACTGAAAATAACCACACACCATTACATAGGAGATTAGCTGAATAAATTATGATTCACATAGACAGAAAAGTGGAAAGCCAACAAATCAATAAGTAATGAAATTTACTACTTAGAGTTGGTGAGAGAAAATAAGGTAAACTTATCCTCAATGTTGATGGTACCCCGCAATGTCCTAATGGTCATGCTTTTGTAGTCTCTCCCTATGAGTAAGGATAACCAACGTAACCAGTAGAACTTGGAGTAACATCCGTGTGATTTCCCAGTCTCGGGAATAAAAGGTATGGCAGCTTCTCTTTGGGATTTGCTTTTATTTTTTTATTTTTTTTTTTGCTATGAGAGAAAAAACCCAACATGCTTTGAAAATTCTCAGGCAACCCTAGGGAAAGGCTGGTGTACAGAGATCAGAAACCAGCTCTAACCAGCTGGCCATGCAAGTGATGCAAAGGAGATGCTATTGATCTAGTCAAATCTACAGGAAATCAGTATCTCAACAGAACTCCATAAGAAATCCCAGCACTC
>NC_022016.1:76897629-76911610 GCF_000317375.1 Microtus ochrogaster | reverse complement strand
TAGACTGAAATTTCATAAATAATAAGTCTTTGTGTCATAATTGGGGAACTGGCAGTCTCAACAGAAAGGTGCAACTACAAAATGGTGCCCAACATCTGGCCACATATATCCACAGAAGACCTAGGAAAGCTTTAAAAGGGGTTCTAAACACACAAAAACAGAGCCAAACATCACTTCCTAGTCTCTCATGCTGGTCATGGTGCAAAGATATGTCTCCCAGCAGCTGCATGCTTGAGCCGCAGTGTGCCATGAGATAAGTCACGTGGCAGGTTTGAGGTTTTGCTCATGCAGACAGAAAAGGTTATAGATATGCAGTAAAACAGGTTCAGATGGGAAAACCCTCTAAACGGGTTACAGTGTGTTTAACAGTGTGCATAGGCTTAAGAAAAAAGTGGTTATAGTCATAGAAAAATGAATAGTGTAAATAGAAAGTCTATAAAAAGAGAGTAAAGTAATAAAAAGTAAGGCATGTAAGAATGTAAAATACACAGGGAATCTGGATCCTATATTGTGTCTTGTTAACTTTGAATTTTTTAAATGCTAGTATAAAAATAGCTGCTGAGTCGGGCAGTGGTGGCGCAGGCCTTTAATCCCAGCACTCGGGGGCAGAGATCTCTGTGAGTTCAAGGCCAGCCTGGTCTAGTAGAGCTAGTTCCAGGACAGGAACCAAAAAGCTATGGAGAAACCCTGTCTCGAAAATTAAAAAAAAAAATAGCTGCTGAGAGACATTGGATTATGGAAACTTTCAAATTAGACCAACCTATATATTTTTAAAATACTTTTTAAAAACTTCAAAATGGAAGTTGGACATGTGTTGTGTTGGGGGAGAGGATATGCTTTTGTTCCCAAGAAACTGTCCTTGCTTGAACTGATGACAGTATGCTGTCCAAACTGGACCAGCAGGACATAAAGAAATATGACTTTACCAAAACAGGATGGGAAAGTTCTTAAAAAAATCCCTGCTATGGCTGGGCAGTGGTGGCACACACCTTTAATCCCAGCACTTGGGAGGCAGGGGCAGGCAGATCTCTGTGAATTCGAGGCAAGTCTGATCTACAGAGCAAGTTCCAGGACAAGCCCCAAAGCTACAGAGAAACCCTGTCTTGAACCCCCCAAATTCCTGCTTCACAGAAAAATTTGTCAGATATTCTAGGCCTATAGGATGAAGATGGATACCCCAATATTGCAGACAAACCTTGGGTGACTGTCCAAGCAGTCAGCTCTCTCTGTCATTTCTTTTAGTTTTGGAAGTTGCTTGCTCTGTACTTCCTGTTTACTTAGGTAATAGTATATGTTTCTGGGGTCTTTGATGGAGTTGAAGATTAGATAGTCATAGTTATAGTTCTTCTTAGTTGTGATAGAAGGTAAATTAGGTACAGAACTTTGTATTCACCAAGATAGTATAAATTGTGGAGTATTTTCTCCAAAATTGCAAAATACAAATGGATTGGACATTGTGAATGTAATTCTTACCTGATAATTGTTCTTATTGTATATAATTTTACAATGTTAGAATTAAACCCTTTTCTTTTTATTTAGACAAAAGGAGGAAATGTTGTAGAATAGTCTTTTTCTAGACTGTGAAGACATATCTTTACCAAGGCATCTTCTTATAGGTTTAATAAAAAGTTAAATAGTCATTAGTTAGGAGGGATGTATAGGTGAGATAGCCAGACACAGAGGATGCTGGGAAGAGGAAAGGTGGTGTCACCAGGAGACACAGAGGGAGCAGGACATGCTGGAGGATGGTAAAGCCATGAGCCACATGGAAATATGTAGATTAATAGAAACATGTTAACTGAAGTTGTAAGAGCTAGTTAGTAACAAGCCTAAGCTATGGCCAAGCTTTCATAATTCATAAGAAGTCTCTGTGCCCTGATTTGGGAGTTGGCAGGCAAGGCAGAAAAATCCAACTATATTGTACCACCCTCAATACTGCCACACTGGGGGACAAACCTCCAGCACAAAAATCCTGTGGGAGCCAACACCATATCGAAATTGTGGCAAATACCAGAAAACATTACTAAACAACAGGTAATAACTGATAATACAAATGAATCAGTACTGACTATTTTAAACTCGGTAATTGTGAGTATATTAGGATGTTTTCTCATTCTTGTGGACTACACACAGAACTTTTGAGGATATTACATCTGCAAGTCTCATTCTTCAAATGACTCAGAGCATCATACACTCGTGTTCAAATATATGTGCGTATTCCTAAACCCCCTCTCACCACACATGCACACAAGCACGAGAGGAGGGGAGTATAGGGGAAATATAACAGAAAAGATAATGAAAAATAGCAAAACATTTACATATAGTGAATTTGAATAAAGGGTGCATAAGACTATACTATTCTTTTAAATTTGAGAATTTTTCAGACTTTAAAGTTCTTAAAAGGATACTAAGTAACATTATCTATCAATTCATCTATATTTTCAAAAATTGTGTCTGTGTTAAGAAACAATGACTTGATAATAATTAAGGATATATAGCCATTGAAAGAGAACAAGAGGCAGTAATTAAAGGGTGGTGAGTTCAGGCTATGTCTAAAAGGAACCAAGATTTCTGAACAGTTGCCTCATCAAAACAGAATTTATGAAACGTGATTCTTAAGCAATCAATTATTTTGCAAGCAGGCAACTAGTTAAAATCTGAGAGTGTATCAAGAATGAGGTTAAAAACACTGGATGTAGTGGCTCACCCCTTTAATCCCAGCACTCAGAATGCAGAGGCAGATCTCTGTGAGTTTGAGGCCAGTGTACAAAGTGAGTTTCAGAACAGCCAAGACTACATAGTGAGACCTTGTCTTAAAACAAACACACACATAAAATGAGATAGGAAGTATGACAACTGTCGCACACCAACTGGAGAGACAGCTGGGCAGTTAAGAGCATGTACTGCCCTTGCAAAGGACCTGATTTTGATTCCCAGCACCCATGCTGCGTTGCTCACAACTTCCTGCCGCTCTAGCTCTAGATCTGATATTCTCTCCTGGATTCTGCATGCTTCTGTACTCACACACACACACACACACACACGCACACACACAGACACACACACACACACATACACATAATTAAAAATAGAATTACTTTAAAAAACTGTTGCACAGAAGGACTGGCAAAGATCTTATGACGAAGCGTCACACAGGTGAAACACTGAAGAATCAAAGAATGCTTGCGGATCTCAAGCAGAGTTAGCTAATAAAGACTGCGCTCCAATGGGAACATGCAGAGATCATGGTCCTGGAGTAATTTTCTAAAACAATGACTTTCAAGCGTTTGTCAGAAATTCAGAGTCATTCCCACACTTCTTCATCATAGTCAGAATTTTCATTTTACTTTTGCCCACTTCCTCGCTTTTCCCTTCTGTGCCTTCCTAAATTTCAATTTATTCCCACTGCACACCACTGGCTTGTTTTGAAAATGACCCCTGCTTATGAATCAGGATCCCCTCCAAATTTCCCCTCGTGCAAATGCTCTTAACATGATTATATTAGCTGGGTGGTGGCGGTGTACATCCGTTTAATTCCAGCATTTGGGAGGCAGAAGTAGGTGGGTGGGTCTCTGAGAGTTTGAGACCAGCCTGGTCTACAGCCTGGACGTGAGTTCTAGGACAGCCAGAGCTGTCACACAGAGAAACCCTGTCTTGAAAAGCAAGCAAGCAAACAAAATTGATTAAATTAGGAGCTGAAGAGATGGCTCAATGGTTAAGAGCCCAGACTGCTCAGGAAGACCCAGGTTCAGTTCCCAGCACTCACAAAGTGGCTAGTAACCTTTTGTAACTCGAATTCCAAGAGACCTGATGCCCTCCTGGCCTCTGTGAGCACTGAATACACATGGTACAGACATGTATTCAGCCATAACATTCATACGCATTAAATGTAAATAAATTTAATGAATAATTACAGTAGATGTTTCACTAATGTCATTCAACTACAGCTATGTTGATCTACCCTGGCAACAGTTTCAGTTTGATTAATAATTATATATCATTAATTATAAATGATAGCTTAACACTATTAACTATGCTGGTTCTGTCTATTGTGGTTGCGTTGGCTAGTGCTTTTCAGTTTGGCACAAACTGAGGTCACCTGGGAAGAGGGAAACTCAACCGAGGATTGCTTCCATCATATTGGCCTATGGGGCATTCTCTTTATTAATGAATAATGTGGAAGGGCCCAGCCCACTGTGGGTGGTGCCACCCCTGGGCAGGTGCTCCTGGGCTATACAAGAAAGCAATCTGAGGCGCTGGAGAGAGGGCTCAGAGTTTAAGAACACTTACTACTCTTGCAGATGACCCCGGTTTGATTCCCAGCACCCACACGGCGGCTTACAACCACCTGGAACTCCAGTTCTGGGGATCTGACGCCCTCTTCTGACCTCTTCAGACACCAGGCCTGCACATGGCACAAGTAAATAATGCAGGCAGAACACTCAATATGCATAACATTAAATCTTAAAAATATTTTAAAGAGAGAAGAAAGTTGAGCAAGCCAGGAAGCAGCTTTCCCCCATGGTTCCTACTTCTGTGTCTGGAGTTCCTGCCCGACTTTCCTCACTGGTAGATTGTGATCAAGATGCGTGAACGAAAGAAACCCTTCCTTACCCCTCTAGGTTTCTGTGTTTTATCATGTCGCTAGGAAGCAAACTGCTACACAGGTCTTCTGAAAATCGCTTTCTGAAATTTGATATTTTTCTTTGCTAGAATTGTCTTGTGAGTGGGATCCATAGATCAGTAGATAAGTTATTTTCTTTTTTTCTTTTTTTTAAATATTTATTTGTTTATTTGTTATATATACAATATTCTGTCTGTGTGTATGTCTGCAGGCCAGAAGAGGGCACCAGACCTCATTACAGATGGTTGTGATCCACCATGTAGTTGCCGGGAATTGAACTCAGGACCTTTGGAAGAGCAGGCAATGCTCTTAACCACTGAGCCATCTCTCCAGCCCCTAGATAAGTTATTTTCATTAGTAGTCATGAGCCTTTGGGTATCCCAAGCAGAGAGAGGGGGAAGAAAAGGGGGAGAAGGAGAAGACAAAAGAAGTCTGCTGGAGTTTTTGTAACAAAATACTATAGACTAGATGACAAAAGATCAGGGTACCAGCATAGTCAGCTTACAGGTGCTATCTTCTGGTGATGCCATCACCTTGTGGAAAGAGAGAGGGAGTTAAGATCTTTTGTGCATTTCCTTATACATGCAGGAAGCCCACTAACAAAAGTCTCACCCTTAAGGTTTTACCTAACCCTCCTCATCTCTCTGACAACTCATCTCCACAGATCTTCATACTGGCGCTGAGAGTTTCAACTATAAATCTGAGGCATCTCACTTCTGTCCATAGCAAAGGCCTTGCCCATGTCTAGGTTTAACTTACATTAGTTAGAAGAATCCAGTTGGACATTATTTTTAATCCTGACATTAAAGGTTGAGCAAGAAATCATTAAAATATATATTCATTTATTTGTCAGGTAGGAACAGTACAATTCCTGTCTCTTTCAGCAACTTGAATATTATTTCATTACTTAATAGGCCCAATGGAGAAATTTGATTGCAAAGAGCAAAAACTATTGGCAGGAAATGGAGTCTTCTGGGTGTCTGGCATGCCCCAATGGGCAGTGTCACAGTAGAGTCATGGGAGGATGACGGCCATCTTCCAATCATGATGTGTAAGTATTCCCCCTTGTAATTCTCAAATTCCTATGCCAACATGTTAACCATGGCACCATCTTGTGGATGTTTCATCAAATAGCTGGGCTATACAAACATTTATAGAGAGACACTATAAATGAAAGTTACTTATTTTTAAAAAGCAAAGCTTTAAAATGACATTCAACTTGACATAATGTTGGCAAGTAACCCTTCTTATTCTTCTTCAAAAAGCTTCAGCTAAAGAAAGAAACGATTCAACCAGCTTCGGCAGGGGTGTGTTTCTTTTTTAAAGTATTTTCTGTGTTAACTGTTTATGTAAAATCTCAAACTGGTCAGTTGGTGCTAGAAACATCAAATAGATATCATAAGCTAATGCAGTTTAGTGCGCAGAGTAGACAAAAGTTTACACATGAAATTACGTGTGTGCCATTGTTATTTTCATATGACTTAACTGTGGGATCTGTTAAGCATGGGGAATTGATACATGTTTTAAAATTTAAGAGGTAAAGAAAAAGCTTTGAGAAACAATCTTTAAAAACGTTTAATCGCTCTCTGGCAATGACCGTAATACTGGTCAGTTTTATGTTGTTACAATGCTATGCCTGAGGCTGGGTCACACTTCAGAAAGATTTATCCAATTCGAAGACCCATTTCTGTGGCTTCTCATGGCAGCTTTGCTGAACAGGTCCTGAGGGGCATTGTCACTGAACTAAGATTTTACAGAACTTTAACCTTTGTCCTTGGATTTTCCCTAAGTTCTCTTTGAAATATTTTCTTAAAAAAAAAAACCCGAGTTTGAATAGTAGAATTATTTTATTGTCTATGACATTTTAAAATGCCTTGAAACTCTTTTTTTCTCTTCAAAAAGTCTTCAAGTGCTGGGTGGTGGTGGTGCACACCTTTAATCTCAGCACTCCCAGGGGTAGGCAAAGGCAGGCAGATCTCTGAGTTCAAGACCAGCCTGGTCTACAGATCGAATTCCATGATGGCTAGGGCTACACAGAGAAAAGAACAAACAGCACACACACACACACACATACACATACACACACACACAAACACACACACACATACACAAACACACACACGTACATACACACACAAGCAGAAAAGCTTCCAAACAGGGGCTGGAGAGATAGCTCAGCATTTAAGAGCACTGCCTGCTCTTCCAGAGGTCCTGAGTTCAATTCCCAGTACCTACATGGTGGCTCACGACCATCTACAACGGGATCTGATGCCCTCTTCCGGCACACAGGTGTACATGCAGAGAGCACTCATACATAAAATTAAATAAAGTTTTTTTTAAGTTTTCAAACAGCAGATAGATCACAAGAAGAATATTGAAATATTTCAAATACATTAAAAAATAATCTTACTGGAATCTAGAGAGCTTTCCAAAGGACTAGGGTTCAAGTCTTAGCACCCACATGGCAGAACTGTCTATAACTCCACTTCTCGAGGGTTCAGGAACACACATACATGCAAGTAAAAAGAAATACACATTTAAAAAATCTTCCTTAAACGAGAAAAATTAAGTAGAACCACACTGTGATGAGAGTTTTCTCCTAAACTATTTTACCCAGGTGGTAAACATGTGGACAGATGTTCTTTCCTCACAGCGCTGATGTCAGCACCTAATAAACACTCCTACAATGGCAGTTTGGTGAAACCTATCAAATTTACAAGTACACATATTTTTAACATGAATTTCCCCCTATACATGTAATTCACATATGTTAGGGATGACATATGTAAAAGATTATTCAGCGTTTGTGTTGGCTAAGTTTGGAAATGACTTGATCTTCATGAATTGGAAGCTGCTAAGCTATGATCATAAATGTGACGGAAAGCTGCAGCCACACTATGAATCTGCTGACACTGAGTGTGTGTGTGGAGGGAACAGAAATAGCAGACAGACTTCCACTGTTCACACATGGGATTCCGTTGAAAGTTAACCAAGTCAGTGTATAGCCCCTCAAACAGAAACAGCGAGTTCTCCCTCTGCTTCCCAAGCCCACTACGTCTCCCGGCTCTGGTTTCCCAAAGGTTGCAGACCTGAGCCGGGACATTTAAGGTCATTGCATTTCCCTACAGATTCCAGCTGTGTGCTGTGGATGATCTCTGCAGAGCAGTGGCCCTGATCCCTGCTTTCCCTCTGACCCAGCTCTTTTAATACTGTTTCTCCAAGCTCTGGGTGTTCCAGGATATTAGGTCAGGGGTTAAGTTTGAAAATGCTGATTCGAGTCTAGGGCAGGCCCACGCGTGGAGCAGTTACTTGCGTAAGGTCACACAGTTATTATAGCCCGGGATCTCCACCCGCTGCTCACTCAGCCTGTGGTCCTTTCCTCTGCACACCCTCACGTGAATTCCATTTCTTTTTAGGCTTCTCTTTTTTTTCCACTCTCAACTCTTGACCTATTTTTCTAATTACCTCCTTGGCACCACCACTCAGATACTTAATGTTACAAAATTTATGCGTTAAACATTTGGCCTTGGGGGCTGGAGAGACGGTTCAGTGGTTAAGAGCACAGACTGCTCTTCCAGAGAACCCAGGTTCCATTCCCCAGCACCCACATGGCAGCTCACACCTGTCTGTAACTTCAGTTCCAGAGGCCCCAACACCCTCACACAGACGTTCATGCAGGCAAAACACTAAGGACCATTTAAAAAAAAAAATTGGCCTGATATTCAGCTTCAAACCCACCCTTCCAGTCAACTCCAGCAATTCAGATCAAAGTTGTCCCCATTCGGGCTCCTGTAAGATAACAACAACACAATCACCACTGTGAACTGAGAACGCAGTAGTTGCTTGGTCTCTGAGGCCCGTGTCTCAGCAATTGGTGTCCCACAGTGGCTGTTCTTAGTGGATGGGCAGACAGACAACTGGTAGTCGCTTTGTCCACATGCTGGTGCCTCAGTAGTTCCAATCTGGTGCCAAAGGCACCTGGAGAGTCGCTGGCGAGTTTGGAAACTCTGTGTCTGACATCAGCGAAGAATCAGCAGCAGCAGCAGCGCGAATCTTCTGGGCTGCAAGAGGGAAGGCCAGGGAGAAAGGCGAGATGCTCTTCCTCTGGCTGTGTCCTCGTATTCCGGGACACCACCAGAAGGCGCTGCCCACATTCAGGGTGGCTCTTTGCGCATCCATCAAGGCAATCGGGACACTTCTTCAGGTGAGGTTCCCGGCTTAGGCGATGATAATTTGTGGCAAATTGGCATTAAAACCAACCATATTAAAAACTGATTCCCAAAAGTTATTCTCTAACTTTTTATTGATGTGTGAGTGGACACATCAGCATCACCATATATAATTATCATTAATAAACATATAATTTATTTTTATTTTATGTTCATTAGTGTTTTGCCTGCATGTACGTCTGTGCGAGGGTGTCGGGTCTTCTGGAACTGGAGTTACAGACAGGTGTGTGCTGCCATGTAGGTGTTGGGAATTGAAGCCGGGTCCTGTGGAATAGCAGCTAGTGCTCTTAACTACTGAGCCATCTCTCCAGCCCCTGGTAGTCTAATTTTAATATTGCTCTTTTGCTTGTTGAAATGCTTTAGTAAATTGACACTTCTCCACTTCTGTTACTTGGTGGCCCAATGGTGCAGAATATGTTTAGAAAAGACACTATAATTCTTGACTTTCCAAAGCAACACAAATATCTCCTATCATTGAACAGGGGCAATGTTTTATCATTGTCAATTCATGAAATTCAGTGGGGTTGAGATTTGGGGGATTATAAATCTCACTGAAACGCAGTTCATCACATCTGGGAAAGTGAAAACCATGTCACATCCAGGTCTATGTCCTTTTAACTCTAGAACTCATTGCTAGCTTCCTTGCTAAACAGACAGGCAGGACAGCACAGTCCACTTAGAAACCCTGGTTTCTTTAGGCAGCAAATGTCGTTGAAGACCACCGTCTGAGTTTCTGGCTGTGATGGTTGCCAATTCTTATTTTGGAGGGCAGAGCTAAGATACACACATATATACATGATACATCAAAAGTTCATGCTAGTATCCTGAGTTCAAACTGAACTCATATGCCCAAAATGTGTGCGATTACAGGCTGTTAAAAAGCATTGGACGTTGGCAATACTCAATCCAGTCCACCTAACCCAGTAGCTTAGCGACATAGCACACTATAGAGGATTGGCTGACAGAAAGCTGCAGCTCATGGCTGCTGCCCAGTACATGAGACTATCACATCTCCTATCACCAGCCTGGCCAAGATCAAAATACAGTTCCTGATGAATGCAATCAGTTTTGGGGCATTGTAGTAAAAAAAGAAAATCATTGTGTCAAACCACTATAAGTCAGGGATCACCTTGCCAAGCTTTTTATAAGGCCCCTTCGGTCTTCTGTATCATTTCTCCACTTCCTTTCTTTCCTGCTGAGAATCCTGGCTTCTAAAAATACAGCAGATCTTCCCAGGAGTAACAGGAAACTTTAATGTAATTTGTCAGTAATTGATAAATTCCTGATAAAATACAATAGTATCAAATATTTACACATGGATTGACTAAATTAGCAAGGTTGACTTAATAGGGGTACTTAAAACATTGATTGCTTCTTAGACTAAAAACTTGACCTTATTAGTCAGGGTCTCAGTAGGAAACAGCTGGTACATTTGACAGACAATAACTCAACGGGGCTTATTATCAAGGAATACTTACTTATAAGCTGAATAATAAGGACACCACAAGAGATGGTTCTGGGTTTAATAGCAGCAAAACTGTCGTCATCCTGGGCCCAAAGACCCAGTGGAAGGAGAGAGGTCATTTGAAAAGACAGAAATAGACGGAATTGGTGACATTGGGCAGAACAATGACCTGTTGATGTGGAGATGCATCTGGGTGGGGACACAGGGCAATCTAAGGCAGATCTTAGCATGAACTCAGTCTCCCTGCAATCTCCTGCTGATTTTCACCCAGCTTACTTGATGCAATACCTCCTAATGGTGTCTATGCGTCTTCTCATGCTGTTTTCCAATGTCCCGAAAACAGTAGTTAAGGCGACCTTATTAAAACACAGGGCAGAGAAGGTCATCCTCTCAATCTCCTCCAGTGATTTCCAGTTTGCTCACACTGAAAGTCTATGGGAGAAAATGCAGGCGTGATCTGCCGACCAGCCTACTTGGCACACTTCTAAATAAGAAGCAGGGCACACCATACCACAGAAGTCAGAACACGGAGTTCTGAAGTAGCATGAGTAGCCGGTGGCTGGCCTGCGAACTAGGCTGCACGCTCCACGTCTCCTTTAATGGGCTTCTTCCGCGTGGAGACCTGGCGGCAAGGGTCTCACTATCCAGTCCAAGGTAATGTGCTAACCAGCCACAGTCAATAGGCGTCCGCGGTACAAGTGGTCGCTCGCGTGCGCTAAAGCAGACGCCAGTCCCTGAAACAGTCTCTGCAGCGGTTTATCTTCTCGCCCTTTACCAACCCACCGGTGTTGCGGTCTTGTCAGGGGACACCCCAGCAAAGACAGCAAAAGCCAGAGCCTTTAGTAAGATTCTCAAGGCTCTTCAGGTTAGAGACACTCTCATTATTCTCTTGCTAGCCCTTCTCCCAGATTCTTTCCTAGCCAGGCAGCCTTAAAGCCTCAGCTCTCCATGTCTTCCTACGACATTTGTGGGGCTCCGTCTCGGTCTTCTCTCTGGTACAGCTTTCTCTTGCCACCCTTTTCTAAATTGCAGAAATTCCCACACCCATTCTACCGCCATTCACCAGTCTACTTTTCTACCCAGCAATTACCAACCAAGGTGCAATCTATCTTACCGGTGGTTATTTATCTAATCGTTTCCATTTCCAGCAAGAAAGTAAACTTCATAATGAGAACTTTCGTTCACAAAAGGAAGGAGCTAACAAACATTTGTTGGATTCAAGAATGAAATGGTAAGATTTAAGAAGCAATAAAGTTAATGTGTCTTCCATATTCATTCAAAATGTTCATGTATTTTCACCGGTTTGTATGTTTTCCTAACAGAATGGTTATTAATGCCAGACTCAGGCTGTTCTACTACATATTGTCTGTGGCTAAGTAAATTTGGAGGCAAAGGTCAGAAATAAAGGAAAAGGGACATGGGCCTAGGCCCACAGAATCAGACCTGGATCTGTATCCGGAAGATCCCACTTGATAGTGCATGCAATTTAACCACCATGTGTTTCTACTATTGGAAAGATTGCTACCCAGTGGAAAGAACAAGTGGCTTAGGATGCCCATCTAGCTATGACTCTGGGCAAGCTCAGCCTTGATTTCCTCACCGATAAAAGAGACTACTCCTTTACAGGGTTCCTTTAAAATGTGTAGTAAAGCACCTGAAACAGAATTCATCAGACTGTCCCTTTCTGTCCCTAATACAGGGCAGTCCTGAATTCCCTGTCTAAGATAACCCTGTTATTTGCTAAGGGTTTTACTTGAGAAAAATGTTTTCTCGTGACTACTGCCGTCTTAAAGATGCTGGGGGTAGTTGTGTTTCAATGGTACTGATAATTCATATCACTAGACGACAAAACCAGAAATTTATTCCTATTAGCAAGATTTCACCCATGGCTACAGATTCCTGAGGAAATGGGAGGCAACAGCGAGGTCTGCCAAATCATGGGGTTTCTCCTGCATCCCATTCTGCTTCCTGTTACAGGTGGAATCTCATTTCGATGAGGCGAACTTTAAACATCTGTTTCTACCTACTGAGCTTACTTTTTCTAATGGATGGGGCCACAGTACTTTGTCAACGTGACTAAAACAAAATCTTAAAAGTGAAAATCCCCCCCCTTTTTTTTTACAAATACTGTAGAAATTAGGGATTTTCCCCCTTAATAAAGAGGAACTCTCTTTTGTAAGTGTTATACCTTAGCCAAGGCTGCTTCCAAGAAAATAAGCCAAGAGTTGGGTTGGTAGGTAGATGACAAAGTAAGCCTGATAGAAATAGAAAATAAAAAATAAAGAGTGTAAAAGCCTCTCAACTAAGTCTGTTAGGAGCAAAACTGGGGCCAGAGTTCCCACGTGAAAACTCACCCATTCCCTTGAGGCCTGCGTCACATGCTGCCTCCTTCCCAAAGCTTTCTCAGCTCCCTCTAACCGTAATCACGCTGTACCTGTGTTTCTGCTTGTGCTGAACCTGAGCCGCAGCATTTAACAGCGTCCATCCTGTACGGATAATTGTCTGCCTTGTTCCATGTTTCCCTCCACCCAAGACTGTGAGCTCAGACATTAGGACAAAGAATGATTCCATTTTTATATCCAGCACCCGGCCTAGACCCTAAGACATGGTTGATGTTTAGTGAATGGAATTTAATGTATACGTGAAGTGATTTGCTCAGATTGAACATTTTACCTCATCTGAGTGATCCTTGAGGGCAAAAAGCATCATTTAATGTTCTCAAGATTTGGTACATGGATGCTCACTGTTACACGTTGGTTGAAAAAAACAATTACTTACCGAAATTAATGTCAAAGTTGATGAGAACAAAGCCACCTGTTTAACCCCTTATTTCCCCCAGGACTTTAATGCACACCCAAAGTGATTGCATGCGTCTAAAATACTCTGTGAATAGCAGTGACCAAAATATGCCTGTGCTCCAGGATCCCAGTCTAGAGCTCCTCACTCTGGCCATTAATTAAATCACCTAGGAGAGACAAGGGTGAAGTTCCCAGGGCAGGGCCTTGGAAGGACTGGGTCTGATGAGCTGCCAAGGAAGGTTATCCAGAACCTGAGCCCAGACAGTGAACTGAAACAGGGCTAAGAGAAGGAGAAAAGGGACTGTGGCCAACCATTCCCCAGAAACAAGGGTTTCCGATCTGAAACCCAGGTTTCCGGCCCATAAGAACTGGCTTTAGCCTCTTGCTAGCCCTGGCATTTCCTCCCTGGACTGCATCTTCACCCCTTCAGCCAGCTGCCGGTGCAAGGCTCTGGCTGATTTTCAGTCGGTCTTGAATGCACTGCCAAATTACAAATGTGTTCAAGTCTGAGGCCCTTCTGATTGTCCCGATTATCTTCCCAGCACCCCGCCCTGCCCACTCCAGGCCTTCTTTCTCCTTTTCTGCTGCCCCAGGAAGCTTCAAACTCTCTGGGGGAGCTGGGGAGACTCTGTTTCCTTTTCTCTGGTGGAGTCTGGCCACTCCAAGGTCTCCTGACAGGTCGAAGGTAACCACAGGGCACCGTTTGGCACTCCCGCTTTCTCAACTCCCTTTCCATGGAGTCCACTGGTTTGGGGGTTTTGAGGTCAGTGACTCTCCTCTTCCCCAGAGTTCCTGGAAGAACTAACAAATGCAACTCTTCTCTCTCTCTCTCTCTCTCTCTCTCTCTCTCTCTCTCTCTCTCTCT
>NC_022016.1:76896563-76897190 GCF_000317375.1 Microtus ochrogaster | reverse complement strand
ATAGTAAGACATTATTCTTTTTTAAAAAGAAAAATCTATGAAGCACTCTGATAAACTGGGAATATAAAAGACTGGCTTAAAATATCCCATTTGGAATAGTCACAACTGAGGCCAGGCATAAGTAAGACATTAAACACCTAAAGTGCGGCCATAGTTACTTCCCTCATTGTGGTGACAGAATAACTGACAGAAGCCGCTCACAGTACCAGAGGCTACAGTCCACCCTGGTGAGGGGGGCACAGCACTGAGAGCTCGTCTGTAACATGGGCGCACAGGATGGCAGCTCTCACATCTTAGCAGATGAAGCAAGATGGTGGAGCAGGGAGCAGAAGCGGGTAGGACTTTCGAGGCCCACTCCGGGAGCTCATTTCTGCCGGGCCACACACAGGCCAAAGATGTCTGCGCCCTTCTGGAAACAGAAGCACCAGGTAGGGGCTGAATTTCAGACACGTGAGATTGGAGGTGGGGTCCATTCAAACCATAGCAAATATATGTTGTTATTGTGACAGAGGCGGCCCAGGGTCTGGAAGAAGTAAATAGAAAGTGACCACTGCTGACCTTGAGAGTCGAGAACAAACACTTCCGGGGGAAACGGTACCTAAGCATAGGGGGTGTCTAATAAAGTAG
>NC_022016.1:76880266-76881953 GCF_000317375.1 Microtus ochrogaster | reverse complement strand
GAGGGCGGTGGGGCCGAAGTGGGGAGGGTTCTGCCCAAGAAGGCTGGGGGGGGCCAAGGAGCCTCTGAGCTCCCCGTCCCAGGCTGGCGCCGCGGGGCCAGAAACTCACACACCCCCCCACACACACAAATGTAATTTTAAGAAAAAAAATTAAATCAGCTCTTACAGCAAAGGTTAAACTTCTGTCAGTAACATTCAGCCACCTTGTGACCAGGCTCACAGGCTTCTCTGCAGGGTACATTTTAAATCCTTTTCAATGCTAAAATGGTGCTTGTCTCCCTTGCTTTCGAATAAATAGCAAACCCGTCGCTGGCTGACTCTGCTTTAGCACGCACACATTCACGCTAGCCTCCTCCTATGCTTGAGGGGATTTTGTTTTTCCTTGAACACAGAATTTCTGGTGCAATCTGGACACCGTGGAGGACACAGAGCCGCACCTCGGAACACCTTTACCGCTAGCGGGCGAGGTCATCACGGCTGGGAAAACTCCTCATTTCCTCACGGGAAGGGAGTGTAAGAGTAAACATTCCGACTACTGCGAGGTTTTGTGGATTCTCCCTGAAGCCCAGTCCACCGAGCAAGCTGCGCCGTGAGTTTTAGACTGTGTGTTTATATAGGAGGTTTTGGGAGGAGGCCAGCTGGAATTAAGGGAGAAGCGACCAGACTGCCTCTCACGCTGCCAGGGCCTTTCAGGTTCCTGTTCTGGTTTTCTGTGACTCTGTGAGGAGCTGGTACTCAGAGACAGGCTGATGGCGCCTGAGATAAGCTGTAGAGATGGGAAGGGGAAAGGCTGAATTAATTCCAACTGTTTAAACTGGGGTAGCTTTGTAGAGAAGGTAGCGTTTGACCACAACCTCAAAAAACAGGCGCTCTTTCATGAAGGAGAACCAGGTGGAAGGCATTTTAGAAAGATGCCATTCGGTAAACAGTGACCAAACTGAAAAGTTGAGCCAGCTGTGCCAGAGCATTTCCAGTTTAAGCTCAGCCTTGACTACATAACCAGAGCCTGCTGAAGAGAGATAGAGACAGACAGACTGGCAGAGAGACGGATGGGGAGGGGTGGGGGGAGAGGAGGAGGAGGAGGAAGAGAGGGAACGTAGGGAAAGGGGGAGAACAGTGGAGTATTAAAGTCATCATTATTGCTGTGTTGTGGTTAATCTGTAACTTTATATTAGTAGTGTCTGTCTTATAAAATTGGATGCAGCCATGTTCAGGGCATACATATTTAGAACTGTAATGTCCTCTTGATGGGTTGTTCCCTACACTGGATGACCTTTTTCTCTTCTGAGTACTTTTGGCTTGAAGTCTATGTTGCCAGAGAGCAGAAAAGCGATGCCTGCTTATTTCCTAGTTTCGTTTGCTCGGAACTCCCTTTCCCATCTCTGCAGACAGGGATGACTTGACATCTGCAATTCAGATGAGCGGACTGAGGGACAGAAGTCTCACCATTGTCTTAATGGACGCAAGAAAACCCTTTCACAAAATACAGCATCCCCTCTTCACGATAAAAGTCGCCAAGAGACCCAGAATATTGGGAAAATACCTCAACATAAGAAAGGCCATACACAACAAACCTGTAGAAAACATCACGCTGAATCAGGACCACGTAGCCTGTGTAATGGGCAGTAATCAGTAATACTGTACCACTGAAACTATGTACCAGGATTCTCTTCATTGTTGGCCTCAC
>NC_022016.1:76868883-76879902 GCF_000317375.1 Microtus ochrogaster | reverse complement strand
AGTTGGTGAGCTCCCATTAGCTCAGGTAGACTGTTTCAGTGGGTGTCCCCATCATGGTCGTGACCTCTCTGCTCATATTCTCATTCCTCCCACTCTTCAACTGGACTTTGGCAGCTCAGTCCAGTGCTCCGATGCGGATCTTGCAGAGACTTCCTTATGGGATAAATTAACAATGATCCCACTCCCCTTCCATATACAAAAATGTTTCCTTTGGCACACAGCTATAACCTTCCCTTTTCCCAAAGATCTATTTATGTTTATCTTATGTGTGTGGGAGTTTTGCCTGCATGTGTGTCTGGGTGCCATGTGCATGTATGGTACCCACCGAGGCTAAAAGAGGGTGTCGGGTCCCTGGGATTGGAGTTACAGACAGCTGCGAGCCACCATACGGGTTACAGGAATGGAGCCAGGGTCCTCTGAAAGAGCAGCCAGTGCTTTTAACCACTGAGTCATGTCTCCAGCCCCAACCTTGCTGTCTTGAAACAGTGGCGAGCTACCCTCCAGTTCTGCTCTCTGCCCTCTGGATCTAAAAAGATGAGGTGAGCTGGAGGGCCATGGGAAACGGTATGTTTTCAAGTTGTACATTATATTCTTTCTGTTTCCTTTCTTTTTTGTCTCTTGCCATTCCCCTTCTTACACAGTATGTCTATTAAATAGTTTACTGGTTTCGTATATGTTCGTGTAACATAGAGTTCCTTATCACTTTGAATATGCTTATTAGTCTTCACTCTCTAGTTCTGAGGGAGAAATGAAGCAGTAGAACACAGTACTAATGCTGCTTTCATTTTGCTAAATTCTCACCACTAAATTGGAAATGTTTTAATTGGCTTTTCTATTTATTAGCCTTTCAACACTATAAAGTATTAGATTCATGATCATACTTGTTAAGGTGATTATAGTAAAGCAATCAATCATAAATATGTACCTTATTGCCTTTGAATTCTCAGAGTATTTGAGAAGTTTTAATTTAAACAATGGACCTTACTAAAGTATACTTTGCTTGAGGTCCTGCTAGAAGTAAATCAGAACATATTGATAACTCTAGCACTTGAAAAAGTGAGGCAGGCACATGGGTCTGTTGGAGGAAGACCCCAGCAGTCGGTCAGCAGAGGCCCCCGGAGACACAGGCTCCACCTGCACCAATTAGAGGAAGAATCAACATTTGTACCTATAACTACCCCAAACTCAGATGTTGACGAAGTATAAGAATACATTCAACAACATAAAGAGCAGTATGGTACCACTAGAACATAGTGGTTCTACAACAAAGAGACCTGAGTATCCCAACACAGATGAAGCAGAAGAAAACAACCTTAAAATAACTTTATGAAGATGATAGAGGCCCTATAAGAGGAAATGAAAAATTTCCTTAAGGAAATCAAGGAAAAAACAAACAAAAAATTGGAAGAAATTAATAAATCCCTTAAGGAAAGCCAAGAAAAAGAATCAAACAAGTGAAGGAAACAGTCCAAGACTTGAAAATTGAAAAAGAGGCAATAAAGAAAACAAAAACTGAGAGAATTCTGGA
The DNA here is from genome assembly GCF_000317375.1 of Microtus ochrogaster. Classification (NCBI taxonomy): domain Eukaryota; kingdom Metazoa; phylum Chordata; class Mammalia; order Rodentia; family Cricetidae; genus Microtus; species Microtus ochrogaster. The sequence continues at coordinate 76,878,374 of NC_022016.1, read as the reverse complement.
AATGGAAATCTGGGTAAACAAACAGGGACTATAGATGCAAGCTTCACCAACAGGATACAAGAGATGGAAGAGAGAATCTCAGGCGTTGAAGATACAATAGAGGAAATAGATTCATTGGTCAAAGAAAATGTTAAACCCAACAAAGTCTTAACACAAAATATCCAGGAAATCTGGAACACCATGAAAAGACCAAGCTTAAGAATAATGGGGATAGAAGAAGGAAAAGAATCCCAGCTCAAAGGCATAGAAAAGAAGAAAACTTTCCTAACCAAAAGAAGGACATGCCTAGGAAAGTACAAGAAGCTTACAGAACTCCAAATAGACTGGACAAAAAAGAAAGTCCTCTCACCATATAATAATAATCAAAAACTAAACATTCAGAATAAAGAAATGTAGCATGACTAATAAAAACCCAGAGACAAATATTGGGGTTCAAGCTGAAGATCAGAAAAGCAAAGCAACCAAGCTACTAGAGAGTTCTTACCTCTACCAAGGTTCAAACAGACAAAGGGGCAATCCTAACCTCAGCCTGACTGCAGACTGCAATGCTCTCCACCAGACCTCAGACTGCCATGAGCTCCTGGCTCCTCCTGCCTTATATTCCTCTCTCTGTTCAACCATATCTCTCCTGTCTCCATCTCCCTAGTGCTGGCGTGTGAGTTCTCTTTCTCTTTTTATACAGAGTCAATCTTGTGTAGCCCAGGATGGCCTTGAGTACTGGGATTAAAAGTGTGTGCCACCACTCCCTGGCCTCTACTGGCTTAACTCTGCACTCTGATCTTCAGGCAAGCTTTATTTATTAAAACACAAACTACCACTTTAAAGAAAGAATATTGAGGCAGGCAGTGGTGGTGCATGCCTTCAATCCCAGCACTTGGGAGGCAGAGGCAGGCAGATCTCTATGAGGCCAGAGCTAGTTCCAGGACAGACACCAAAGCTACAGAGAAACCTTGTCTCGAAAAAACCAAAAAAAAAAAAAAAAAAAAAAAAAAAAAAAAACAAAAAAAAAAAAAAAAAAAAAAAAAAAAAAAAGAAAGAAAGAAAGAAAAAGAAAAAAAAGAAAGAATATTAAGAACTGCAAAGGAAAAAGGCCAAGTAACATATAAGACAGATGTTTTGCAGACACTAAGAGAACACGGATGCCATCCCAAACTACTATATCCACCAAAACTTTCAATAACCACAGACAGAGAAAACAAGATATTCCATGACAAAGCCAGATCTAAACAATACCTATCCACAAATCCAGCTCTACAGAAAGTACTAGAAGGAAAATTCCAACTCAACGAAGTTAGCTGTGCCCACACAAACTCAGGCAATAGGTAATCCCACACCAGCAAATCCCAAAGAAGGGAAACACACACACACACACACACACCAAAAACAACAAAACCAAATAATATTAGGAATTTACAATCATTGGTCATTAATATCTCTTAGTATCAGTGGATTCAATTAGCCTATTAAAAAGTCACAGGCTAACAGAATGGATATGAAAAGAGCATTTGTCCTTCTGCTGCATCCAAGAAAAAGCTAAGGTAGAAAGATCTCAAGTTCTAGGCCGGAGACAGAGTCTGGCAGACGTAGAGAAAAGGACACTTAAGAGGGATGGAAAATAGAATCTGGAAGAAGCTGGACAGGTGGCAGGCTCCAGTAGCCCCAGAGGAAGAGGGGACCTTGAGTCTACTGTTCCCAGTACAAATCCCACACTGGGGGCAGCCTCCAGAACTGGTCTATCGGTGAATCTTTCCACTGAGCTATTCAGTTTGGTTTTCTTCAATATTTCTATCTCCTTTCTGAATTATAAATACTTTCTTATTTGGTTCAGCTGTTTGTATTCTCACAGAATTAATTTAGGTGTTGATTTGTGTGCTCTGGTTTCTTTGAACACATAACCATTCGTTCGGATTTGTAGTCAGGAATTTTGTTTATGTCATTCTCTTGGGAGCCATTACTGTTGGATAGCTCAATTTTGAGAGAGATTTGTTTTTTTCATGCTTCTTGTGTTTTTGTGTTGTGATTGTGCATCTGGAATTTGATCATTGATGTAATTTGGTTTTTATTTAGATCACCTTTCTTTTCTCAACAGAAGTGTTTGCAATGTTCAGGAGGGACTAGGTTGAAGTAAGATCATGGTGTTGTTTTTTTCTCAGACTGATCTTAAGTGCACCAGGCTCCACCCTTATCATTCCTCTGTCTGTGTGTTAGTTACTCTTTCTATTGCTGAGATAAAACATCATGCCCACAATAACATATAGAAGAGGAGTCTGTTCGGACTTACCATCCCAGAAGACTTGGGGTCCATAATGGCAAAGACAACATGGCATGGCAGCAGGCAGCAGACATAGCTGCTGGAGCAGGAAGCTAAGATCCGAGAGCTCACACCGCCAACCATGATGATTCAAGGCTATGAAACTTCAAATCCTGCCCCCAAGTAATGTACTTCCTCCAGCAAGACCACACTCCCTAAACCTCCCAAAACAGTGCCAAATAGTGAAATACATTTCTTGCCAACAAATAACAACTGGCCCTTGTTTTCTAATCCATTTACTCAGTCTGTGTCATTTAATGAAGAATGAAGGCTGTTTAGATTTAAGTTGCCATTGAGAGGCTTGCTAATTCCTGTAAGTGTGCAGAGTGTTTTGTTGTTGTTTTCTGCTTGATTCAAATACTTTGTTCTGGGGGCTGGAGAAATGGCTCAGCGATTAAGAGCACTAACTGTTCTTCCAGAGGACCTGGGTTCGATTCCCAGCACCCACATGGCAGCTCACAACTGTCTGAAAATCCAGTTCCAGGGGATCTGACACCTTCACACCAATGCACATAAAATAAAAATAAATAAATCATAAAAAAGTCTCCCCTCAGCCGGGCGGTGGTGGCACACGCCTTTAATCCCAGCACTTGGGAGGCAGAGGCAGGCGGATCTCTGTGAGTTTGAGTCCAGCCTGGTCTACAAGAGCTAGTTCCAGGACAGGCACCAAAGCTACAGAAAAACCCTGTCTCGAAAAACCAAAAAAAAAAAAAAATTTCCCCTTTGCAATCATAAGGGAGCTTTAAGAAAAAAACACTTTGTTCTTTCTTCCTTACTTGCCTTAGGAGTTTCCTGTGTTACTGTGTTGAACTTTCTAATTCGGTTATTTCATAGTTCCAAGTTGTTCATACTTTCTACTTGTGAAATTTATTCTTTAGGGAAGCCACCTGCTTGTGACTGTCTCTCTTCTTCATCTGTGTGAATTCCTTTACATATCTTCTGCAATATCATTAATTGATTTATTTTGTGATTATCCTAGGAGTTCTTTACTTTTCTGTTGATTTGAAGAATAACTTTACTGGATACAGAAACTTTTGTTCATAATTGTTTACTTTCTGTGCTTAAACTATTATTCTATGTTTTATGACTTTTAGGGTTTTTTCTGGGAGTCTCCTGTAATTCTGATGAATTTTCCTTTTATAGTTTATTTGGCATTTTTAAGTTATTTTATCAGTAGAATTTCTTTGCTCTGTACTCTTGGTAGCTTAGCTAAATGTGACATGAAGTTATTTTCTAGTTATATCTATTTAGGATTTTAAATGTCTCATGTACTTGGATGACCATGTCCTTTCCTAGATTTGGGGAAATTTCTGCTATAGTTACATTGAAAAGATTTTCTTGCCCTTAGGATTTATATTACTCCTGTTTCTACTTCATAGGTTCCTAGGTTAGTGTCCATGATTTCTTGAAAGTTGTTGTATAATTGTTTTTCTTTGTATTGCTGTCTGAACTATTTGATCTTTTCTTCAACCCTTGTTATTCTTTCTTCATCTTAATATGATATGTTGTAATCTCTACTGTCCCTTTAAATTTTTAATTTGTTGAATTTTTATTTCTAAAATTTTTAGAAGGGGTTCCCCAGAATCTCAGATTTCTTACTGAACTGCTCATCCATGTTGTTGGATTTCTCATCTGGCTCTTAAAAGAAAAACATTATCTTTGTGTATGTATGATGTGGAGGGGCATACATGAGGCAAGAATCTTTGCCTGTTGGAGCATCTTGCCACTGTACTGGCTGGTTCTGTGTGTCAGCTTGACACAAGCAAGCATAAGAGAGGATGGAGCCTCAGTTGAGGAAAAGCCTCCATGAGATCCAGCTGTAAGACATTTTCTCAATTAGGGATCAGTGGGGGAGGGCCCAGCCCGTGGTGGGCAGTGCCATGGACTAACGGTTCTGGGTTCTATAACAAGGTAGTCTGAGCAAGTCACGATGAGCAAGTCAGTAAGCAGCACCCTTCCATGGCCTCTGCATCAGCTCCTGCCACCAGGTTCCAGGCATGCTTGAGTTCTTGTTCTGACTATGTTTTGAAAGTGTAATCCACATAAACCCTTTCCTCCCCAACCTGCTTTTTGGTTATGGTGTTTCATTGCAGCAACAGACACCTAACTAAGACAATTACCTCTCATCTTACTCTTTTTTAAATTAGTTTATCTATTGTTTATTATTTTTACATGTTTGGGTATTTTGTCTGCACAATGTGCAATGCTCTTGAAGTGCCCATGGAGGCCAGAAGAGGACACTGGATCTCCTGGAACAGGAGTTAGATGGTTGTGTGATGCTATGTGTGCTGGGAATTGAACCTGGGTCCTCTGAAAGAATGGCCAGTGCTCTTAACTGATGAGCCATCTCTCCAGCCCCAGCCTAATTTAACTCTTAAGTAGACTTCCTTACCTCATTTATCTGCCTATTTGAATACTCTTTGAGATAGCCTTTCATTATTTTAAAATCTAGACTTTATTTTGTCCAACCATTTCAACATCTCTTTTTTCCCTCAAATCATTAAAGTTTATTGTACTTTAAAGCTGTTACAATGATATGTGTGAGGTTTTCTATTATACATTATTCATATATGAAGAATGAATGAGTGGAAACGTTAATTGACTTTAATTGTGATAATTTTTTCTCAATATGCACATATATTACAACATTGTATTATACATCTTAAACATGACCCACAAAATATTGCATAATATAGTTTTTATTGTTTTTACTGAGCTATCCTTTTTTCTCCCCTCCATCCCTCCCCTCTCCTATTCTACCCTCTCCCATGACCCCCATGCTCCAAATTTACTCATGAGATCTTGTCTTTTTCTCCTTCCTATATAGATACATGTATGTCTTTCTTAGGGTCCCTTTTGTTGTCTAGGTTCTTTTTAACCACTGAGTAGTACTCCATTGTGTAAATGTTCAACGTGTCTTTTTAAATTTGGTTACTGAGGTTGTGGAGGAGTCCTATTTCTTTACCTTTTGCATTCCTTGCATCTCACATTGTGGTTCCATCTGTTGGGATGATATCAGTTTATTTTAGGAGGGTCTCCTTACTGGGCAGCATTTTCTTGGAGTCACAATCTTCACAGCAACTCAGAGGAAAGAAAGCACACATCAGCAATAAAAACTAATTCAAAAGCAAACTAGATAGTTAAAAGTAGTAAAAAAAAAATAGAAACATGAACTTCATCCCTAGTAAGGTTAGAAAAGTGTTAGAATACTTATAAACAAAATGTTTAAAAATTATTCAAACTAAAGATGTTAACAATTAATAAGAACAGATGCTGGGAAAGAGAAGAGAAACAAGAAAGAGGGGACCAGCGAGATGGCTTAGTAGGTAAAGGTGCTTGCTGCCAAGCCTGCCAGCCTTGGTTAAATACCCAGGAACCACGGGGTAGAAGGTAAGAACTGACTTCTGCAAGCTGTCCCCTGTTGAAGGAAGCGGCTAGTTAGTTCCCCGTTGCTCAGCCCCAAAATAATCACACAGAAACGGTATTAATTAAATCACTGCTTGGCCCATTAGCTCTAGCTTGTTATTGACTAACTCTTACATATTAATTTAACCCATTTCTATGAATCTGTGTATCACCACGAGGTCGTGGCTTACCAGGAAAGTTTCAGCATGGCTATCTCAGGCAGCGGCTCCATGGTGTCTAACTCTGCCCTTCTTTTTCCCAGCAAACACCCTAGCTTTCCCTGTCAACCTAAGTTCTGTTCTTCGCTGCCATAGGCTCAAAGCAGCTCTTTATTCATTAACCAATAATAAAGCAACACATAGACAGAAGGACCTCCCACACCAGTCCCCTGACCGCCACACATACGCCACACGCCACGGCATGCGCCTGAACCCTTCTCCTACCCCTCAGGAATAAAATAATGGAATGTAGACCTGGAGAATCGGCAGCGTGCTTGAGAGCACTTGTTTTCTTTCAGAGGAGCCAAGTTTGGTTCCCAGCACCCACGCAGCCGCTCAAAACCTCCTGTTCCTTCAGCCCCAGGGCATTTGAAATCCTCTTCGAACTTTCCCTGGCACTAGACACGGACATGGTGCACATATATATATATACATGCAGGCAAAACGCTCCTGCGCTATAATAAATCTTAAAATAATTTTAAATAAAACAAATGGATATAATAAAAAAGATAAAGAGACAAACATGTGGGATGATGGTAGAAATAATGAGAAAGAAAACAAATTTAGACAGAAAGAAAACACAAAAGTCATTATTTCTTCTTTGCTGAAGAAAGGGGGTGGAAACGTTTTGTCTCCACCTCCACCCCAGTCCTGTCCTTAAGCACTTTACTGGGAGTCAGAGCGGGCAGCTGTTTTCTCTCTGATGTCCATCCAAATGGATCACGCCACTAAGGAATATTTGCAGGGAAAGCCCTGGCCTGCTGCAGGGTCATGCCACCGGTGCCAGTGTCTAGGCTGAATTCCTGAGTGTTTCTCCGTGTGCGGTCCTGCCGAAACAGGGCAAACCGTGGCTCCTCTCCACTGCTCCCACCAGCTGAGACTAAAGCTCACATTGCCCAGGCCCTCCTGGATGCTCCCGCCCACCAGCCAGAACGTGTTTGGCCCCAGAAAGCCCAGAGCAGCAGCTCCTTCCACCAAGTCTCTCGGACCCTCTGAGAATATAGAAAGAAGCAAGGCGGTGCCATCTATGCCAGAGGGTCAAGAGTAATTTGCGGGCCCTACCCCCATGCAGTCCCCACGGCCATCATCTCTCCTTCTGCCACAACCTGAACAAAAGTTGCCCTGACATAATCACCCCTAGTTTCCCTCTTCAGAAAGACTCACATTTTCAGCCCAAGTAGATCTGTCTGGGGGGCAGTGGAGTGTGTAAATCAGAGTACTGGTTGCATCCAGGCTCTGAGTGATCCCTCCTTTAGCTGGGGGTCCGAAACTATTGGCCTTCTGCTTTCCCTGACCGAAAGCCAGGAGTGTAAGAATGATCGCCTTCCAGGGCAGTAGTGGTCAAGACTGGGAGATGCAGGTCCTCCCTCTCCAGAGCGTGCTGCGCCTGGTCGATGTCCTTTCTTGACCTGCGTTTCTGCAGAGCTGTCTGGCTTGTGCCCCTGTGGAGCCTAGGGAGGTTTATCTGCTCCCCTCACTTCCCCACTTCCGTGCTGCGGGGGCCAGCATGTCTGGATTTCACCTGTCTCTGTTATTTCCTGCCGTCCTGCCTCTTTCCACGCCACCCTTGCCTCGCCGCAGTCGCGTACCTGAGATTTTAGTTCAGATTCTGGAGACCTAGGAAAGTTCTGGCATCTCTAATCTACCATCTTCTCCCCACCCCCAGAGTCATTTCTTTAGGAAGAGAAATCTATTGTCATACTAATGCGCTTTCTAGAGGGTCGTTTACTGCTTGAAATATTTACTTATTGCGCAGTTAACACTTCAGATTTCATTTGCCGGCACTGACTTCAAAGGGTCGGATAGCCATCCGTTTAAGGCAAGGATCTGGCAAGGATACAAAGTCACTTATTTCTCAAAGGAACTCAGTATATTTTACATGGAACATGCACAGGTAATAAAGTGGGTGTTCTATTTTGAGAATTAAGAAAGTTGGGTTTTATTCTCACTGGATTAATAGCAAATATTTAATAGCTCTTTCAAGATTTAATTATTTTAACTCACTAGGTCTAAGCATCTCCCCAAGGTAGATGTCAAGATGCAGAGTCAGAATGCAGTCCGGTACATCTTCCACTAATATTTGCCTCTCCTGGGGGGAAGAAATGAGTCTCTGGAGGCGCTTCAATGACCGCTACATTTTCTTTTGACCAGAGGACTTTCTCTTTGTAGTTTTGTTTATTGCAGCTAGTGTTTGGTTATTGAACATGGAATATAGTGTCTTTTCCTGGACTTTCATTTTATGGCAAAGAGTTATTGTTAGGTCTTGACATCTGTTACAAGACTTGCTTGTACTAAAATGCAGCACCATGTCCAAATTGATGCCTTAGGATGAGTTAGCTATGCAGCTTAGAATTGAAACTGCTACATGGTCCATTTGGAAAATGAATAGTATTTTCTGTAACTAGAAATGTTAATTTGGTCATAATAAATATTGAGCTCTTCTTTCTGGTTTATGATGGTGAAGGTAGCACATTGTCTTTAACACATATGACATTTTTTTGCGTGGTTGTATGTGTGCATATGTGAGTCTAGGTGTATATGTGTGTGTGCGTGTGTGTGTGTGCGTATGCATATGTGTGTGCATGTGTGTATGCGTGTGTGCGTGTGTGTGCATACGCATGTGTGTGTGCATGTGTGTGCGTATGCATGTGTGTGCGTGTGTGTATGTGTGCCTGTGTGTGCGCACATGTGTGTGTGCATGTGTGTGCATGTGTGTGCGTACGCATGTGTGTGTGCATGTGTGTGTGCGTACGCATGTGTGTGTATGCATGCGTGTGTGCGTGTGTATGTGTGTTTTCATGCACACATGCAAAGGTCAGATGTTGATGTGAAGAGTCTTCCTCAGTTACTACCCACATGGATATTTGAAGTATGGTCTCTCACTAAACCCGGAGCTTGTTTGCTGGCTAACCTGACTGGCCAACAAGCCCAGGGAGTACGTCTCTGCCACCACAATGCTGAAATGACATGTACATACTGTGGAACTCTGCTTTTGTCATGGTTGCTGGACTCCAAACCCAGGCCTTTCTGCCCTATGTAATGAGCACTTTACTGACTGAGCCATCTCCCCACTCACCAATACTTCTTATGTCTGGAATGTAACCAAACTTAAAGAAGACATTTAAAAATACAGTAAGAACTCAAGATGAATAATTGGTGTAACAATTTATAAAACAGAAAACTCTACAGATGTTTAAAGTAAAACTTCCCTCTCAGTCTCCCACAAGGCCAAATGTGGAAGGAAACATGTTGACCACCTTTTCCACTTCCCCTGTGGAGACAGGGTCTCACTATGTAGTCCTGGCTCACCTGAAATTCACTATGTAGACAAGGCTGGCCTTGAACTCAAAGATTTCTGACTACATCTAAAGGACTAAAGGCCTGGACCATCATGTTCAGACAACACATTCTTCTTGTTCAAAAATTATTTTACTCATTCCTCATGAAGAATTTTATTGAGGAACAATTTGGTGAACTGGAAAGATACATCCCCTATAAAAATCTTAGTGTTGCCTATAAGTTCAGGCAGTTGTCCCCAAGTTATTTTTTTTTTTTTT
>NC_022016.1:76856722-76867688 GCF_000317375.1 Microtus ochrogaster | reverse complement strand
ACTAGGAGGGCATTCCAGTGAATATTGAAATCATCCGTGTTTAATTTTCCATATGCTTTTATACCCTAATACAAAAGGGGAAGAAGGCAACAAAAGACTTCTTTAATATGATTCAAAGGACAACTCAAACAGTTAATTGCTTTAACACTTGTGAGACGTCAAGTCATTAGCATTTTGTTGTTTAGACAGTAAAGTTACCCTAGACCAAGTATCCTGAAGGCAGTCATTTCCCAGGAATTCATAATTACAAAAGAAGGAACAGAAGTACATTTGCATATCCTATCTGTCAAGATGGAATGGGTCTCCTTGTCTGAGCCATCTTAATGTCAAAAGAACCGGGTAATCACACCCTGAGTCAGTACCTGCAGCTATGCTTGTCAACCATTTTGAGCAACCTCCAAACTCTCAGACCATCAGACAAAATGGACGTAGGCTCACATTTTTGGGCCTCCACAGTACACATATGTAAATTATGGCCCATGAATAGTCACATAATTTTGAAAAAATTACTTTAAAAATATTTCTAACCAGGCTTGATGGAAAACACCTTTAGTCCCACCACTCTGGTGTCCAAGTAGATCTCTGTGATTCTGAGGCCAGCCTGGGCCAACTAGAGTTTCACAGTGAGACACTATCTCAAAAAGTAAAGAAAGAAAAGAAAAAAGAAAAGAGACTGATAGCATTTTCAGATGCAAACGGAGGCACATAATTTGAGAGCATGCGATAATTCTGAAATTAGAAATAGTAAGTAGATGGCATTGAAAACTTTATAGTCACAGGAATATTCACAGGGAATAGCAGAAGAGGCTCACTGAGTGGTTATGTAATTCATTTGAGTTCATTCACTTAAAAAACAGGCAAAGGCGGCTGGGTGGTGGTGGTGCACAACTTTGATCACAGGACTCGGGAGGCAGAGGCAGGCAGATCTCTGAGTTCAAGGCCAGCCTGTTCTACAGAGCAAGTTCCAGGACAGCCAGGACTACACAGAGAAAGCCTATCTCAAAAAGAAAAAGGAAGGGAGAAAAAAAAAGGCAAAGCAGATGTCACCAAAGAACTAATGGTTTATTTTTCGAGTTTGTCTCACATAAATTATTAGACTATGGGTTCTATAATTCACCAAGAATAAAACTCTAATCTTTTTCCCCATAAAATATACTAATGGAAAGATACCTTTTTTTTTTTTTTTTTTTGGTTTTTGGTCTTTTTTGGTTTTGGAGACAGGGTTTCTCTGTGTAACATCCTGGCTGCACTTTGTAGACCAGGCTGGTGTCCAATTCACAGAGACCTGTCTGCCGTACTGGGATTAAAGGTACGTACCGCCACCACCAGACTTGACATCATATTTTCTTTATACTCATTAAAAATATTTTCTCTGTCTCCTTAAAATTTCTTAAATTTTAAATTTAAAATTTTTTAAAAAAATTCTTTTTTTTTAAAAAAAAGATTGATTGATTGATTGATTGATTGATTGATTTATTATGGATACAGTGTTCTATCTGCATGTATGCCACCAGACCAGAAGAGGGCACCAGATCTCATTATAGATGGTTGTGAGCCACCAAGTAGTTGCTGGGAATTGAACTCAGGACCTTTGGAAGAACAGGCAGTGCTCTTAACCTCTGAGCCATCTCTCCAGCCCTCCTTAAAATTTCTTGTTGCCCATAGGTTGTTTCAAAATGTATCATTTCCATTTACTGACTTTCAACTGTTTCTCTATATTCTATATTGAAGAACACAGAACATGCCCCTGCAAAGAATATGAGATTTTGGGAGGCTGAATTTTCCTATGATGGTTGTCAGATCCAGTAGACTGATGGAGGTGCTATCAACCTGCAACTTCCACGGTTCCCTTGGAGATCACCTTGTCCACAACAGTCACCAAGAAGGAGCTGCAGAAGGTTTTTATGACATCATTGCCCTCTGCTTCCATTGGTCAGAACTCTGTCTCACCTAATGGTATGGGAAGCTGAGACAGACTAGTTTTACCCACAAAGAAGGAAATGTGTTTGGAGAAACAACCAGCAATGTGTTTCTATTCTCTGGAAGAACTTGTATAAGATAAGAAATGCTAGCATGGGTATACAGTAGAAATTGTAACCTTTTGGGGACCACCAGTTTCTTTGGGGGAAGTTTGTAACTGTTAAGTCAATGTAATGAACTTGTGTTCCCTTGGGTTTTCTGTGACTTCTTTCTTTTTTAATTCCCTTTCTTCTTATTTTGAGTAAACCTCCTGATTTTATTGTCTTCCTAACAAAGTCATCTTAGAACTGGATTCCTTTCTCTTAGCCTCCGGTTCACAGGGCTCCCATCTCTTACTCGCCAATGCTCTCATAGACCTGCAGACGGGCTCAGCACAATCTTCGTGTGGTTTTAACCATTCTGCGGAACATAGTCTTAGTCTGTCTATCGCAGCCACTCAGTTTCTGATCATAACGCTATTCCCGCGGCATACAAGAATCTTCGGCCTTCTCATGTTGCGTCGCTTTTGTGGGGCTGGTACTACCCGCATTTCAATCAGAAAGTCCGCAGGACTCCCTGTTGGAGCGCTGACCAGCGGTTCTGTCACTTCTTCATTCGCTTTGTAGAAATCATTTTCTGGGGAGGGGGATATTTCTGTATTTTAAGTAAACTTTAAATTTATTAGTGTTTATTATTGATAGCATTTTCTTATTTCCCACTTTTGCTGTGTTTGTAACTGTGTTCTTCTTTTTTTTTTTTTTTTTTTTTGGTATTTTAAGACAGGGTTTCTCTGTAGCTTTGGAGCCTGTCCTGGAACTAGCTCTTGTAGACTTGTAGACCAGGCTGGCCTCGAACTCACAGAGATCCACCTGCCTCTGCCTCCCAAGTGCTGGGATTAAAGGTGGGTGCCGCCACCGCCAGACTTCTTTCTTCATTTTTAATATATTAATTTATGCTTCAATTTTTTCACTTGGCTATAAGATTACTATAAACTTGTCAATTTTATTACTTTTCCCCTGAGTCTCAATTTTTTTTCTATTGCTGGAGATTGTCCCAGGACCTTACTTATACTAGGCAAGTCCTCTACCACTGGAAGAAATTCAATAGTATAGGAAAGTTCCTATAAGCCTGTTCCCAGTAACAGCCCATTGATATTTTTCCTTATATAAATATTTTCTTTTTATTTCAAAATTTAGAACATCCTATTTTAATACTTTCTAAATAATAGAGAAAAAATCAAATGAATGAAGTAGAAAAAAAGACAATAACAAATATCCATGCAATCTCCTAAATGAACATTTTTATCATAGCAACTGTGTTTCATTTGAAGGATAGAACACTGAAAAATCAGTGTGTATTTCTCCTGCTCACCCACAGATAATGCCCATCATAAATTTGATATATTGCTAAGTATTGAGTGCTGAGGTTGCTGAAGTCTCAATACATGTGGTGTGTGTGTGTGTGTATGTGTGTGTGTATGTGTGTGTGTATGTGCACATGTGTGTGTGCATGTGTGTGCTCATACCTAAGTCAAGAAACAGGCCGGGTGGTGGTGGAGCACGCCTTTAATCCCAGCACTTGGGAGGCAGAGGCAGGAGGATCTCTGTGAGTTCGAGGCCAGCCTGGTCTACAAAGGGAGTTCCAGGACAGGCTCCAAAGCTACAGAGAAACCCTGTCTCGAAAAAAAAAAAAAGAAAGAAAGAAAGAAACAGAACACACTCAGCATTGCCATGCTTCCTTTGATATCTGTGTCTGAATGTTTGTTGCTGCCCAGAGTTTTACCTGTGAAGTTTATCTTGCTGTGCACGGTTATAGTTCATTCTTTCCCCATTATCCTGGGATATTTGTTTCTTTTCATCAATTCTGTCTTTAAATTTATCCATTCGGCCACTGACATTTTTTTTGTGCATTTCCCAAATGTGTTGGGTTACCTCCAATCACCCTGCTCTAAACACCCCGCTACAGATTTCATTGGCACATATATGGACTTGAGTTGTGTGTGCGCCCATTGGAGGAAATGCTGAATTGCCAGCTGTACACCTGTTCAGCTTGCTAATGGAGCCAGTTTCCCAGAGCTTCCCCAAATCGTATTCCCTCCAGCACTGAACGAGACTTCAGATCCCTGTTCTCCTGTCAACAGTTTATATTATTTTTCTTTTTCCTTATTATTTTTATTTTAATCATAATATTCTAATTTATTCTTTGAGAACCCATCACCAAACCCACTAAATAAATAAATACATGTAAACTTCAATTTTTTAAATTTTATTTTATTGAGACAGGGTGTCTCTACATAATGCTGGCTGTCCTGGAACTCACTATGTAAACCAGGCTGGCCTCAAACTCACAGAGAGTGGCCTGCCTCTGCCTGCTGAGTTCTGGGATTAAAGATATGTCCCACCATGCCCAGCCCTAAAAGAAATAATGTTTTTTTTAAAGGTTTATTTTTCTCTTTTTTATCTAGATGTGTGTGTTCCTGTCTGTGTGTATGTGCAGGTGCGACAGGTAGCTTTGGAGGCCAGATGCACAGGACCCTTTGAGCTGGAGTTTACAGATGGTTGTGAGCTGCCTGGGGAGTGCTGGGAGATGTTTGCTAGCAAAGAAAATAGAAAACCATCAGAACATTGGTGTCAATTGCTGTACAGCTCTGGTTCCGTTACCTCTGTTACATGGGCTTCAATTTTGCCACCTCTAAAGTGAGATCCCTGCAGGCTTTCCCAGTTCTACTTACTATGCGTCCTGTTTGTTTTCTAACTCTGGCTCTTCCTGTTTACTTGGATTGTATAGGACAAGAATTCAGGTTCCCCGATTTCTTTGTCAGTCTTAATATTACATATGTTATATCAGTGTAAATATCACCTCATTTATTTACCTAGAGAACTGAGATGTGTACATGAAATGATATTTTACCATTTATTTGTATAGGTTTTATTAACTTCTTAACCTATTTTCTGGCTGCTGGTGCCATTAGTCTGGGAATTGGTTTCTTAGCTTTGTCATCTGCTTTGTGGTTCCTGATTTGCAAACGAAGGTAAGGTTTACTAGAAGGTTTGTCTAAGTCTTTTGTTGTTGTTAAAAATTCAGTTAAGGGCTTTCCACAGCTATTAAATTTAAATCATTATGATGGAATTGATTCTATAATCTGAGGCTTGGTTAGACACTGTGGCTGGGAAAGTGTGCATTATAAAAGGACCAGAGCAATACAACAGTGCTCTTTGTGCACTGAGAAATTTGAGGAATAACAAGTCCTATTTTACTTACTGGAAGACATGGGTCTGATTACAATCTAAAGCTAGAAATTAAGGGAGACCCTTCCAGTTTGGAGGTTAAGACAAAACTGAAGAGCAAAAACCCCCTTTCTAGGAGCTAAGAGAACTGACATAATGGCCTGATGTGGTCTGAAAATGCTCTCCCCCCAGGAACCCACAAAAGACAAACTAATGCCTTCTTATTTTCAGCTCTAAACTTTAGTGTTCCTACTTAATTAACCAGCTCAGAATTTGCATTCTGGTATTTTAAAAGTATAAATTGTAAGATCACTTCCCACATTTTTCTCCCAGGGATCTGACCTCAACGGCTGTCTTTCCACCATGTTCAAGTCAGAAAGTGTTCATTTCTTCATTGTTTCAGCAAATATTCAATATATGCACGATAAAACATAAATAATAAAGGGAAATATTTGTTAGCGATCTTCTACTGTTGTTGGAATTGAGGGTACAACTGTGAACAAGGCAGAAAAAGTTCTCGTTTCCAAGACTTGACAGGAGACATATTAATGAGCAAACACATAAAGTCTACAAGGGAGGCATGTGCCAGGAACTTTTGTTTAGTCTGAGGCTTGCTTGAGTTAAAAGAATAAGACTGGGCCGGGCGGTGGTGGCGCACGCCTTTAATCCCAGCACTTGGGAGACAGAGGCAGGCGGATCTCTGAATTTGAGGTCAACCTGATCTACAAAGAGACTTCTGGAACAGCCTGAGCGACACAGAGAAACCCTGTCTCAAAACAATTGAAAGAAAAGAAAGAAAGAGGAAAAAAAACAGAAAAAAAGAAAAGACTAATTAGCAATGAAGTTGATTATCTCATAACCAAAAGGAAGTATATAAGTAACTCAGCAATATTCAAACCGTAAATGCTAACTTTCTATAATTAGCTAGTTTATACTTTATGGCAAGTAGACATAATGAAATCAGATCTATGTTAAGTGTAAAAACTGCTATTTTTAAAGGTCTACAACATGCTGATGTCAAACTCCTATGTATAATGTTAGAGACAATATCTCAGTAAGCATATATAATCATATAATCTGATTCCTGTGTTATAATGTTTTCTGTACAATGTTTTCCAGGGAATTACTTCGAAGTCCCATCATTAAATCAATTGATGAAAAGCTGAAACAAAGACTATACAAACGGAGAGCTAAACCTCAGTCTGTTTTCATTTCCCGAAACTTTCACACTGGCCAACCTCAACCACAGGTAGAGCGTCGTGTTTTAAAGTAGTCTCCTTGGAGATCCGTAGACCATGTTACCAACAAGTTATCTTTCTATTAGGAGGCTAATATATCCACTGTTATGCTTTAGTTTAAGATACAAAAGCATGGGGGCTGGAGAGATGGCTCAGAGGTTAAGAGCATTGCCTGCTCTTCCAAAGGTCCTGAGTTCAATTCCCAGCAACCACATGGTAGCTCACAACCATCTGTAATGAGGTCTGGTGCCCTCTTCTGGCCTGTAGACATACACACAGACAGAATATTGTATACATAATAAATAAATAAATATCTATTAAAAAAAGATACAAAAGCATGAGGCTGGGTGGTGGTGGCGCACGCCTTTAAGCCCAGCACTCGGGAGGCAGAGGCAGGCGGATCTCTGTGAGTTCTAGGTCAGCCTGGTCTACAAGAGCTAGTTTCAAGACAGGCTCCAAAGCTACAGAGAAACCCTGTCTCAAAAATAAAAATCCTGGAGCCAAATTTTAAATTACCCAAACCAAAAGTTCATACAATAGGAGGGCTGGTTTTCTTTTATATTTTTTGAAGGGTGATAAAGTTTTTAAAAGAACAGAAAAATTGGGCTAGAGAGATGGCTCAGTGGTTAAGAGCACTGCCTGTTCTTCCAAAGGTCCTGAATTCAGTCCCAAGCAACCACATGGTGCCTCACAACCATCTGTAACAAGATCTGGTAACCTCTTCTGGCCTGCAGGGATACATGCAGGCAGAATCCCAAGAATACTATATACATAATAAATAAATAGATTTTAAAACAAAGAACAGAAAAATTAAATGAAAATAAACTCTGTCTCCAGCTGCTTTTATATACCTTTCAGGGAAAAAAAAAACCAAGCAAACACTTTCCATAGTGGCTTAGAAGAGGAATGAAGATAATGACATGTTGGGGGGGGGGTGCCTGCAAAATTCTCAGAACTACAAAAAAGAAAAGAAATTTGGAGATAAGAAATGTTCAGATAACCAGATAGCCCGTTCAAACCAGTTAAGTGTAATTTAATTCAATTTGGTAAAGATCTACTAATCCAAATTAATTTGAAGATCTTGCCCCTCCCCTGCTGGGAAGATTAAGATATTGCCCCTTCTTTCAAGGTGCTTTGTATGGTATTGATGAGCAAAGCAGACCACAATTAACAATGTCATGTGTCAAAAGATCATCATAAGGACAAAGCAGAGCATGGCAAAGTCTAGTAGAAACTGAAAATATAGCTGGGTTAAATCAATCAATCAATGGTCTTACAGCATTCGGAGATAAAGACCAGGGACAGATAGGACGGCAGGCCTTTGTTACTTAAATTCAAGTTGAACTCAGCAGCCGTGTGCCTAGTTCACCACGCATCCGCATCAGCACTGGCTGCTGTTGCTGTGTTTAGGTTCCCATTGTAAGAGATGCCGAGAGACCACTCACTGTCGGCACAGTTCGCTAAGGACCTATGGTGCTGAATTTGTGTCTAGGTCTACTGGGGCCCATTAAACAGTGGGCTCTGATCTCTGTTTACCATGATTTGTGCTGGTGCTGAGGAGCCTGTGCTGTGCAAATGTCTGATGTCAACCAGTGTCAGCGGTGTTCCTTTCTCAGTCTGCGAGCTGCACAGAGTCTCCCCCCATCCCCAGAGTCCCCAGTTCATACCCTCTAGACTGGTAAATGTTCTAGCTGACTACTTTCTTTCTGCCTGTTTCATCAGAGGTAGGGGTAGCACCCATAACACTGAGCTCCACATAGGCAAACCTGGCTCCATCTTCTCAAAATCCCTTTAGCAGGGTTGGAGAGATGGCTCAGAGCAGATGATGCTATTGCAGAGGACCAAGGACCCAGTGCCCTCTTCTGGCCTCTGTGCATACTGCACACATACAGACAGGCAAACACAAATATTTAAATTAAATTAAACCTTTGTGTGTGCGTGCACGTGCGTACACATGCGTATGACACACATGTGTGTGAGGTCTTAGTCAGAGGATTCAAGTCCTCTGAAGTTGGAGTTACAGGCGGTTACTGCATCGCTTGACTTGGGAACCTGGGTCCTCTAGAAAAGTGGTAGCTGGAATTCCAAAGCGCCCCGACTGTACAGCAGTTACCCTCGCAGCAGAGAGGTGACTCCAGGAGTTGGTTCACCCGCTGACTTCAAAGTTCTATCGATGACACCTGCTCCCAGGGATCAGTGGTGGAGCTAGCCGACGCCTGCACTTGGGGCTTCTCCATGTGCGTACCCCCCCGCCCCCGACACTCTACAGTTGTCTCTCAGGCTGGGGCTGTGACAGGTTGAATTCAGACTGGCTGACATAATTAGACCCCACGGCAGTTCGGTTTTAAACAGTTCGTCCTCTCTAAAGATGACACCAGCCTCAACCCTCCAAGGCAGGGAAATTCCTTCCCATTGCTGACCCATCCCATAAAAGAAGCCTCCAGTTTTAAGGTTTGTGGGCGCTGTGGGCGTGGCCTGTGAGTAGGGAAGCCAGTGGCTTTTCAGCAGGACCCCTGGGTGACTGTGTTGGACTTGGCCTTGTTGTTGCTGCCTCCTCCTCCTGGTTCTCTGCCCTCCACTGCTGTGCTAGCTCTCCTCTTGTGGGTTTCTGAAGCTCTTCCCTCACCTCCCGTCTTTGGAACACACTGTGTTTACCCATCACGCTTCTTCTTCACTTGGTCACACTGAGGCAGCTTCTAGTCCTCTATCTATAACCCAGAATCTCTCCAAAGTGGCTTCTTGAGATGGGGATTACTTCTGAGGTAGAGGCTATGAACATTGTTGAAACCACAACAAAGAATCCAGAATATTATATAAACTTAGATGACAGAGTAGCAACAAGGTAAAGTTCTCCGTGCTACATGAAAAGATGAGAATCTACCAGGACCAACACGGTCATGGAGGGGGTGGCCACGCACGTTCGAGCTCGCTCAAGCATGCGTACGTTCAGTGCTGATCTAGCGCCTTGCGCATGCTCGGCAAACATTCCACCACTCAGCCCCTTCATTATCTTACCCTAAGAAATTCTGGGCCAGTAAGATGGCTCAGTGGGCAATGATGCTTGCAAGCCAGTCTGGTGACCTTAGTTCTATCCCCAGGATACACACAGTGAAAGGAGAGAATCAAGTCCCAAAAGGTGTCCTCTACAGGTATACAGTTGCGCGCGCGCACACACACACACACATACACACCCCAAATGTAATAAGAATAAAAGAGAAAAGCCTCCACAGCCACCCCAGCCTTTGGCAGCCACCACCCTGGTCAGTCAGAAGTGGTCCACACCAAGGCAAGATCCACGTCCTTCTCATATAAGACAACAAAGTGTGTTTCAATTTAATCTCCCAGGAAATGGTTTTGCATACCTTTTCCTATTTTTATTTACCATCTATACTCTTAGTAAAACATCTCTTTAAATCTGTTACATTTTCTAATTGGATTGTTTTCTTAACATTGAAATGAAGTGTTCTTCATATATTGTGGATACAAGTCCTTTGTTGGTTATGTGCTTTTCCATTTTCATTGCTTTTTTGAGACAGGGTCTTTCTTTGGGGGGGGGTGAGACAAGGTTTCTATGTAGCTTTGGAGCTTGTCCTGGAACTAGCTCTCATAGATCAGGATGGCCTTGGACTCACAGAGATCCACCTACCTCTGCCTCCCAGTGCTGGGATTAAAGGCACGGGCCACCACCACCCAGCTGAGACAGGGTCTTTCTACATAGCCCTGGCTGTTCTGGAACTCACTATATAGACCAGGCTGGCCTTGAACTTTGGAGTTCATAAATATTCACCTACCTCTGCCTCCAGAGTGCTGGGATTAAAAGTGTACACCACACCTGGCCTGCTTTTCAGTTTTTAAATCTCACTTGGTGAGTTTTTCACCCTTGTAACAGACTTTCATAAAGGTTTTCAATATTAGCTAAGTATAATTTCTGTTGTTATTTCTTCGGTCATATTGTTGAGAAAATGTTCCAAAATCTATCCTAAACAATAGAGCTCAAGGATCATATCTACTTTCTCTTTGAAAAGCTTTATTTTCAGAACACCTTTGTTTTGCATGTAACAGCTTAATTGAGATGCAGTTGAGCTGCTGCCTAAGTTTAGATGTGGCCTGCCGCCCAAAGGCTCATAGGCTGGAAGACTGTCCCTGGGGTGGCAGAAGCTTTAGGAGGTGGAGCTCCCACAGGAGCCTCACCCTCATGAGTGGACGATGCAGTCTCTTTCCCCTGCCCTCGGGTTTTCTTTTCCATACTGTAGAAAGAAACATTTTTATCAAAATGTGTAATATTGCAATTCTTACTAGTATAAATGTATAAATATAAAAACTATACAAACTTCCTTCATTTTTAAATAATGCAAATGACTTTTTTATGTAGGTGGAGCACAGAGAAAGGGAAGCAGCACAAATGAAAGGTACTTTTCTCTTCAATAAATTGTTGGAAGTATTTGTGTAGCAAATATTTTCTTAAATCTTAAAACATCAAGGAGATTCTTTCATGGAATGTTATTTATTTTATATTTTATGAAAATTTAAAAGAAATATCAA
>NC_022016.1:76849816-76856462 GCF_000317375.1 Microtus ochrogaster | reverse complement strand
GTCTTAAAATGTGAAATTATTTTTTTCTTTATTGAATTCAAAGGCATTGTAATGGTGACCGTGCCGTGATGCCAAGGGTTGGGATGGGTCAGGTTATGGGAGAAAAACCTTGAGTATTTTTAGCCATTTATATGTGCGTGCCATATCCTTATGTCTCAAAACTTGTCCTACACAGTTTTAGAAATGAATATAAAATTTTGAATATAATACGTAAAGTATAAAAGTTAACATGTAAAGTATTATAAAATGTATTTTAAGAATTTTGTGGCATTTTTAAAAACCTAACTTTTTGGTTTAAGGGGCTTAACTTGTTTTTTATGTTGTTTTCCATTTGGGGAAGTTTTATAGATGTATCCACTGGGCCTGCGCTCCACAACTCTGGTTTTCTACAGTGGTATAAGACTCTTTTCTTTCTTTCTTTCTTTCTTTCTTTTTTGGTTTTTGGTTTTTCATGACAGGGTTTCTCTGTGTAACCCGCTCTGGCTGTTCTGGAACCCACTCTGTAGGCCAGGCTGGCCTCAGACTTGGAGATCCACCTGCTTCTGCCTCCCAAACGCTGGGATTAAAAGCTTGTACCACCACCACTCAGCTTCAAGAAACTTTTAAAAGTATATTGTAGAACTGAGATTTCCAGCCTAATTAGAATATGTTCCTGGACCAAAATATTTAAATATCATATATTTAAAATCGTAAAGATGATAGTGATTTGGTGTTTTCTCTTCCAGCATTGTCTTACCCATAATAGCCCTAAAAAGACTCTTAATTAAGACTTGGCTTATCCGTTGGGCATGGCGGCACATACCTATAATCCCAGTACTAGAAGAGGCAGAGGCAAGTGGACCTCTGAGTTTGAGACCAGCTTGGTCTACAGAGCTAGTTCCAGGAAAGCCAGATCTACACAGTGACGCCTTGTCTCAAAAAAAGCAAAATAAATAAGTAAATAGATAAACAGATAAATGCATAGTAATTCTGAAAAAGTCACACATTGTGGTCCACACCTTTAATCCCAGATCCCGAGAGGCAGAGGCAATCTCTGAGTTCGAGATCAGTCTGGTGTACAGAGCTAGTTCTGGGACAGGCAGGGCTACACAAAGAAACCCTGTCTCAAAAAAACAGAAGACTTGACTTGTCAATATGTAATATTCACAGTAGACTTTTTTTTTTCTTAACAGCAGTCAACTCTAAAGATGAACTCTGCCTTCCGGACCTGGTGGACAGAGAGTCCCCTGACATGCTCTCAGTAGAAAACGGCAACAGTGTGACAGGGAGCTTGTCAACGTTCATCCCTAGTTCTTACTATAGCCAAAGCGTGGAAGCAGCTGAGGAGTGGTTCTTGAATGACTCTCTAGAAGCCAAGACTCCCCCAGAGCCTTTACTTGGGGAACCTCTAGCAGAAAAGGTGTTAGCATACCTGTCAAGCATCTCATTAGAAGAATGGCCTAGAAACACAGTGAATGTGACATTTTGTGGCATTCAAAAAGATGAAAACACTAAGGAAATGTTTTCACAAAGAAACACAGAGGCTGGCATACAAAACCTTCCATGTGATACTGAATAAATCTTTTCTCTTGAAGCCTACGATACAGTGAAATCAGAAGTTAAAGCTGACTTTCGAGCTTCTAGTCTCCTACCAAGTCCTTACTAATCTTGCTTTTCTTGTTTTTACCATAAAATGGTTTTAGCCCTTACTGGCTTTTATTTATTTATTTATTTTTAAGATTTATTTTATTATGTATACAATGTTCCTCCTGCATGTACACCTCTATGCCAGAAGAGGGCACCAGACCTCATTACAGATGGTTATGAGCCATTATGTGGTTGCTGGGAATTGAACTCGGGACCTCTGGAAGAACAGCCAGTGTTCTTAACCTCTGAGCCATCTCTCCAGCCCTGGCTTTTATTTTTTATTATTTATTTTTATTGTATATGCATTTGTGTTTTGCCTGCATGCGTGTCTGTGTACGGGTGTTAGATCCCCTGGAAATGAAGTTTCAGGCAGTTGTAAGCTGCCATATGGGTGTTGGGAATTGAACTGGGTCCTCTGGAAGAGCAGCTGGTGCTCTTAACCGCTGGGCCGTCTCTCCTGCCCATTTATTTTTTTCCTCAGTGTCTCGGCTTCAGAACTTAAGGCAAGGACAGCACACAATAGACATATACATGCAGAATTCCCTTGAGGGTTCAGAATTGGTGCGTCTCTACCCTCGGATACACTGATTTGTTATTCTATTTCTGTGTCATCTGCTGCTCCCATCTGTGTCCTCCCTCTTGCCTAGATGACTGCAGGCCTCATCACCTTCTCTCTGCTTCTTTAACAGCTTACTCTATGCAATAACCACAGTCGTATTTTGAAACAAAATACCACAGCCTCCTCTTAAAACCTTCCGGCATCTTCCTAGTTGACTAAAGCACTACTAAGCGTCTTTGCTCTGCCATAGGTAGTTTGTCTCATTTTCAGCCTTTCCTTCCTGATGGGTTGACTCCATTGCAAGAGGACACACCAGAGACAGTTCTATTTTGAGTAATGTAGAGCTATCCCCAGAGTGTCCTGGTATTTTATGTGATGTCTGATCAGCTCATGTCCTTAGAAAAGAAGGGAAGAGAGGGAGAGAGAGAAGGCAATCACTGTGTCAGCATGGAAAGCTTTTTATTGTGTTGTTGCTTGTAAGGGCTTTTCAAAAACTATATTAGTTATATATGTGTGTGTAGTATATATTCACACATATGCACACTATTATATGTGTGTAAATTATGTAATACACACACACACTCATTTACACACACTATTTTAAAATACCTGTAACTTAACATTATCCCTTTGCAACTAACATCACCTTTCAAGAAACAGATGCCGGGGCTGGAGAGAGGGCTCAGTGGTTAAGAACCCTGGCTATTCTTCTTGGGGGCCCAGGTTAAATTCCCAGCACCTACATGGTATCTAACAGCTGTCTGTAACTCTAGTCAGGGCTTCCCACACCCTCTTCTGGTCTTTGAGGGCACCGGGCACACATTTGACACACAAGCATACATAAACACAAAACACTCATTTTTTACATAAAATAAGTAAATAAAAAAATGTAAAAATAAAAAAAAATAATATAAAGAGAAGAAAGGGGGAAAAGATTCCTGATTCCCAGCACAATGTAAATCCAACCTACCTGAAACTTGATCCCTTCTATTCTGTCTGTTCCCTCCTTCCAAGGCAGTTGGCCACCTTCAAGTCTGTAGGGGCAGCCTTAGGTTTGCAGCAAGGGCTCCCTCTGCTGGCGATGCAGCAGCAACAGAGCAGCCATTTGGTGCTCACGGAGGCATGAGCGTATTTCTTTGTATCTTCACAATAGTCGTTCTTAAGAAGAATGGAGGGTACAAGACCAGACATGACGGACAGTGGAGTTAGGTTTTTGATGACCTCCCTTACTGTGCTCATCAGCACTTGGTCAGAAGTCCAGGTTAGTATGCGAAGCCAGGAGTACTATTATTATTGTGTTAGCAACAGTTGCATTAACTATTTCAGAAAAATTACTGCCTTTAAGAAGAAGAAAAAAAAAAAGCTGGGCGGTGGTGGTGCACGCCTTTAATCCCAGCATTCAGGAGACAGAGGCAGGCGGATCTTTGTGAGTTCGAGGCCAGCCTGGTCTACAAGAGCTAGTTCCGGGACAGGCTCCAAAGCTACAGGGAAACCCTGCCTCAAA
Source organism: Microtus ochrogaster (assembly GCF_000317375.1). NCBI lineage: Eukaryota > Metazoa > Chordata > Mammalia > Rodentia > Cricetidae > Microtus > Microtus ochrogaster. Next base: position 76,852,773 of record NC_022016.1, on the reverse strand, counting down.
AAACCCAAAAAACAAAACGAAACAAAACCCAAAGCCCTCAAACTATGTTCATATCCATAATTGACATCCAGATTGGCTTTATGTGTGCATTTGAAAAATTTGCAACACAAACTAGTGTAAGAACTCTTTATTCTGATGATGCACTTTTATGTATTTTTTTATTAGAAGGTAGAACCAACTTTAGATTTTCAGCTTAATGCATTTTCAATTTTTTTTTCCCAAAGAATTTTCTTTACAATTAGTCCTTAAATTGGATACCTTGTGCTGTGGTGCACTGCTCTGCCTCACAGAGGACGAGAGAACACCTAGCTCCGTCCTGAAGAGCAGTTGTGACCCTTAGGGTGAATTGTCAATGCTAAGGTATACCTTGGACACTGAAAGAAGAATTAAGAGATACTTGGTTTGGATGGGGTTATGACTAAGACATATATATATTTCTTTTTTATCTATAGAGTTGTTTTATAGTGCATACAAGCCAGCGGTCAGGCAGCAGTGCGGTCCTTGAGCTTTCTGAAGCTCTCTGTTCTTTTGCCTTCAGTCTGTTATCTTCAAAACAACAAAAGTGCTTCCTCTTCCCCTTTTTGCTATTCTTTCCCCCCTTTTGCTTGTATGCTCAAGGTAAGGCTTATTACACAGAAATCAGAATCCAGCAGTGTTTTCCTAAGCCATGACATGAGATTGGTGACCCTGTGCTACGTGGCACAGAAACTAATTTTGGTCCCATGGCTGGAACTTGAGAATGACTGAAAGCCAGACCTATGAAGCATCTCCCAAGGACTGCCATTTGATCTTTAAGAGGACTTTTGTACCAAAAAAATATAAATAAAAATTTAAAAAATTAAAAAACAAACAAAAAATAAGAGTCGTTCTTTTTTGCTTTGTTTTTAAGAAAGCAATAGCTAGGTGTGGAGGTGATGGAGGAAGGTCATTGGTTAAAAAATAAAGAAACTGCCTTGGCCCATTTTATTGGTTAGAACATAGGTGGGTGGAGTAAACAGAACAGAATGCTGGGAGGAAGAGGAAGTGAGCTCAGAGGCCATGCTCCCCTCTCCCAGGCAGACGCGATCCAGGATGGACATAGGCTAAAATCTTCCCGGGTAAGCGCACCTTGGGGTGCTACACACATTATTAGAAATGGGCTAGTCCAGGTGCGAGAGTTAGCTGAGAAGAGGCTAGATATAATGGGCCAAGCAGTGTTTAAATGAATACAGTTTGTGTGTTGTTATTTCTGGTGTAAAGCTAGCCGTGCAGGAGCCGGGCGGGACAAAAAGCAGACTCACAGCTCCTACTACATGGAGGTACATGCTTGTAATCCAGACACTGAGGCCCGAGGATCAACATGGGCCTGAAGCCAGTCTGGGATACATGATGAGTTCCAAATCAGCCCAGACTACAAAGTATGAACTTCTCTATTAAAAATAAATAAATTAATAAATAAGAATTTTGGTTTTATTTTGGTTTGAAGACAGTCCTCACCGTGTTGCTCTGGCTGGCCTGGAACTCACTATGTAGACCAGGCTGGCCTCTGCCTCTGGGCCACTACTCCCAGTTCAAGAAATGATTTTAAAGAGAAAATCAGAGATCTTGCCTTTAAATTACAATAACATAAAGTATTTGAATGAATAATTTATCTTTAATTTTGAGTTGAAACCTAAGAAATAGTTTTATAATTTCAGTCCCGTGTTCAATGCCCCATTATTCCATCTTTTCACCACAACAGCTATTTTTAGACTCAGACTTGGTGACACAGACCTGTAACTCCAGCTTCTTAGGAAGCTGAGGCAGGAGGAGTCCAAGTTCAAGGCTTGTCTGAGCTACGCTGAGAGTTCAAGAGCCAGTCTGGATAATTTAGCAAGACTCTATCTCAAATTAAAAAGTAAAATAAGAGTTAGGGTATATAGTTCAGTCTTAAAATGCTTGTGAGAGGCCTAGATTCAGATGATCCTCAGTATTAAACAAAAATTTCAGTAACAAAACAGGATAGCTATATATTTATAGTCCATACTAGAATTATTCAGATATTCATTTTTCATTGTGCCAGCAGCCAGATAAATAAACTTTGTTGGCATTTGTTGAAATTATTCATTAAGAACATAAAGTTTAATATGAAGGTATTGTTTTATGTGCATGTGGTGTATATGTGTGTGCTGTGTGTGCAGGTGCACACTCTCAATGGCATGCATATGGAATCAGAGAACACCCTTGGAAATGGTCCTGTCTCCGGTTTCCTGGAGGGAAAAAGATCTTACCCATCATTGATTACCATATTCTGGTAATAAAGGGCTAAAGGAGGGAGCATAGCTAGATGCTGTGCTCCTCTGAGACAACTTTCCATCGAGAGAGTTCACAAATAACTTGGACAATCATAAGCAAGCAGATAGTGATACACATGTCCCTAAGGCCACAATATCTCTAATAAGGGAGTAGAGGATGACCAAGATGGGATGGCCTTTTTAAATTGGTCTAGGAGTCTTTAACAGATTTTAGCTGCATTAAAATCCAAATTTGTCTTATTAAACATATCCAATGTAGGACTCATTGACATCATGTATCATTTTTCTCGGATAAGCTCTAACCATTTTCTAACGAGTAGCATCTCCATGGTGATCCAAAGTAGTTACAAACATTAACAGGTCCATGCCATAATAATCTAGTATGAAAATTAATAATAAATACACAATGTGTCAAATTACAATTCTCATAAGTTCATTCCAATCAAAAAAACAAGAAAAGGTTTCTGTGATGGGTGAGCTATGAGTCGTGTTTTCTCTCCTGTAGTCCGATTGCATTGCTGCTCCTAACTTTTGAAGATAAGTTCAAACTGTCCCTGTTACGATTTCGGCCACAATAAGGCTGACACTTCCAGGTTCTAGGGCCATGCATGTGGGGACAAGCCCTCAGGCAGACGTGCCTAATGGCCCCAGGGATGTTAAAGGGCCCCGTGTGACCCAGGTGCT
>NC_022016.1:76834443-76837087 GCF_000317375.1 Microtus ochrogaster | reverse complement strand
AAATGTAATTGAAATTTTTAAATGGTTGAAGATAAAACCCAATGGTAGGATGTATGCCTAAAATGCTCAAAGCCCTTGGTACAATTCTAGCACCATAGAAAGAAAGAAGAGGAGGCAAGAAGGAAGGTGTCTTAGTTAGGGTTCTCTTGCTGTAAAAAGATGCCATGATCACAGCATCTCTTACAAAGGAAAACATTTAATTGTGCTGTCTTACAATTCAGAGGTTTAGTCCATTATCTGCATGGCAGGAAGCATGGCGGCATGCATGGTGCTGGAGAGGTAGCTGAGAGTTCCACATCTGGATCTACAGGTGGCAGGAAGTGACTGTGGCACACTGACACACTGGCTTGAGCTTCTGAGACCTCAGAGCCCACCCCCCTAGTGACACACCTTCTCCAACAAGACCACACCTCCTAATAGTGCCACTCCCCACTCCCTATGGGCCTATGGGGGCCATTTTATTCAAAGCTCCAGACTCCACTCCCTGGCCCCCACAGGCTTGAATCCATACCATAATGCAAAATGCATTTAGTCCAACTTTAAAAGTCCCCATAGTCTATAACAGTCTCAAACTTGTTTAAAAGTCTAAAATTCAAAGTCTCTTCTGCGATTCATGAAATCTTTTTAACTGTAATCCTCTATAAAATCAAAATAAAAAAAAAACCCAGATCACATACTTCCAATATAGAATGGCATTGCCGTTCCAAAGCGTAAGAAAGGGAGCATAGTGAGGAAATACTGGACCAAAGCAGGACCAAAAGCCAGCCGGGCAAACTCCAAACTCTGCGTCCCCATGCCTGATGTCAACTCGCTCTTCAGATCTCCAACTCCTTGCAGCTTTGTTGACTCTAACACACTTCTTTCTCTTGGGCTGCTCAAGGTTCCACTCCTTGTTAGCAGCTCTCCTCAGCAGGTGTCCCAGGGCTCTGACAGCCCTGACATTTCCCCTTCTCCAAGGCAATTCAGGCTTCACCCTCACACAGTGGCCTCTCTTGGCCTCCATGCAGGGGCACCCCTGATACACGTGTGCCCGGCCTTAGTGGCTTTCCTTATTCTCAAGGGAGATTCCATAAAGCCTTTCTTCTATTATTGACTCTAAACTCAGAACCATGTGGACAAAGCTGCCCAGTTAAACCGCTTGCTGGGGTTGGAACATGGCCCCTTATTCATATACATTTTCACAAGCTTTCTGTTTTCAGTGGTTCACTGCCCAAGTTTGGTTGTCTTAAAACTGGATCTTTAGACCTGGTTGGCATGGAACTTGGAGGTCTGCCTGCCTCTGCATCTGGAGTGCTAGGATTAAAGGCATGCACCATCACACCAAACTCTAAGCTTTTCTTTAATTCCTTTTCATGAGTTGGAAACGTAGCCTAGTGGAATCATGCCCTGAGGTCACCACTTCGTTTATTCCATCTACTGTCAGGATTCCCTTTAAATGTGTTTGTCTCCTTGAACACAGGATGTAGCTCCACCTCACTTTCTAGAAAGGGGGAGCAGAAGGGAAAATAGAAGTTGAAACATAGTCATCGTACACATCTGTATTTCAAATTAGGGTCCATTCTGTTGCAAGTAATAGAAAATGAATTCGAATTAGGTTAATCAACGAAAGACTCTTTTGGCAAATGCAATTGAAGGCATGACTAGAGCAGTTCAGTCAGGGCTTCTCTAGTGCTCCTCAGGTGTGCGAATCTATATAAATATTGACTATATCCTTGGGCTGCCTTCCCAGGGGGCACATACTATCTGCTAGCAGATAGGAGATCCACAGACTTTCTCGTTTGCACGTCAGGGAATAAAGCAGCATTTCTCAAAAATCAGAGGATAAAGGTCCCAGTCTTGGGCTGGAGAAATGACTCAGCAGCTAATAGAGAAGGTTGCTCTTGCAGAGGACTGGGTTTCAGTTACCAGCCTCCATATCAGGTGGCTCACAACCACCTGTAACTCCAGTTCCAAGGAATTCTCTTCTGGCCTCCAGTTGCCCCCTCCCCCACATCCATAATAAAAGTATAGTTTTAAAAAGCAGATTATACATTATTGATAATATATCATACTTTGTTTGTGGGTGTTTTAATATACTTCTTTTATATGTAAGGGAGTTTTACCTGTATGTGTGTCTGTGTGTGTACCATGAGGGTGTCTGATGCCCAAGAAGTTCAAACAGGGGTGTTGGATAGCCCTGGAGTTGCCATGTGGGTCCTGAGAACCGAACCTTGGTCCTCAGAGGATTCGGTGCTCTCAACTACTGAGCCATCTTTCTAGCCACCAGTTTGTGTTTTTAAAAATTTATTATTATGCACACATGAAGGCCAGAAACAACTTATGAGGAGTACATCCTCTCCCTCCTTCCCCGTTGTGGGTCCCAGGATCAAACCCAGCTGTCAAGTTCCAAGACAGGTGTCCTTACTTGCTGAGCTATATGACCAGTCCTTTGGTTTGTGGTTTTGTTTTGTTTTTTTTCTTTTTCTTCTTTTGAAATACCACACAAAACACAGGTATGTTGATTTCATGACTTTTTGCTTGCAGTGCCAAATGCGACAAAATACAAAATACTGGTTAAGTGAGCACTGGTTCACATCTGTAAGGCAGCAACTAAAGGTTAGGTTTCAATTAGGAGCATTTAACCACCTTCCAAGCAATTAGTAGC
>NC_022016.1:76832200-76833803 GCF_000317375.1 Microtus ochrogaster | reverse complement strand
TTTCCTTTGAAAGACTTAGGAGGCTGGAAAAGTGGCTCAATGGTTAAAAGCACTGGCTGGGAAGACCCAAGTTTCCAGCACCCATATGATGGCTCACAATCACAATAACTTCAGTTCAGTTCAGTTCTAGTGACTTCTGCAGATACTAGGCATACACAGGTGCACATACTACATACACACAGGCAAAACACTCGTACACATTAATGATTAAATAAATAAAATTTTAAAAAACATGTCCTTTTTTAAAGGAGAAAGTAGAGAGGCAAGTCAGGCATAACTATACCTACAATTTTTTTTTTTGAGATGATGTCTTATCTACAGCCCAGGCTGGCCTCCAATTTGAGTGTTCCTCCTTCCTCAGCTCCCCAAATGCTGGGATTACAGGCATGTGCCACCACACCAAGAACAGACGTTGGGATCGACAGGGTTAAACTCTGCCTCTGTTCTTCCTGGTTGTGACTTGAGACAAGATATGTAACTTCTCCCTTTCTTCGGTGGGGAAATGGAGCTCAAAATGCCACCGAGGGCGGCAGTGGGAGAGTCAGTGGACACAAAGCCCAGGCCCTCTGACCTCCAATAGCTCGGAGAATCTTGGGAATGGCATCCCCTAAAGAGCGGAGCCGTGACTATCAGTACTGATGGAACCATGGTGTCTTACGGTCAGAGAATGTTCCTAGCGTCTACAGTAGGAAGACTTTGTGTGGAAGAGAAGCAATGAAAAGTCAGCAGGAGCCACAGGACAAAGGATTAAATCGCTCCTTCATCCTTTAGGTAATGAAGAACAATCAAAGACTTAGGTACATTCATGGCTAAAAGCAAATTCTAGACGGCGTTGTGAGCATCATGAAAAAGGCCAGGGCAGCTGTGTGGGGCCATGCTAGCAAGTCGTTGAACCTTATGGAAACTGACATGGGTTATACACTCAGGCTATAGCTACAGAATGTCAGCCTTTCAGATGGGAATGGAAAACTTCAGTGGAACATCTGGTTGTTTAGTCTACCCGACATCAAAGCCAGGCTGTTCTGGGGCTCTCAGATGTTCTCATCTTCATCTGAGGGGCCTGGGAGACATAACCGCTATGATCTTTGTCAGATTTAGGCTTGAGGGGTCTCTTTTCTTTCTTTCTCTCTTAATTATAAAAACATTTCTTCTGACAACATAAAAGAAATTTTTTTTAAAGAAAAGCAGAAATAATTTAACTTTATCTCTCTGACACAACTGGTTTTCCTTTTGCGTACTTTATAAGCAAGTAAAGCTAACATTACTAACCCACAGTGAACATGTGTTAGTGTGTTCATGTCCTTTCCAGTGCACCAATTGTTACGTTTTATTTTTAAAGCACTGCACATTCTAAAATAATTACCGTATAATATCCCCAACTGGATATGCTAGAATCTAAGTTCAGCAATTTGGGGTTGTTGGAAGTTTTGTAACTAAATTTTTTTTTTGTAAAATGAATAATGGATTTTGTTTATTGATATTTCCCTCCAAATAATTTATTTGAGGGGCTGGAGAGATGGCTTGGTGGTTAAGAGCACTGACTACTCTTTCAGAGGACCAGGGTTCAATTCCCAGAACCCACATGGTAGCTCACAACTGTCTG
>NC_022016.1:76828802-76831160 GCF_000317375.1 Microtus ochrogaster | reverse complement strand
TCGAGACAGGGTTTCTCTGTGGCTTTGGAGCCTGTCCTGGAACTAGCTCTGTAGACCAGGCTGGTCTCGAACTCACAGAGATCCGCCTGCTTCTGCCTCCCGAGTGCTGGGATTAAAGGCGTGCGCCACCACCGCCCAGCTTGACATTTACTTTTTAATTTTAAGAATATATTTTATGTGTATGGGTGTTTTGTCTACATGTGTGTCTGTGCACTACATGTATTTGTGGAGCCTGCGGAAGTCAAAGAAGGCATTGGATCCCTTGGGACTGAATTACAGATGTTTGTGAGCCACCAACTGGGAATTGAACTCAGATCCTCTGGAAGAATGACCAGGACTAAGCCATCTCTCCAGCCCCTAATGATATTTATAAACTTTGTCAGATTTTTTTTGAAACAAGTTGTCAGGTTGGCCCCAAATTTTCTATGCAGCCCAGGCTGGCCTCCATCCCTCCTGCTTCATCCTTCCAAGTCCTGGGATCGATTACACATGAGTTCCACAACTTCCAGCTGAGAAACAGTAAATCTTTACCCTTAAAATAAAGATTTTTCTGCAGGAGAGAAAAACTAGCAACCAAGTAGTTACTGAAGAGTTGTCAACTACTCTAAAACAGATAGGATGGGAAGACAGTAGCAAAAGGCAGGCCTGTCGGCTTTTCCTTGAGGTAGATCTGATAGGTCTGTCTCCTGGAGAAAGGGGTGGCTAGCTCAGCCCCTAAACAACTCTTACAGAGAGTTTCTAGGGAAACTGACTTGATGTAAACAGTTTGAAGATGTCAGCAAGTTTCTTTTTCTCAGGTTTGGTTTGTTTTTGAAGCTCAAAACCATGTGATGTGGGATTAGAAGCAAATGCAACAGGTTCGCAGCCTGAAGAGGGCAAAGTCAAAGTGAGGAGAGCCGAGATTTAAAAGTGCAGAAATGTGCTTCCAAGAGCAGACAAGGAGAGCCGGGGAATCCTTTCCAAAGCAACGCTCTCCCTAACAAAGGAAGCATGGGCCTTTTATTCGGGGACCTATAAATTCATATAGGGGTTAGCCCACTCCCAAACTAGTCTGTTTACAGTCGTGGAGAGTAGAGTGATGGGCAGACGTTCCTCTGGGCATGCTCTGACTGCACGATCTACTCTGACGGTGTGTCAACCCAGGGATCTGCTTAACGGCTAACATAGTTTGTCTTAGCCTTTGCCCTGTTCTATTTGGGTCAGGCCCTGTTTTCTGGTCTCCCATGGACTTCTTTTAAAATTTATTTTCAGAGACAGGGTCTTGTCATGCTGCCCCAGCTGGCCTAGAAGTCCTGCATTCCAGTGATCCTCCTGTCTCAGCCTCCAGAGTAGTTGGAACTACAAGTAGGTATCAAGACACCTGATCTCTGAACCTTAAAACAAATCCATCTTGAAAACGAAGCTGGGCTGGACAGTGGTGGCGCACGCCTTTAATCCCAGCACTCAGGAGGCAGAGGCAGTTGGATCTCTGTGAGTTCGAGGCCAGCCTGGTCTACAAGAGCTAGTGCCCGGACAGGCTCCAAAAAGCTACAGAGAAACCCTGTCTCGAAAAAAAAAAAGAAAGAAAGAAAGAAAGAAAGAAAGAAAGAAAGAAAGAAAGAAAGAAAACTAAACGAAGCTGGGAGGGATCTGGAGAGATGGATCATGCAGTGGTAAAAGCATCTGTTGCTCTTTCAGAGGATCCAGGCTCAGTTCCTATACCAATATGGTGACTCACAACTACCTGTGGCTCCAGGTAGTCTGATATCTCTTCTGTCCTTTGTAGGCACCATGGCTGTGTATGGTACATGTATCTACGTGCAGGCAAAAGACTCATGTACATTAAGTAAATAAATCTAAAAAGAGCTTTTAAACACAGCTGAGTCTAGCTTTGATTTAGGAATAATGGAATTGCCTACGGAAGCCCCCTTGTGACAAATATAAGGCTATGAAAACACAGAAGGATTAAAACTAGTAAAGTATGTTTCTTTACTGGCCTTGGTGTGTCTGATTTTCCCCATATCCTGGTTAGTTGTTGTTGTTGTCACCTTGACCCAGCCAAGGTAGAGATATTTGAGAAGATGACTTTTGGCTGAGAAAAAGCCTCCATCAAGTGTCTGTCAGGCATTTTCTTGGTTAATGACCGATGTGGGAGAACCCAGCTCACTGAGCGCAGTGGTACTTGCTCCTGAGCAGGTGGTCCTGGGTGGGATGAGAAAGCAGACTGATCCGGGCAGTGGGAGCACGCGCCTTTAACCCCAGGATTCAGGAGGCAGAGGCAGGAGGATCTCTGTGAGTTCAAGGCCAGCCTGATCTACAGAGTAAGTTCCAGGACAGGCTCCAAAAGCTACAAAGAAACCCTGTCTCAAAAAACCAAAA
>NC_022016.1:76826268-76827481 GCF_000317375.1 Microtus ochrogaster | reverse complement strand
GGGCGAATGGGGAAAAAGGAAATAGATATTAGGTATGAAAATAAGCTTGAATCCTGTACTCCTTGGCTCACGTTTCCCCATCCTGGCCATCAGCATCCCTGTCCAAGCCTCCCTATGAAGTCGCTGTGGCCCAGTTCTAACTACCTTGTCTCTGCCTCTGATCTCTTCCACTGATCTGTTTTCCCTTGCCACCAGATGGTCCTTTTCAGTATATACACACACCTGTGTCACTCCTGATGAAAAACACAGAGGAAAAGGAAACCTGCTCCAGTGGTTCCCCACTGCCACCTGGCTCCCCACTGACACCTGGACCAAGTCCAAACTACGTTTCCTAGAATTCAGGGTTCTCGGGTCCTTGGCCCTGAACTGCATGTCCAGCACCCCACGACTATCGTCATCTCTCACCCTCTTCCTTCCCCCTTCCCCGCACCCACTCACACAAGGCCCCCTAGATTCTAGCTTCTCTGAATGCTATTCTTAGAGCACAGGGAACTCTCAAATCCTCCAGTATTTGCATATAGGGTCTATTCTGGCTTTTCCCTTATAAATGGCCTTTGGCCTACATTTTATTTTTGTTTTTCAAGACAGGGTTTCTCTGTGTAGCCCTGGCTGTCCTGGAACTTGCTCTGTAGACCAGGCTGGCCTCGAATTTAGAGATCCATCTGCCTCCGCCTCTAGAGGGCTGGGATTAAGGTGTGCACCACCTACCACCTCCCAACTACAGATTTTTTTTTTCAGATCTTTCTTATAGAACCAGTTTGACTGTCTCTGTTTATGCCTAAAAATCATGACATCTAGTCCAACCGGGTCCAATTAAGCTTTGCTAAATTAAGGAGTTGCCTCAAACAAATTACCCAGGCCCTTCACCTCCTCCTTTAAGGTTTGTTTTGTTTGTTGTTTGGCCTTCTTGCAACAGGGCTTCTGGTAGCCCTGACTGGGCTTGAATTTGCTAGTCACTAAGGATGACCTTGAACTCTGATCCTCCTGTTTCCACCTCCCACAGAACTAGACTTAAAGGCCTGCACTACTTCAAGCTGTTTGAATAAATGTTTTTAATGAGTTTGAAATATGAATCAAAGCTTACAAAAGAAACAACAAAGTTTTAAAATATAGCCTGGTGGTGGTGATGCATACCTTTAATCCCAGCACTTGTGAGGCAGAGGCAGGAGGATCTCTGTGAGTTTGAGGCCAGCCTGGTCTACAGAGTGAGTTC
>NC_022016.1:76823409-76826168 GCF_000317375.1 Microtus ochrogaster | reverse complement strand
AGAGAGAGAGAGAGAGAGAGAGAATATCAAAGCTAAGAAAGTAGAAGCAAAGGGAAGGGACACCCAAGGAGGTATAAACAGAGAAGACCAGAAAGGTAGCAAAAACTCATCTGTGGGCAGACAAGAATACATGATTATGGGTTTTATGTTTTACCTTTGACTATGGGAAACACTGGATGCAAATGTGTCAACTCAATCTTCCATTTGCTCAGAAATTGGAATATTTTATGGGGCAGAAGCGAAGGCTCAGCAATTAAGAGCATGGTGTGCTTTTCTAGAGGACCCAGACTTGATTCCCAGGACCTACCTGGGTGCTCACACTTGTCTATCTCCAGTTACAGGGGGTCTGACTTTCACCTCAGTAGGCACTGCACACACGTGCACAGACACACATGTAAGCAAAACACCCATACACATAAAATTAAAAAAATAAATATTTTTAAAATGCAGGGTATAGTGGCACACACCTTTGATCCTAGGACTTGAGAGGCAAAGGCAAGTGGATCTCTGTGGGTTCCAGGCCAGTCTGGTCTATATAGAGAGTTCCAGGACAGCCAGAGATTGAATATATATATATATTCAATCTCTAATTGAAGTCAACGGGGACACAGGGAGTCCTCTTAAAGAGACACTAAGCTCCAATTCAGTGTCTGTCTGACATTGTTCTGAGTGTCTCATGTATTATTATTTTATACCTCAACAGTATAAACCAGGCTTTTTTGTATATTTAGTAAACTGATGAGAACATAGATATACATACTCTGCTAGATCAGGCCAAAAGCTGAGAAACAAATTCTTCACATAAAGGAGGAACTGGATGTAAAGCTGAACCACATGACCTATTTCAGAAACATGCATTGCAATTGGACCTGGAAGCACATACCTGCTATCTCAATGCTTTGGGTAAAGAGGCAGAGGAGTACTGAGTTTGCGATCAGCCTTGGCTATGGAGTGAGATCCTGTCTCAAACAAAAGAAAAATAAAACTGAGTTCTTAGTTATGCATATTCCTGTCATCCGAGAAATGTCCAGATGCATTGAACTGTAGACCAAAGCTAGGAAGTCCCTCAGAAGGTAGGTGCTGTGCTCAACCTGGAGGCAGAGGCGGAAGAGGGCTACAGAATGAGCTACAGGCTTGCCTGGGCTAGCTGGACGGTGGTAACCTATCTCAAAAACAAGATAAGATGACCCACAAGGTCACCAACTTCCCTTTATGGTGCCCAATCTGGGGAAATAGCCCTAGAGTGGAAACAGACCCAGGGTTCTTAAGCAACAAAGATTCTTAAGTTTGATAGACTGATGTGCTCAGACAGATTTCCAGTGATCAGCTCCTCTAACACTGGCCGTTCTCAACAGGGGAAGCTGAGACAGATCTATGGAACCTTCAGAACAAGGGCTGTTCTTTGTGGAGTTTAGACGGTAGTGGGCTCTCTGAGCTTGGGGGTGGGTCAGGAATTCAATGAACTAGGTGAATCAACTATGAAGTCAATGGGGACACAGAGAGTCCTCTTAAAGAGACCCAACAACAACCCACCGCTCTCTCCCCGTGTACTCAATATGCTGTTCCCTCCAAAACAGTCAAGATGTTATGGGGTCACTCTGTGTCATTTATTCCATAGTATCTCCTTGCTTTGCACGGGGGCAGAAATAACTAGGAAACCGGCTTTATTTGGCCCCCTCCTCTCCAGACATGTAGTTTTAATGGGACCTGCAGAAGAGTGCAATGGTTCAGGGCTCTCAGGAAGTAGAAGTCCCTGGATTATTTGAGAGTGGACTGTCCAGCCACGCATAACTACCCAGACTCAAGGGTAGGAGACAAAACTCTAAGTGGTGGCCCATGCCTTTAATCTCAGCACTTGGGAGATGAAGGCAAGAGCATCTACAGTTAGAGGCTAGCCTCAGCCCCATAGCAAGTGAAGAGGCTAACCTGGGTTACATGAGACTCTGTCAAAAACAGAAAAGAGGTGGGGGGAGATACATAATCCCAACTTGCCCAACGTCCTGCTATCTTTCCTGTTTCATCACTTCCACCCTCTACCCACACGTTATCACATTATTTATGTAACTTTCACAAGCAAAGCTCACTCAGCTCAGAAGGCCGGCCCAGTAAGACCCAGACAGTCAGTCACAGCAGAAGACTCAGGGCGGAGGTCTTTCGCTTACCACGTGGGCTAGGGTCCAGACACAGCTCCTAAAATCGTACTTGGTGAGTATGATCCCTTTCAGCTAGAAGACTGAACTGAAGAGATGCTACCTCTCTTTACACACTAAACTACCGTTCTGAGATAGAGGTAAGATAAAAAGTAATTAACGCTCCGGTTCAAGAGGGTCGTGGAAGAAAACACAAACTTTAACTAGTAAAGAGTACTTGCTGCTCTTCCCAACAGCCATGCGTTGGTGGCTCACAACCGCTCATAACTCCAGCTCCAGATGGTCTGACTAATGCCCTCTTCTGGCTCTGTGGACCCCTGCAAATGCACGAGTGTGTACACACACACACACTAAAAAAAATTTAAAGTACATTAACACTCAACAGGCTTTCCTTAATCTATTGCTAGAAATGGTGGTACACACCTATAATCTCAGCACAAGGGAGAGGGTGTCAGGAGGATTTCATCAAGTTCAAAAAGTTCAAAGGCCTTCTGACCTGCCCAGTGAGTTCTACACTGATAGCCTGCTTCCAAAACAAACTTAGGCAAACAACAAGATGACTCAGCGGGTAAGGGTGTTGCTGCCAAGCTTGATGACCTGAGTTCAATC
>NC_022016.1:76820326-76823279 GCF_000317375.1 Microtus ochrogaster | reverse complement strand
AAAAAAATAGGGGTTGGGGAGTTAGCTTAGTGGTAGAGCTGGCCTAGAAGGCACAACAAGGTCCTGGGTTTAGTCCTGGGCACTGAAAAGATGGAAACAAATTAAGTAAATTTAAACAAAGAAACAAGACATTCTGAAGTCTGGCCAGATCTGCTGGCTGGCTCTTTAATTACAGAGGCTCTCCGCTCTCTAAGAATAAGCCTTTGTGACTGCACTTGGCTCTGTGAGTCGCTCACCATTCCCTTAAGAAACAGCCCGTTTTTGTCACTGAGTACTTCTGCAGTCTGTTTTGGCCACGGTAGGTGGGGATCCAGAAACCTCTTTGTTTTGTATTGTGTCTGTGGGTCTCAGAGGAAACTAATGAGTTCTTTTTAAAAAATCAGGGAGTTTCTGCATATCAATATACTCCACTAGCTTAGGGGGAAAAAAACCATCAATGTCTTTTACAGTCTCAATATGGGCCCTGTGAAGCTGATGTGGGGACACACCTAGGAGATGCCAGGTCGCTTAGCAGGAAGGGTCTCTAAGGCACATAAAGCCTTACACTATTTCCTTGGAATTGGTTTAGAAATGATCTTTACTTGTTTGGGGACTGGATCTTACTCTATAGCCCAGGATAGTCTCACACTTCACAGTGATCCCCCTGTGTAGGTATCACAGGCACGAGTCACAGTCTCCTTCAGCTTTGCTTTTAGTACCCCTAAGGTCTTAGAAGGTTTTCTTTTGCTTGATTGGTGTGTGTGTTTGGAACAGGGTCTTGAATGAAAAAAAAGCAAAGGACATGACTGCCCCTAGGTATGGTGGAGGAGGAAGTTTATTGTAGCTTTATAAAGGGAGGACAGAGATAGACACGGGACATCTGGGAGTCGAAAGGGGACGTGTCCAGGCTGAGGAGGGCCATGTGGGGAGACAGAGAGGGGAAGGGAGAAGAGAGAGAAGGGAATCAGGTACAGCAGTCTGGAGGCCAAAGGTACAAAAAGGGGCAGGAAACCAAGATTATATAGATTACGTAGGGAAGAGCTCCTGAGCTGGAGAGTTCACGGTAGAGAAGGGATTTGCAGCCACACCCTTGTAACAGTTAGGACTGAGGGGTGCTGGGAGAACCTGGCAGCCAGGTACGCTTTGATATGTTAAGTAGTTACCTCCGCTGTTTGTCCCGGATTTGAAACTTAACACTAATAAATAAACTTAACAATAATAAATGACAAAGGGTTTGATTCATCTGTGACTACTTCCTTGCTGACATCAGGGTGTCATTGTTAGGGAACCAAACAGCTGGAAGGATGGTCAAGTCCAGGAAAGGCAGGCTGTTTCTCTTGCTGTCCAGGCTCTGCAGGACCATCTGGGGCTAGGGATATGCAGGCTGCAATCGGAAATCTGCCGGAACATGTAGTAGGGACAGGAAGTAAAGTTGAGGAGTTTAGGGGAATAGTTTCTTAGGTGCACATTTGAAACTTTTAGCCCATGCTCCTGGTAGTTGGGGAAGGGAGTCTCAGAAATAAGAAAGGAGGAGATCCCACCCTCGGGAATAGGTAGGTAGAAAACAGGCTGTTGTTGATGGACAGTACTTATCTGGAGTCCATTTGATCTGTGAGAGATGGATTCAAGCCAATTCCCTGAAGCTTACAGGAATTTGGTTGTTTTTTTGTTTTTGTTTTTGAGACAGGGTTTCTCTGTAGCTTTGGAACCTGTCCTGGAACTAGCTCTTGTAGCCCAGGCTGGCCTCGAACTCACAGAGATCCGCCTGCCTCTGCCTCCTGAGTGCTGGGATTGAAGGCGTACCACCCACCACTGGTACACTTTTCCTTTTTTATATACCTTAAGTCACTTTCTTATACCTTTAGAATTACATAAACTTTAAACTTTTTCTATTCCAGTTACTATTTGCCATGAGACAGAGGTGGCTGATCACTGACAGCAGCCACGGTAAAGCAAGTTCCTCTAAATGAATAGTAAAGAGTTACTCTGAAACCAGTTTTGTGAGTTTATCTCTTTTTAGAGTCTGGTAGCAAGGTAAACTGTGTCTTTCTCAGCTGGAGGTCTGGAACAGTGAGACTTGAGCCCTGATTCTTACCCATGAAGAGAAGGCGAAGGCAGGTGAAGCCTCGGCTGCTGCTCTCCGACTGACAAAGCTATCTTTGCCTGGTCATCAACACCATCAGAGATCTGAGAAGGAGAAATTTCACCTCAGTAAGCAGGAAATACAGACCAAGTAACTCCTGAAACTATTAAAAGTGACAGAGACAGCCGGGTAATGGTGGCGTTTAATCCCAGCACTCGGGAAGCAGAGGCAGGCGGATCTCTGTGTGTTCAAGGCCAGCCTGGTCTATAGAGCAAGGTCCAGGACTGGCTCCATAGTTACAGAGAAACCCTGCCTCGAAAAACCAAAGAAGAAAAAAATGACAGAGACTTGATAGTTACCTGGACAATCACCCTAGGTACCTCAATTGTTTAGACAGGGTCCTGGCAGCAGGCAAGGTGAGGGCAGCTTTCACCCAGTGGCCAGCTTTGTGCATTTAAAGCAAGGCTGCCAGGTGCTTCTCTCTATCGTGGGAAGCTTGTGGGTTTTTTTGGTTTTTGAGACAGGGTTTCTTTGTGTAGCCCTGGCTGTCCTGGATCTAGCTCTGTAGACCAGACTGGCCTGGACTTTAAGCTTTTTTATTAAACCTTTTAAATGCTATATTCAGCAGTTTGAAGATCATCTACATATTACGTATGCCTGATTTAATTATTAGCTTTAGGCCTAACTCTGAAAACATATGTAGCAGACTAAATAAAGCTTATTCTTCTAATTAATTATATTAGTACTTAGCCTAACTACAAGTACAGTTCTGAACACATTAAAGAATTTGATTGCCGGGCGACGGTGGCGCACGCCTTTAATCCCAGCACTCGGGAGGCAGAGGCAGGCAGATCTCTGTGAGTTCGAGACCAGCCTGGTCTACAGAGCTAG
>NC_022016.1:76818220-76819727 GCF_000317375.1 Microtus ochrogaster | reverse complement strand
TTTTGTTATGTTTTATGTCAAATCAAATTTTGTTACAGATTTTACAGATTCTTTAACCACATCCATTGAATTTACAAATCCTGAGATAAAGACTGTTTACACCATAGTCTTAAAAGATTTTTTTTGAGCCAGGTGGTGGTGGTACATGCCTTTAATCCCAACACTCAGGTGGCAGAGGCAAGTTGATCTCTGTGAGTTGGAGGCCAGCCTGGTCTACAAGAGCTAGTTCCAGGACAGGCTCCAAAGCTACAGAGAAACCCTGTCTTGGAAAACAAAAACAAAGCCAACTGATACTTCTGCTTGGAAACTCAACAGAAAGATCTACAACTTCATTTAGTGCTGTGGAATAATCCTTCTGTACACTGTGAAGATGCGTTGCTCTTGTTGTTAATAAAAAGCTGATTGGCTCCTAGCTAGGCAGGATTTTCAGGGCAGAGAGAATATTGAGAAGGAGTGTGGAGTCAGAGAAGTCTTGAGTCAGACTCAGAAGAAGCAACATGGGGCGTTCATAGATGAGGTAAAGGAGCCTCAGGGCAGCACACAGATGAATAGAAATGGGTTGATTTAAGTTGTAAGAGCTGGCTGGAAACAAGCACAAGCTATCAGCCAAGCGTTTATATTTAATACTAAATCTCTGTGTGGTTGTTTGGGAGCTGGCAGTCCCAATGAAAAACTATGCCTACAATCTGGTGCTCACATGTTATTAAACTCCTCCAGCTGCCCACAACAATTCCTTGGTGGTGAATCCTCACCAATAACCCCCAGGCCTTGTCAACTTTCACTAAAGAATTCAAGCCAGGACTGCAATCCAAGCACCCGGGAGGCTGAGGCAAGAGGATCACCATGACCTTTGTAGCCCTGGCAGGCCTGGGAACTTGCTAATGTAGATCAGGCTGGCTTCCAAATCACAGAGATCTGCCTGCCTCTGCTTCCCACCTGCTGGGATTAAAGGTGGGTGACACCTTTCCCATCCTCTGCCACATTTTGTTAGTCAAAACCACAGAATCTGGTCAAATTCAAGCAGAATGGCTACCTGAAACAGCCAGTCTAGAAAAGTCAGTAGACACAGTAGACATGGTCACCATCATGTTCCAAATACTAAGGGAGTACAGAAGACAGAAAATATCTGTCGATAAAGAAATATCAGAGCAGGCTTCCCAGAGAACTGAGCTTCATCTTTTAAATTATTTCCTTTATTTTTTGAGATTATAATATAATTACATTATTTCTCCCTTTCCTTTCCTCCCCAGTTTCATCTTTTTTTTAGCAGAGTTTTCTTTTAAAGAAATATTTTTATTGTTATGTGTATAGCGTTTTGCCTATATATGTATATGTGCACCATGTGGGGGCCTGGTGCCCTCAGAGGTCAGAAGAGGCTGTTAGATCCCTTGAAACTGGACTCACAGAGAGCTGTGAGCCTCCGTGTGGGTTCTGGAAACCAATCCTCTGAGGCAAAGCATTCAGCTGATAAACTATTCTCCATTCCCCAGGTTTCTTTCTTTTTTTT
>NC_022016.1:76806794-76812860 GCF_000317375.1 Microtus ochrogaster | reverse complement strand
TGCGTTCCAGGAATAAGGGTTAAATGCTTAGTCATGCTGACCAGAAATTGTCCTCGAGAAGCACTCCAGGAATAAGGGAGGCCAGGGCCCTACAACTCGCATGGTGTGTGAGGAGGACAAATTCCTTAGAAATTATTTTCATCATTTTCCCAAGTCAGAGATAAGGACGAGTGATTGAAAAAAATCTCATATCTACCTATTGGCGATTTTTTATGGCCCCAACGTTTCCGATTCCATGTTCCTTATTTTGAAGTCGTGTGTGTGTGTGTATGTGTGTGTGTGTTCTATTGGGTGTGTAAGTGTCACAGTCCATTTGTAGGGGTCTTAGAAAAACTTGTGTAAGTAGCTTCTCTCCCTTCATCAAATCTTGACAGTAGGATTAGAGGAAGATAAGGTCATGAACTGTCCTGTGTGTGTACCAACACCCAAAGTGCTATCTTTCAACAATATGAGCAAGGCTAGAAGATGGGCTGTGTATGACATGTATTAGTCATAGCTTTTCAAAATAAGGCGACATGTTGAGTCTGACTCTAGTGCTCCTGGAGAAAAAGACTTCTGTGGCCGCTAAGGGGTTAGACCCCAACACACTAATGAGTGGCCTGCCCCATTACCCACAGCAGGCCCTCTGCCATATTCTGCAATGCCTTTGTAGAAACAGGAACAGCATGCAGCGGGCACATGGGCAGACTCTGCCCTCTGGGCAGTCTCAGGAGTCTGGAGAATAACTTCTGAATTGCAGCTGCCTCTTGTTCCCTGAGCCAGGCACCTTTACAGCACATATAAACTGTGCAGCTCAACATGCTGGCTTGCCTCATTGTTAGTGTTCCATTAATAAACTCGGAGCAGAGCCTGTGGATGCAGGCAGGAGGCTGTTTTCCATTTCTTCTCCCCACATCCTGTCTTTCTAATGTGTTTTGTTACTTACTGCTCAAACACTAAGCAAATCATTCTGCATCTTGAGCTTATTTCTTGTCTGAAAGCTTTGAGGACTGTTGCTTCCCATCTTGGAATACAGAGGCCCATTTGTCAGGAACGAGTTTGGCAAACAAACATAATGTTCCACCCATACCTGCATCATGACTTTTTAATGTTTTTGTCATTGCACAACACATTTTGAACCCATAATCCTTGGGAGGAGGGTTCACAGTGCTAGCAGTTCTGCTCCGTATCAGATAAGCCTTTTTTGTTTCCTTCCATTATTTTGTTGACTATTCTCTGTAAGTTCTTAAATCCCAGTCTCTGTGAACATGTATGTGTCCTTTCCTTAATGTTTCAATGAGAGAAAGAACAAACACATAGCATTTCCTTTTCTTAATTCTTTGAATAAGTACATCCTAGGGCTGGAGAGATGGCTTAGAGGTTAACTGGCTACTCTTCCAGAGGACTCAAGTTCAGTTCCCAGAACCTATGTGCCAGCTCACGGTATTCTGTAACTCCAGTTCCAGAAGATCCGGTATCCTCTTCTGGCCTCTATAGGCACCAGGCACACAAGTGGTGCACAGATGTACATACAGGAAAATACTCATACACATAAAACATAATAAAATTTAATAAACACATCCAAAGATATTCTTGTTTTGTTCATACATAACAGTATCTACAGTTATAACGATGCTAGACACTATTTGCAAGGCTGAAGACAGAGTAGTGAATAAGTCAAAGCCCTTGCCCAGTCAAATTATAGTGTTACAGAGCCCAGTCCCGATGGATATACTCTTACGTCTAAGGCTCAGGGAACATTGTAGAAGAGTTGTGGTAAAGACTAGAGGCAGGGGTTTAGGGAATTTGCTGTGAGTCTGTGTCTCCTAGGAATGTCCGACACTATACTCAAAGTATCACCAATGTGACTGCCTAAACATGAGCTGAACCAGGACAACAATAGACATTCCAATGTGGGTGGGGTGGGATGGGGAGCCCACGAGTCCTCAACCCTACACGAAGAGCTACGAGCAACTAAGGAATGCTGAGCGTGGGCAAAATGGGGAAGAGCACGCCAATTAATGGTCAACCCTGCAAACATACACGAATAACATGATACAAACCGAGCAGGTTACATTTAGAAATATATGTGTATATACATATACGTGTGTAACTACAATTAATGAAAAAAAGAGGTCATGAATTAGGAAGAGAGAAAGAAGGGGCATATGGGAGGACTTGGGCGGGGACAGGGGAAGTGCGAATTGCTGTAATTATAATCTCAACAATAAAAGAGAAAATCTTTCCATATCAGGGTCCATATTACTTTGTTATTCCTGCGGGGCTGGAGACAGAACCTTAAGCACGCTAGACAAGTGTTTTACCACTAGGCTATATCCACAGTCTTCATTTTGAAGAGATTCTTGAGGAGATCACTCAAGTCTACAAGGCTTCCTCTCAACTCTTCTCTGAGTTTTCTTGGGACTTGTCTTTTTCTGACATTCACTTTTCCCCTTCCCATCTGCGGCTGTGTTCCTGTTCCTGTCAACTCCCATACCAGTTGCTAAGAAACCTCTCCTGGGAGCTCAGCGTCATCCTCATCCAGAGTTTACAAACACTGCTGCCTCCTCACCCTCGGTGAGTCCTCTGTAGTCCTGGATGAACCTCCTGAGTGTCTTATTCCAGATACCATGCATTCATACCTCGGCGACCTCACCCGGCCACAGACAAAGTTCCGGATACAGTCAGAGATGTCACAATGCTTCCAGAATTGCATCAGCATCTTTTCAGCACCCCCTCCACTGCAGCAAAAGCCCGGGCAAGGGTTCTCCTTGAGCCACAGGCCTCTCTAAAAGTTACTACAACTCCTGATCTATGGTTAGATAAAAGAGGTAGGCTGGGTGGAGAAACAGCAGCTTTGGTACTGGAAAAAAACATCACTCATAGAAGAATTTATTAGAATAGTCTCAATAGAAAGCAAAAAGTATGTGACTGTATGTATGTGGGGAGGAGGGGTTCTAATACCTGCTAACCCACCTCTGAGCTGTACCTCCAGCCGCCTTGTTTGAGGTAGGATCTTATGTAGCCCAGGCTGTGTAGCTGAGGATGACCTTGGTCCTGTCTCCACTTCCTAGTGTGTGCACCACAGGTATGGCTTGTTGTTTGTTTTGTTGTTGTTGTTGTTTTAAGGCAGAAAAGCAGAGTTTACGGAGGAAGAGAAGCAGCTTCCTGAGGCCAGAGAGAGTGCCACAGGGAGCCAACCTCAAACTGGGTTGCCCCAGACTTGATTATTTTTAGATGGGCTTTCTTTCAGTGCCTTGGTCAGGCTATCCTTGAACTCACTGTCACAGCACAGACGGGGCTTCAACTTGTAATCCTCCTTCCTCAACCACTGAGTAGCTAGACTCACAAGGCTGCTCCAACAGACCCAGCTAATAACCAAGCTCTTGAAATGTGCATTTTAAACAACAGTCCCTCCTTCTCACAAGCATAGCAATTCAAAAGATATCAGAGGAGCTGCCTCAAGATTTCTTGTGGCTCCTGATGTACCTGGGCATTGTGTACTCATCGATACGCTTGGAGACCCTGGGTTTTTCTCTAAGCAGTTCTCAAAGACTTTCCACATGCAACTGCAACGCTGCTCCCAAGCAAGCCTGCAGCTCCATCCTGAAAAAGCCTCAAGACTCAGCACTGACACCTGTTTGTTCCCAGAACAGGAATGCTTCCCCATACTGAAGATTCACTCTGGTAGGTGATTTTCTTCCTCAGTCAGCTCACGTGAGGCTCCCCCAGATGGTCTTGCTGTTTTCACATAGCCCGTTAAGACTGGCTGTTTCCTTTTTTGTCATTTTGTTTTGTCGTTATTTGGCTTTTGAGGAAACAAGATCTCACACTGTATCCCAGGTTTGCCTAGAACTTCCTATGTAGCCCAGGGTAGGCCAATATTTGTCTTTGACCACAGCCTCATGAGTGCTGAGATTGTAGGTATGAACCAAAACAATTCTCTTGGGTTGTTTTGTTTTGAGACGGGGGTCTCAAATAGCCCAGGAAGGCCTCATGTTCACTATGAAGCTGGAACGGCCTGTAAGCCTCCTAAGTGCCACACCTGGCATTTGTTTGTCAAGGCAGAGTCCCAGTGCTTCCCAGGATGGTCTCCAAATTATTATTATTATTATTATTTTTAGTTTTTCGAGACAGGGTTTCTCTGTAGCTTTGGAGCCTGTCCTGGGACTAGCTCTTGTAGACCAGGCTGGCCTCAAATTCACAAAGATCCACCTGCCTCTGCCTCCCAAGTGCTGGGATTAAAGGTGTGCACCACCACCGCCTTGAGAAAATAAATATAATTTTAAAAGTCTAAAGATGTAGCTCAATGGTGGAGAGCTTGCCCAGCATACACTACACAAGACCCTAGGTTTAATCCATAGTTCTGCAAAGAAACATTTTTTTTTTTTTTTTGGTTTTTCGAGACAGGGTTTATCTGTGGCTTTGGAACCTGTCCTGGATCTAGCTCTGTAGACCAGGCTGGTCTCGAACTCACAGAGATCCGCCTGCCTCTGCCTCCCAAGTGCTGGGATTAAAGGCGTGCACCACCATCGCCCGGCCAAGAAACAACATTTTCTATAGCTAATATAGGGTCTTTTTTTTTTTTTTTTTTTTTGGTTTTGGTTAAGTGTCATTGCCTTCAGTGAAGCATATCTATAATTGATTTCCACCCCTTTGTTCTACTCCAAGATCACAGCTGTCCTGGCAGCTATGCAGAAACAGGACTGACCTGATTAGTAAGCAGTAGCTGTCTTTGACTTTTGCACCTTTGCAGTCCTTGGTCATGTTTTAAATGGAAGCCTTGCTGAGTTTTCTAGGCTGGCCAGGATTTCCTAAGCCGGAGCAGCTCTCTTGACTCAGCTTTCCCAATAGCTAGGACTAAAGGTATGCGTCACTCATGCATGCCCAGCCTCTTAATCAGAGCACACTCATTTCTAGGTCACTCGGTGATGGCTGGTAACATTTGGGATGGGTTTTGTGTGCTCGAACAACAGGAGATTAAGGCAAGAGGGAGAGAAAATTATGAAATCGAGGGATGTAGTAATCATGAAATCATGAGCTGTATGAGGCTGTAGCTGGTGTGGTACCGCACATTAGCCTGGGGTGTATGTGTGTGTGTGTGTGTGTGTGTGTGTACACGCTATGGTGGAGGTGGAGGTCAGAGGACAGCCTGTGGGGGTTGGTTTTCTCTTTCTACCACATGGGCTCTGGGGATCAGTTTTAGTGGCAGGCACCTTACCAGCTGAACCATCTCACAGGCCAACTGTTTTGAATAATAAAGATCGCAGGTCTGGTAGAGATGCTCTGGATGGATCTGAGGTGAGTCCTTAATAAAGCCAACACTGGAAGAGGAGGAAGCTGGGAGAGGAGATCTGACCACAAGCTACCCGTAGAACAAGGAAACTCTCTGTATTTACAGACTTTAGAGGGTAGTGTTTTCTGAGTTCAGAAGTGTGGTGGAGAGCTAGAGAGATGGCTCAGCGGTTAAGAGCACTGATTGTTCTTCCAGAGGTCCTGAGTTCAATTCCCAGCAACCACATGGTGGCTCACAACCACCTATAAAATGAGATCTGGAACCCTCTTCTGGCCTGCAAGCAGAACATTGTATATATAATAAATAAATAAATCTGGAAAAAGAAGTGTTGTGGAACATTCCTTTATACTGTGATTGGGTTAATAAAAAGCTAACCTGGCCGGGACAGTGGTGGCACATGCCTTTAATTCCAGCACTCTGGAGGCGAGGCAGAGACAGGCAGATCTCTGTGGGTTTGAGGCCAGCCTGGTCTACAAAGCGAGTTCTGATACAAAGCTAGGGCTGATATACAGAGAAATCCTGCCTCGAAAAACCAAAAACAAACAAAAAAAGCTAACTGATCATTAGCCATTAGCTAGGCAGGAGGTACAGTGGGAACTTCTGGACAAAGAGAACTCTGGGAAGAAAGATGGAGTTGCCAGCTAGACAGGGAAGAAATAGGATGGGCAAATGGAGATGAGGTAACGAGCGCGTGGAAGAACGTAGGTTAAAAAATATGGACTACCTTTAATCCCAGCACTCGGGAGGCAGAGGCAGGCGGATCTCTGTGAGTTCCAGACCAGCCTGGTCTA
>NC_022016.1:76803247-76806019 GCF_000317375.1 Microtus ochrogaster | reverse complement strand
TTACAGATGGTTGTGAGCCACCATGTGGTTGCTGGGAATTGAACTCAGGACCTTTGGAAGAGCAGGCAATGCTCTTAAACCACTGAGCCATTTCTCCAGCCCCCCTGGCAGTATTTTCTAAAATAACAAAAGGAAGAAAAAATATAAGAGATGCAAAGACCCACCCATACCCTAGCTGCTAGTTTGAAGTACCATGTAGAGCGCATGGCCCTGCCCTAGAGGACGAACAACACAGTAGGTGATAACACACAGCATGATCACAAATGCAGCCTTTATGTGTTGTGCTGTGACCTTACAATGGCTGTGACCTCATGGAGGTGAAAGGAATTTCCAACCCCGTTCTGTTCTTAAGGAATCATCGTGGAATATGCAGTTTATTACCAACATCAATAACCACTCAGTTTTTTAAAAAAAAAAAAGATTTTTTTTTAATTTTAAGCTGTATATATGCGCTGTTGAAGAGGCACTCTGAAAGGCTATACACTTTGAAGTAAAAGATGAGGTTGTTACCAAGTGGTGCTGGCACACACCTTTAATCCCAGCATTCAGGAGGCCGAGGAAGAAAAATCTCTGGGAGTTTGAGGCCAACCTGGACTACAGAGAGAGTTCCAGTATAGCCAAGGCTAAACAGAGAAACCCTGTCTTGGGGGAAAAAAAATCGTGTCTGTGTCTGACATGTGAGACACGCCACAGCGAGCCTGCAGAAACCAGAGGACAAGTTTCGGGAGTCCGGTCTTGCTTCCCACCTGGCTGAGGCAGGTTCCTCCTTTTCACGGCTGCCAGGCTGCATACCCCAGCTTCCTTGTTGTCCCGTCTCTGCTGCTCATCTCATTGTAGGAGTGCTGGGTTTACACCACTGAATCTCTGCATCTGGCTTTTATGTGGATTCCAGAGATAGAACCCGGGTTGTCAAGCTTGCGAAGCTAGCACTTTCTCCCTATCCCCCTTCTTTCTTCCCTTTCTGAGACTGGGTATCCTTATGTAGCCCAGGCTTGCCATAAACTCATAGCAATCCCGACTATCGGGATTTAGGTCTGCACCATACACCAGGCTTACATTTATTTTTCCTTTCCTATAGGTGCTGTTGCTGTTGCAAAATCATCCTCTCTGTGGTGGTTTACAAGTAACTAACACCTGTCTTGAACTTCTGCCAAGTGAGAGGGTGACTAATATTTTAGTACTGTTCTCTAATTGAAATGGTAGTAGGCTCAAGGAAACACACACCAGTTTTCTCACCAGACACATGGGCCTAGAACTGTTCCTTTATGAAGAAGTGAGTATATATTTATAGATCACATATATGGCATATGATGCATACACACACACATACACACACACACACATAAACTTGTAGGAACAAGGTAAGAAACATTTAGACTAAAGACAAAGAGTGTTGGATGTAAGGACACACATCTATAATCCCAGGATTTGGGATCTGGGGAGGCTAAAAGGCAAAACAATGTGAAATTTCAGGCCAGCCTGAGCTACTTACTTAGTGAGACTATCTTTTGGTGGGGATGAGTTACTGACTAAAGGCTCTCATGTAGCCCAGTCTGGCCTGGGATTCATTATGAATCAGAAGGTGAGCTTGAATCTATTTCCATCTCCCAAGTGCTGGAATAACAGGCATGTGTCATCATGCCCAGCTCATGGTTCCGTCTTTAAAACAAACTGGTCAGAAGCCAGGTGTGGTCATGCACACCTTTAAGCCTAGCACTTGGGAGGAAGAAACAGGTGGATCTCTGAGTTCAAGGGCAGCCTGTTCTAGGTAGGGAGATCCAGGACAGCCAGAGCTACATAGCAAGACTCTGTCTCCCCCCCCTCCCCCAAAAAAATGCTAAATTGAATACAGAAATTTTTTTGAGGCAGGATTTTCCTCCTGCCTTGTCCCTCTAAATGCTTGAATTACAGGCATTCAATTCTATGCTATTAACATAGAATCTGTGTGCACTTTGAGTTAGTGATTTTGTAGAGTTAGGATTGAAAGTAAAAGGGTAGTACCTCTCAAAATCCTTCCTGACCTTTGCTCGCCCAAATGACATCATTGGACAGACTTCCCTTCAAACCTCAGGGGAGGGGTTTATTTGTTGTTCTTGATGAACCTGGCTTTATCAGGTACGAGCCAGGTTTTACAAATCAGTTGTGCTGGCCTAGGGCCTGACAAAAAGAATAATAATAAATCAATAAAGGTGAATTGAAACAGGTCAAGGTCAACCCTTGCCTTCTTGTTGAAAGAACAACTGTGGAGAACACCCTCATCTGTCTTCTTTGCACGTGCTGAAGAGTCTGCAGAGGCAACAAGCCAGGCCTTACCCAGGGAAGGGACAGATAATTCAGCTTGATCCACCTGACAAAAAGCACAGAGACTGTGAACTCAGGAGACAACCCAGACTGGAGGGTCAGAAAAAGCTTCCCAAGGGAAATGAAATTGAGCTCGGGAAGCATGTATGGGAATAATGATTAGCCCAATGAGAGGCAGAAGGTCAGGAGTAGTTTATCTGTGGAAACCCCAGCCAGAGGGAGCAGTCTTTGGTATAATTAAAAGCCCGTTGGCCATCTTGGAATTTATCAAAGAGGGGGCAATACTGCTAATGAGATAGATATTTCTTTGTTCATTTGTTTTCAAGACAGGGTTTCTCTTGTGTAGCCCTGGCTTTCCTGGAGCTCACTCTGTAGTCCAGGCTGGCCTGGGTCTTTGAACTCAAGAGATCTACCTCCCTCTACTTCCTAAATGCTGGGATTAATGACCTGTGCCACCACTGCCTGGAAAGA
>NC_022016.1:76801857-76802772 GCF_000317375.1 Microtus ochrogaster | reverse complement strand
GAGTGCTGGGATTAAAGGATTGCGCCGCCACCGCCCAGCAAGATTGTTTATTTCAAATGCAATTATGTGGCATTCAAAAACAAAAACCACCTCAAACGTTCAAAGGGTGGGGTGGGAGCAATGATGAATGCGGGGAAACAGAAGTGTTGGGATAGCTCAGATTAGGGTGGTGGGATGGGGAAGAAACGGAACAATTGGAGAAACTCTTGGCTGTGTGATGCTGGGAGGATTGGAAAGTAGGGTGTGCCATTAATGAGTGTAGACTTTATTCTGAAAGGATAAAGGAGAAGCTATTTTTTTTTTCAGTAGCTACGGAGCCAGTCCTCGAACTTGCTCTGTAAACCAAGCTAGCCTTGAACTCACAGAGATCCGCCTGCCTCTGTCCCCGGGGTGCTGGGATTAAAGGCGTGCACCTCCAGGAGAAGCCCGGAGGAGAAGCTATTTAAACACCTCAGCTATCTGCCTGCTCCATTCATTGAGCTGCGGGCTTAGACAGTCACCTGGCAGGCAGGGGGAAGAGTCTCTGAGGACGCTGCTCAGGTGAGAGAGCAACCTCGGCCGCGAGCGGGGCGCAGGCAGGATGCCAAAGGGACGCCGCCGGAGGAGCCGGGCAGGTACCCAGTCAGGATCTTAAACTCACAGCCCCGCTGGGGGCGGGGCGCGCGGAGCCCGGGGCGGGGCCGGAGCACGCACGGCGGCGTGACGTAGGACCGGCTGGCCTCGTTCTGGCTGCTGCCGCCGCGCTAAGGCGGAGTAGGATGAGGCCCCGGGCCGCGGCTCCAGCGTCGGCAGGGGCAACAACAGCAGCTGAGGCAGCAGCTGAGGCAGCCGCGACGACCGCGCCCCCCGCTCCTGACCTGGATTAGGCCCAGCAGCCCCGTGGCCGCCGCCGCCCCGCGGGGGGCGGGGTGGGGG
>NC_022016.1:76797399-76801704 GCF_000317375.1 Microtus ochrogaster | reverse complement strand
CGCGGGGGAGCCGCCGCCTGAGCCCCCGGGCCTGCCGCCTCGGACCCCGCGGCGCCGAGCTCGCTGGCCGCTGAGTGTGCGAGAGACCGGGTCCCAGCTTTCTTCCTCCCCCAGATCGCACGCACACACCCCAGCCCCGGAAGATGGGGAACTGCCTCAAATCCCCGACCTCGGATGACATCTCCCTGCTTCACGAGTCTCAGTCCGACCGGGCTAGCTTTGGCGAGGGGACGGAGCCGGATCAGGAGCCGCCGCCGCCATATCAGGTAGGGGAGGGTGTATGTCGCGGCGGGAGGGGTGGCTGCTCAGGCCCTCTGCCCTTGGCCTCCGCGGCCTAGCCGGGGGGGGGGGGGGCACTGACCCCTTCGGGGCTGGCCTTGGGTGTCTGCTGCCTAGTCCTCGGATCCACAGCGAGCGGTCTCGCCTTCTCCTTGGGCACCGTTTGGGGTCGGTGTTCTGTCCTTGAGTTCAGGAATCGCGTCTCTAATCATATCCCCTTGGCCGGTGTCTGGTAGTTAGCTTCTGGAGTTAAGGATGACATGGTTTTCCTGCCTTTATGTCTTGAGTTGTGTGATTTCCTCAAGAGACTGCCAAAAGGATTATGGGTTGTGGGTAGGTTGTCACCCCTCCCCCCCTTTATATTTGTGTCTTCTGTGTAATCCTCCCCTCCCACCCTATCTGTCTTTGAGAATTGGTTCTGGTAGGACGTCTTTTTCTGCTTGAGGTAGAATTTCAAGTGGGGGATTTTAGCCTTCGCTTCATGAAGAGTTACTTGTTTATATATACATATGTGGTAATTTTTAAGCCCCTCCTCTTTTGCTCCACCCCTGTGACACACCTTTTAAGTAAGTTGACTTAATAAAACCTTGATTATCTTGAACATTAGAGACCTTTCAGCATGACTTGGAAAAGGCCATCTGTTACTTAAGGCCTTCTCTTTGATAAAGACTCTTGAATGGGTCTTTCTAAATGACACTCAGTAAACTCCCAGGTGGGCTTGAATGCAATTCTTTAGTATTTTCCTGAAGAGAGGCCAGTTTTCTAACTGGGTAGTCGCCTTTTGATTTTATGTGGTGACATCATTAGTTTTCTTTTCTCAGTTCTGTGTAAAGCAGTTTCTCATCATGTGGGGGAAAGTTCAGTCTTCATTGTAGCCTCGCAGAAGCCTCTGTATTTCAGGCTTACCAAACCAGGCTGTTGACAATTTTGTCTTCACACCAGGTGATCTTTCTGCTAGGATCCTTTTCCCCAAGGTTGCTCAGGTGAACATCTAATCCTCTTTAAGGACTCAGCTCAGTATCAGAAGTCCTGACATTCCCCTCCTTCCTCCCTAGATTTCCTGGATACGTCCCCCACGAACCTTCTGCATTTATAGAAGCAATACCGTGCCTATAATAATTTAGTATAGGTAATGTTGTCTCATCCTTGAAATATGTGTTCCCCTCCCCTTGTATAAGCTGAGTTTGAGACATTTCCAGGTGCTTTTTTATACCCCAGCATCAGATTCATTGTAGATACTCCAACTGAGATAAATGAAGAAAAAGAGCTCCGTTCTCAATGTTTCATGCGATTTCTGTCACATAAAAATGTAGTATTGGCCGGGCGGTGGTGGCGCACGCCTTTAATCCCAGCACTCGGGAGGCAGAGGCAGGCGGATCTCTGTGAGTTCGAGACCAGTCTGGTCTACAAGAGCTAGTTCCAGGACAGGCTCCAAAACCACAGAAAAACCCTGTCTCAAAAAACAAAAAACAAAAAAAAATGCAGTATTTACTATATTTATGTACCCTGTTTCTCCCAGCTTGTTTAAGTTGCTCCAGGAGCAGACTCTATTTTATCAGTAGCAGGAATTGAACTGAGAGCCCTGTACATGCTAGCAAAGCACTACTACAGAGCTATGACTCCAGTCTCCCCGCCCCCTTTTTAAAAGTTTTATTGTCAGTGTCTCACAGAGTCACCCAGATAGGTCTTGAACTTTGTCCTGCTGCCTCAGCCTCTAGAGTTGCTGGAATTACAGGCGTATAACCACCAGACCTCTCTTTCACGTATCTGTCGATAACTTGCTGTTTCTCCCTCTACGATAGCTACTCAACAGATATATTTATTTAGGTGTCATAAGCAAACTTCCCCCCAAAGTCTACACTTAGCTTCTTTCTAGGAAAATTGAAATCTGACTTGTTCCTTTCTCTGTTACCACTACCATAATTTTAGAGTTTATGGGAACTATATTTTTGTCCTTTCCAAAGGGACAAAAACAGTACTTTTTTTTTTTTTTGAATGTGTTATTTTTGACTGGAAATTATTGTGGTCGCCTTTTCCTGAAATGAATGACCCAGCAGATACTGATCTGCAAAGTTAGTATGAATCGGAAGAAAATGGTTACCTTAAAAGGTGAGAACATAAAAAAATTTTTAGTCTGACATGGTAGCTCATGCCTGTCATCCTAGTACTTGGAAGGAGGGCTGAGGCGGGAGGATTGCTGACAGTCAGCTCTACATAGTGAGTTCTATTTGAGGTCAGCAATACATGGTGCATTCTATGCTGGTCTGGGCTAAAGAATGAGACCCTTTCTCTAGGTTAAAATTCTTTTAAATAAAGCTGTAGAAATAATGTCCCCTTGAAGTCTTACTAATACTTGTTTTTACATGATTTGGGAAAGTAGCAGTCCAAAGTAAATTATTTATATCTGAACTTCTTTTAGTATATTATTAACATAATAGCTACAGTGATGTTAACTTTTTTACAGAATAGCTTCACACTGGCCATGGTGGCGTACACCTTTAAATCCCAGCAGCAGGGAGTCAGAGCTGGGGCAGAAGTGGTGGATCTTGAGTTCCAGGCCAACCTGATTGACTATCAAGTTCCAGACCAGCCAGGGATATATAGTGGAACCTTGTCTCAAAAAAAAAAAAAAAAAGAAAAAAAAAGAAAAAGAAAAAACAAAGAATAGACTCAGTTGCAGTAGGTCTTTAAGTGGGAAATACCTGATTATAACATTAAAAGAGCATATGTTTGTTCTCCTGTGACAAGTACTTAAAACATAGTTTTTTTTATTAAGGGTTGTACAGTATACAGGTGTGTCAAGGTTCAGCAATTTCTACTAACAGTAACTGACAGACTTTATTTGAGCTTGACATCCTGGGTTGCGTGTGTAGCTTAGTGGTAGAAACGTGCTTAGTATGTGAGACCCTGGGTTTTATATGTGCACCAAACAAACGAAGCATAGTTCAAAATAAAACAAATTATGCACCATTATGACCAGCATTTGCATGGAGCCCTTGTTTCTTGGGTGTTTCTCAATTTTTTTGTTGCTGATTTCGTTTTGTATTTTTTTTTCTCTTGTATTTTGAGACAAGGTGTCACTCTGAGACTTAAGCTCCTGACTCAGCCTCCTGAGGGGTGAGCATCATAACAGGTTCTGTAATCTATCTAGTTCTGGTTTCACCCTCTTCTCTATACCGTGTTCTCAACCTAGCAGCTAGGGTAATGGGACCACGGTACTCTACTAAACTCTTTAATGGATCCATATTTGATTTTAGAAAAATTTCCTAAGTCCTAGTCCAGCTCTTCCCCTGGCCTTCTGACTGTACTAAGATAGTCTAGGTCTCAGACCTTTGTCCTGTTTGTTCTCTGACTGGATAACTCCCTAGGTTTCACCGTGAATGCATGACTGATTCCCTGACCACCTTCAAGTTTTTATTTTTTGTTTTTGGTAGTGAGGGAAATTTTGGATGAGGGACTCCTGGAGATCAAACACAGGGTCTTAGACATGCTAGGCTAACACTGTACTACATTCCTGAACTTTAAAAGTCTCATGTAGCCTTGGCTGGCTCACAACTGACTGTAGCCAAGGATGATCTTTAAACGCCTGATAATCAAATGCAACACCTGTAATCTCAAAAGATTAGGAGTTCAGGGTCAGCCTAGGCTGTCTGAGGTTTGTTTGTTTTTTTAATATTTATTTATTATGTATACAGTATTCTGTCTACATGCATGCCTGCAGGACAGAAGAAGCCACCAGACCTCATTACAGATGGTTGTGAGTCACCACGTGGTTGCTGGGAATTGAACTTAGGACCTTTGGAAGAATAGGCAACGCTCTTAACCGCTGAGCCATCTCTCCAGCCCCATCCTGGAGATTTTTGTATCCAGGAAAAAATAAGCATACCTAAAAAGCCAAATGCCATTAATAGTAAATATAAGAACTGGTTTAAAGCCGGGCGATGGTGGCGCACGCCTTTAATCCCAGCACTCGGGAGGCAGAGGCAGGCGGATCTCTGTGAGTTCGAGACCAGCCTGGTCTACAGA
>NC_022016.1:76795326-76797299 GCF_000317375.1 Microtus ochrogaster | reverse complement strand
AAAAAAAAAAAAAAAAAAAAAAAAAAAAAAAAGAACTGGTTTAAAAGTTATTGATTAAAATAATTTCACTCTTTTTTTTGCCCTACATAATTATTGGCTGCCACAATAAAGTATGCATTTTATGGGAGAATGCTTGAAATCTCTATCCAGAGTGTTAAGGATTACATTCTGTTCAGGAGCTTAGTGAATATATGTAGATTGGTGTGTCTCAATTTTACAGTATTTATAGATTATCCTGACTTGTTGGTTTCATCTCAACAGATTCATGGTGTATTAAAAGTAATACATGATAGTCTATACTTTGAATTTTTATTTTTTTCCTATACTGGTATAGAGGAGATTTTTGATTTTTGTTTGTTCTGAGACAATGTAGTCCAAGCTTGCTCAGAGTAAACTATATAGTCTTAGCTGACCTTGACTTCCTTCGGCAGCTTCCCAAGTGCTGGGATTACAAGCTTGATCACCAGACCCTACTTTGTTACTCTTTAGTGCTAGGCAACAGTCTTCAGCTCTTCTTTAGCCAGGGTATCACAAGGATACTTTTGAACTCTACTATATTACTAAGCTATGTTGTTGGTAGGGGAAGATAACACTAAATGAATTTTTAACCTAAGGATGTTTTTTGACTTACTGTGGCTTTATCAGGGTTAACTCCACTATAAATCAAGGAATATCTTTAGTTTGAAATGGATTGTTTGAGAGACGGTGTGCAATTCTGACTGGTCTTGAACTTCAGTCAGTTTGGCCTCACCCCCCCCCCCCCGTGTGCTAGTATCTCAAGTGGTTGTGTGTATGGAGGCTAGATGACAACCAACCTTAACTGTTATTGCTCAGATGCTGTTGCCTAGATTTTTTTCTGAGGTAAGATCTCACTGGTTTGTTGCAGGGTTGGCTGGCTAGGGAGCCCGGGGATCCACTATCTACAGCTTCCCAGCTCTACAAAAGTCTTTTTTTACGTAGATTTTGGAGACCAAAGTCAGGTCATCCTGCTTATCGCAAGCACTTTGCCATCTTTCCTTTTTGTTTTAGACTCACATGGACCTGTTTTCAAATTCTGACTCTAGTGCTTACATGTAAAATGGTGGTGGGGGGGCTACTTTCACAAACAGGAAAACATTTGTGTTTTGCATATTTTAAATTATGTTTGAATAATGCTTCTCTGTGTTATGTATATGGTCATTTGCATGTGCGAATATACATGGAGGCCAGAGGTGCTCTGATTTTGTGTTTTTGAAGCAGGGTCTTTTTGTGAAATGGGGTTTCTGTGTGTAGCCCTGGCCATTCTGAAACTCATTTTGTAGACTATAGATTGGCCTTGAACTAACAGATACCCCTGCCTCTGCCTCCTAGTGCTAGGATTAAAGACTCTGGATGCCACCATGTCTAACTCCACCTTACCTTTTGAGATAACTCTCTGAACCAGGACCTCATCAGTTTGGCTGAGCTCACTGTCTTAAGAGCTTCAAGGATCCCTGCCTTCCCAGCACATGTAATGTGCCTTGCTGTGTCCAGTCCGCCTATATTTGGGTGGGTGCTGGTGATCCGGATTCAGGCGCTCATGAGGTGAACTGAACCCACAGCCCTGAATAAGACTTTCTTTAAAAAGTATCTTGTTAAAAGACCTAGTCTAAAGGGTAGGTGATTCAGTGATTAAAAGCCCTTACACAGAGGAACTGGATTTTGTTACCAGCACTTCCATATGGGTCACAATTGCCTAAACATCAGTTCCAGGGGATCCGATGCCCTTTTCTGGCCTTCATGAGCTCCTGCATGCATTTGGTACACAAATGTAGGGACAATCAACTTTTTATTTTTTTGAAAAGTCCAGGTGTGTCCTTAAGTTACAAAAAGTAACTTCTCTTTAAAAATCTAGACCAGGGGCTGGAGAGATGGCTCAGTGGTTAAGAGCATTGCCTGCTCTTCCAAAGGTCCTGAGTTCAATTCCCAGCAACCACATGGTGGCTCACAACCAT
>NC_022016.1:76789373-76795226 GCF_000317375.1 Microtus ochrogaster | reverse complement strand
AATAAATATTTAAAAAATTTTTTAAAAAAATTAAAAGAAAATCTAGACCAGCAGGACTGGAGAGGTGACTCAGCAGTTAAAAGCACTTGCTCCTGCTGGAGACCCATATTCCATGCCACCCTCCATACCAGTCTCTGATTTTCTGCATGTGTGTGGGTCACATACATAAAATAGATTTTTCTAAGTTGCCCTTGCTTGTCTAAAACTGGTTATGTAGAGCAGATAGCAATCCAGAAGGTGTGTGCTACCATACCCAGTTTAGCTGTTGGGTAATTTCGTAATTTTTGGTTTCCAGATTAACTTCCTCAAATGAGAATGATATATTAAACTTTTTATTGATGTACAGCACTGTAAATATTGTAGACATGCAGGAGGTGGAGGCAGAAGTTCAAGGCCAGCCTGTATGACATCAGACCTTGTTTGAAAGATAAATCAAAATATTGACACCTAGTGACTATTTGGCTAGCATAGAAGTATGCCTTTTCTGTGTTGTCATCAACTTAATTGAGATTCTCACTAATTCCTGCGACAATAGCTTAATTGATGTCTTCTCTACCCTTTCCCTTCTACCTTGCCCCAGATCAGATCCTTTGTGGATTAATCCTTAGTGGTTCTTTGACTATTGTTGATCTCTAAGTACTCTTTGTGTGGTTTTAACTCTGTGCCTTTCAGGCCTTTGTAGTCCTATATTTTCTCTTATACAGTTTGTAGTCCAATTAGACTGAACAGTTTTGCCTTCTGTGTTTTGTTTTGTTTTGTTTTGTATGTGTCTGCCTGACTGCTGAGGTACAGAAGTTCACCTGCCTCTCTGCTGGGATTAAAAAGACTTTGACCATTACTCCATTTTGTTTTGTTTAATGAAAATTGTATGTGTGCACACTTGCACATGCTTACTCACACAACTTCGAGTGCACTTGTGTTATGTCAGAGGGTCACTTTGCAGATATCTTCCATTTTCATGGGAATTCAAGGATCAAACTGAGATCTTCAGTGCATATGTTTGGTCCCAAGTGTCATTACCTGCAAGCCATCTCATAGACCCCCGACTTTTTTTTTTTCGAGACAGGGTTTCTCTGGTTTTGGAGCCTGTCCTGGAACAACTAGCTCTGTAGACCAGGCTGGTCTCGAACTCAGTGATCCGCCTGCCTCTGCCTCCCGAGTGCTGGGATTACAGGCGTGCGCCACCACCACCCGGTGACCCCTGACTTTCATTTGTGACAATTGTTGAAATTTTTGTGGTTTGTGTCTGACTTTGAACTGAGTCTTTGAATTAAATGTTATTAAGGATGCCTGTTCCAGTCTGTGTCAACAGTTTAATTCTAGAACTAATTGTAGAGTAACATGAGAAGATGGGCAATGAGATGAGAGTTACTTGGTATAAAAAAATCTGAACTTGATTTTCATAATTTTTAGATAAAACTTGGTTTAGATCTCAATTTCATAAAACAGAATACTTGCTATAGGACAGATTCTTTTTTTTTAAAATATTTATTTATTTATTATGTATACAACATTCTGTCTGTGTATGCCTGCAGGCCAGAAGAGGGCACCAGACCCCATTATAGATGGTTGTAAGGTACCATATAGTTGCTGGGAATTGAACTCAGGACCTTTGGAAGAGCAGGCAATGCTCTTAACCGCTGAGCCATCTCTCCAGCCCCGATTCTTTTGTTTTTTGAGACAAAGTTTTTCTGTGTGACCCTGGCTGTATTGGAATTAACTTTATAGACCAGGCTGGCCTCAAATTAAGATTTACCTTGCCTCCCAGTGCTGAGATTAAAGGCATTTGAGAAATTTTAGATTTGTTTGTTTCTGTGCTTATCCATGACAGGGTCTGAAGTAGCTCAGGCTGGACTTGAACTTGAAATGTAATTGGGAATGAAAGGTATATGCCATCATACCCAGCATGATTCTGTTTTCCAGGGCTTTATTTCTAAATGGAAAAAATTTTTACAGATGGCTACTATGAATGTTCTTCAACCTCTTCCCCCCAACCCCCCCAAACCATGTGCCATTTCTTTGCTTTCCTTTTCTTTAGTTACTTTTTTGTTCTTCACTAAATTTATAGCCAGGGTAAATTCCAGAAATGGGGATAGTAATTGGAGGGTACTCACAGATGTAATCAGAAAACAGAGTCTTAATATATGGGCATGGATGACCAGGAACTTGCTGTGTAGGACAGGCTGACCTTAAACTTAAAGAGCTATCTGACTGTCGCTTTCCAACTGCTGGGATTAAAGGTGTGCAACACACACACACACACACACACACGTACACACACACGTACACACGTGCATGTATGAACGCACCCCCTGCCCCTAGGAAGAATGGTACATATTTGGCTGTTTTGAGTATTTGTCTTCCAAGTATTGCCTTCAGATACATGGTTAAAAATGATAGGCTTCTATTCTGTATAGCACAAATTCTATTTGGTATTAATAATAAAAACCCAGAGTCTGATATAAGGGTTAATGCTGAAGATCAGAGAAGCAAAGTGGCCAGCCACTAGAGAGTTCTTTTACCTCTCCCAATGCTCAGACCAAAGGAGTGATCCTGTCCTCAGATTGTCTCCTCAGACTTGTCCCATATATTAAGACTGTTTTCTGATTACATCTGTGAGTACCCTCCAATTACTATCCCCATTTCAGACTTGTCATCCTCAAATTGCAACTTTCTCCACCAAACCTCAGACTGCACTGAGCTCCTGTCCCCTCCTGCCTTATAGTCCTCTCTTTACCCAACCATATCATTCCTGTCTCTACCTCCCTAGTTCTGGGATGGATTAAAGGTGTGGGATCCCAAGTGCTGGAATCACCTTTGTGTGAGCTGTTTCTCTTTTAGACAGATTTAATCTTGTGTAGCCCAGGGTGACCTTAACTAACAGATTCCTCTGCCTTTGTCTCTCTTTTTGTCTAAAATAAAATAAAAACAGCCCTAACTAATATAAGAAACTATATCAATAAGTACAATAATTGTATACTATACAGGCAATAAATACGTCAACAATGTCTAGTCCATTGACAAATTCAGAGAAAGTACTCTGTCCTTTGTGTTGTACAAATCTGTATTCAAATAAATTATCAAGTAAACGAGTTACTAGTAGGTGTTTTGACATTATGATGCCATCTGCAAATGTGTTAGACCCATATAGCTATCCTATGAAATGTGACCATGGGATACAAGTTGAACATGCGGATTGCTTGGTTTAGTAGCAATTGAGTTTTAGAGGTAGATATGGGTAATGATTATATGTGATAGTACTGAGCTATAAACTTAAGTAATATTAAAGTGGTAAATCTCATGTATTTTAAAACAAAATGGGAAAATTGTGCCATAAAAATTGTGTACATAAAAAGTACAGGATTTTTATATTAATTTTTCTTTTTATTTGTGTGTCCGTGCGTGCGTGCGTGCGTGTGTGTGTGTGTGTGTGTGTTGGTGCCCACGGAGTCTAGAAGAGATCAGATCCTTTACAGCTGGAGTTAGTCAGTTGTGAGCTGCCCTATATAGATAGGTTCCAGGAACCTAACTCTTACTTGTCTTCTGAAAGCAGTGTGTATGTGCTCTTAAATGCTGTGCCATATCTCCAGTCTTATAAACATATCTTTTAATTAAATAACCAGCCTGATGTGTGCTCTCAGGAGCTAGATAAGTAATTTTCTTGTTATTAACTAGAAAGCATACAGTAAAGAATCTGAAAGTGTAGAAATCCAAATATGTTTCTCAGTAGAAATTCTTTAAATTTCTAAATATTCAAAAATCAGTCTTCAAATTTATTTATGTGGTTTAGGAGTTCTTTCCTATGTGGGTCTTAGGGATCAAACTTAGGTCATCATGCTTTCTTATCCACCGAGGCTTCCTGTATCCTCTTTCAATATGTGTTATACACCAAGGAGAAAGGAGAAGTGATGAATCCCTTACTTCCAAGGAACTAGCTGGTTCAGGAGATAAAACTAGTATGAAATTATTAGTACTAGTTTATAGGCTTTTAGGTTTTTTTAAAAATTTTTCTCTGTATGAACGTATTACCTGCATGCATATGTGTACATCAAATGCATACTTGTTTGATCCCCTGGAACTGGGTTTACAAGTGTTCAAGCCACCATGTGGGTGCTAGGAATAGAACCTGGGTCCTTTGCAAGAGCAACAAGTGCTCTTAGTTTATCTCTAGTCCCTAATACAGACTTTTGAAGTCTGTTACTGTATGATAGTGTAGTGTGAATCATGAACTTGCCATTTAGTTGATGAGGGCTTCCTGTGAAATCTTACATGGAGCCTTACTAAAAAAGTGAGTAAAAACAATTGAGATGTTCTGGTTAGATAAGTTTACAGTTGGAAGAGTTATCAATAGGAGGAAGACATGAGTTAGAGTTCAGGGAGGTATGAATCTTGTACGGTTAAAGTAACACACAAATGGGGATGTGGCTCAGATTGACTGCTTACCTAGCACAGAGCCTCTGGGTTCTATCTCCAGCATCACATCTCCTAAGCGTGCTGGTACTATTTTGACCACTTAACCATACATACTTAAATATAATATAAATATACATATATTTTATTTATTTATATAATTTGTAAGCATTTGAGACATCTTATTTTGCTAATAAAAACAATAGCAATTGTTCTCCATGTAATACTAAGATAAAGGTAAGCCTGAGAGAGTATATTAAGATCTAGAACATAAAGATAATTCTTTTCCTGCTCTTACCACACTTGTAAATATGGCCAACATTTGCTGGTTGTTTGTGGTACGTGGGATTGAATCCTAGGGCTTTGTGAATGCCAGGCAAGCACTACTGCTAAGCTGCCATTGTACTGTTAAAACATTTGAAGTAAAAATTTTCTTGGGAATTACTAGATTTTGTGTTTTTGGTTTTTTTGTTTTTTGGAGGTTTTTTTTGTTTGTTTGTTTGTTTGTTTTTCCAGACAGGGTTTCTCTGTGGCTTTGGAGCCTGTCCTGGAACTAGCTCTTACAGACCAGGCTGGCCTCAAACTACTCTGGACTACATGATAGACTGTCTCGAATTAGAAACAAAACAAAACTCCTTAAAATAAGCGGCAAATGGGCAAATGTTTTTTACTGTAAACAGCTTTACATTTGCATTCCAGAGTTGTGTGAGCTTTAGTCTTACCTCCATTTGTTCTCAGAACAGGATGAGATGATTTTGACAGGGGGACTAGATTCCAAACCTTGCAGTGCGTTGGCCAGGAACCCTGCTACTGACTGAACTATATGCCTCTGAAAATACAAGTTTTTAGTTTTATCCACGCCAACTTATTTCATCATTTGAGCTTTTAGTTTTGACTAACCCTAGGTCATTTGGAACTGCTCTTGTAATTTTTGCATTGTTTGACATGATCTCACCAACCCAGGCTATTCTGGAACTTACTATTTGGAGCTTTACCACTGAGCTGTACCCTCATGCCCCTGAGGAAAACTCCGAAAGAAAGTCAAAATCCAAATTTTCACTTGAGGACTTACAGAAACTGACATGGTAAAATGGAATTGTGTAACAGAAAGTACCTGCAGTACACTGTTTAGTACAGTCTCAGCATTGAAATCCAATGCATTTCTATTGTGTAGGATAAAACAGGAACCACCCATGTAGATTGTACATATGAATAGAAAGTATAAAACAATCTAGCTAGTTAGTCTAATTTTAAGTGACCTTGAGAAACTCAGGGTTTTAGGTGAGTATACTAGATCCCTGTTTCTTTAAACCTTAATCTAAAATATTTCACTGGGGGTTTAGGAAATGTTATCATTTTATTTATTTTTATATTTATTTATTTATTTATTTATTTATTTATTTATTTATTTATTTATTTATTTATTTATTTATTTATTTATTT
>NC_022016.1:76784614-76789273 GCF_000317375.1 Microtus ochrogaster | reverse complement strand
AGTAAGTTTTTTTTAAATGATTTAATTAAAATATATCATCCTTCCAGTTCCTCCCATGTCTTCCTCCTGCTCCATCTCAAATTCATAGCCTCTTTATTTTTGTTACATATGTTTTTGTTTTGTGTTTTTTTGTTTGTTTGTTTGTTTGTTTTTGGAGATAGGGTTTCTCTGTGCCTGTCCCGGAACTAGCTCTGTAGACCAGGCTAGCTGTTACATATGTTCTACATATAAATACAAACCCTCAGAGTCTTCTGTTCATGTATATATGTGTATGCATGTATATATACGTGTATGTGTGTATATATTATATATATGTAAATGATTTTAGGGCAGACCGTTTGGAGTTGGATAACCAATTAGGGGGCTCATCTTGTTGAAGACATCCTTATCAGTTGTCACATGTTGCATATAATTCTTTGTTAAGGGGTGAGGCTTGGTGAGAATTCTTTCTTCCGTGTTAGCATGTCTTCCCCCCCCAAAAATTTTTCAATATGCACATGTCAACATAAAATAAAACTTTCCTTTTCTCTATCATAAAAATTAATGCCTCATGTACCTAAATGGGCTGCATTCTAAGCTGTGCAATATTGGTGGTGAGTATGCCGGGGGAGGGGTTGTTAATGTGAATTCCCATACAGACTCTGGGCTACAGAAAATCAAAACCAAACTAAAAACAGTATAAATCAGAAAATATCCTCATGGCCTTGGGTTAGACAAAATTTCCTTAGATCTGATGCCAAAAGTTCAAGTGACCAAAAAATAAGTTTGTCTCATTAAAATTAAAAACTTGTGCCTTGCCAGCTGGAGGTATAACTCAGTGGGGAGAACACTTGCCTGTTCAAAGCCCTGGGGAAGATACCTGACACTTTCAGCAAAAGTAAAAGGAAATATACTACTAAGTGACTTTTACTGTTTTATATAAAAAAATAAAACCCAGGAATTAAATATTAGGGATAGGGAATAAACCTGAGAGATCCACGGAGCGATGGAGAAACAATCACGTGTTCTTCTCCACCTTCCGGATTCGAAAAGCCTCGTCTACTCCTTATCCCTCCTTTGTGTCCCTTTAGCTTCCTCTGAGTCCACCAGAAAACTCTGGTGGTATTTGTCCTATAAAACACATGGACCTAATTTTAAAAAAAGCAGCCAGCAAACCAAAAGATGATTAACATTACTCACAGTAAGCTACCATTCCATACCTACTGGAGTGGTTAAAATAAGACGACAGTTTTGGTGATGAGGAGGAGAAAATTGGGACTATCAGCCATTCATTCCTGGTGTAAATTCAAAGTGGTACTGGCAGTTGTTCAAAAGCTTGTGGAGAGTTTCACTCCTGAGTATGTACCAGAGAAATGTTAAGTGAATTTCTGTAATAGTGTGACTTTATGATAGCATCTAAATCAAAACAACCCAAATTCTGGTATATTCAGAGGGTAGAATAGCAAAACAAAACAAAACAAAACCCACCCTGGAGAGTAGGAGTTGTTGAGAGCATTCTGAGTGAATAATAAACACAGAAATGGTTGTTACCCCTGCCCCTTTGAGACAGGATCTCTTACTGTAGCCCAAGTTAGC
Source organism: Microtus ochrogaster (assembly GCF_000317375.1). Classification (NCBI taxonomy): domain Eukaryota; kingdom Metazoa; phylum Chordata; class Mammalia; order Rodentia; family Cricetidae; genus Microtus; species Microtus ochrogaster. Next base: position 76,787,698 of record NC_022016.1, on the reverse strand, counting down.
ATAGGATTCACTGTGTTCTGGCAGGCCATGAACTCAATTCATTGCCTCAGGCTTCTGGAATAGAAGGCTTGAGCCACTACACCAGGCAACAGGTCATATAATGGTACAATTCTGTCCCCAGGAAATGCTTAAAAATAGGCAAATCTATAGACAGGTAATAAATGCAGAATTTCTGTTATAGAATATAGACGCAGGGGACAAAATTCTCTAAAATTGACTGATAATTGCATAATTTTATAAATATGAAAGCCTACAAAATAGTATTTAATTTTATCTAGGGGAGAGAAAGATGCCTAAGTACACATTTTCTTTTGTGTGGAGGAGAATGGAAGATGGTGGGGAGGGGAATAGTGTGCTATGGCCGATGGCCAATGTGTGGACAGCGTTGAAGTAAGTCCTCTCCTTTACCAAATGGTTCCTGGGTACTCTGACTGGGTTTGACAGGCTTAGTGACAAGTTCCTTTAGCTGTTGAGACATCTCTTTAGCTCTGAAATGAATTTCAACAGGATCTTGCTGTGTATCTCTTTGCTCTAGAACTCACTATGTAGACCAGGCTGCTCTTAAACTCACAGATCTGTCTGGGTCTGCTTCCCAAGCACCGGGAAAAGGCACACACCATCATGCATGACTACAGTTTATTTCTTAATCCGTATCTGTGTGGGTGTGTACGCAGAGTACAAGTACCCACAGAGGTCAAGAAGAGAGCATCATATAGCCTCTGGAGTTGCAGGCAGTTGTGAGCTCCCCCAGATGGATGTTGGGAACTGAACTTGAATCCTTTGCATGTACTCAGAGTGTTAACTGTTGAGCCATCTCTCTAGCCCCTTAAATTGAATAAAAAACAGGACTGAGGTTAGACTTGAGTTGTTAGAGTTCTTGTTTGCTTAACCTAAGTGAAGATTGGGATGTGAGAATGTGTTGGACACTAATCATAGTCTTACAGGTGTAGCATATAGCTAATTTCAACAACCCAGAATATAGAAGCAGGAGAATCAGAAGTTCATCCCTGGCTACTAAACAATAGTCTAGGCTACATGAGATCTGCCTTCAACAAAAAATACCAGCCTGCCTCCTTTGTTGGAGTACTCTTTTTCTTTTTCTTTTTTTTTCTTTTTGGTTTTTCAAGACAGGGTTTCTCTGGCTTTGGGGCCTGTCCTGGAATTAGCTCTGTAGACCAGGCTGGTCTCGAGGAGTACTCTTTTTCAAATATGCAGGTCATTTTGGCTTATACCATTAAATGTAATGTTTCAGTATCATAGATCTGCAGGCTTTTATTTCTCCATGTAATTTCTCCATTGAGAAACTACATATAAATGTAATTTGCTTTTTGGGGGTTGTCCCTCACCCTTTTATGGTCAAAATTAATGAATCATCTGAACTTAAAACATACGCCGAGACCAACTATTCCAAATCTTCCTTTTTATGGCCTTAAGTGTAAGTCTGGCAAAATTTAGAGAAAACATTCCCAGTAAGAGACTGCAGCTGGAGAGGAGGTGGTGCCAACAGCAGCGTGTAAGGAGAAAAATCAAGAGTGAGCTCTCATTTCCTACTGGCTGAAATATACAGCTGTTGGTGACAGACTGCATTCTTTAGTAGTGACTTTATTTTTCCTTCACCATAAGCCAGACTTGTACTATTTCCAGCCTTGTATATTATTTAGGCATGTCCCCATTGCATTGTGTTAGTTCCAGAATTTGTATCGTTCTCTAACAATTTTTAAGAGAGGGTCTCGCTTGCTATGCCAAGGATGACCTTGAACTTTTGATTCTCTTGCCTCCACCTGAATTGCTGGGGCTCCAGGTATACTCTACTACCATGCTGGAATTGAATCCTGATTGATAGTGCAGACACATTTTCTTTCTTGAGGGGTGGGAATGTAGACAAGGCTTGACACAGGGTCTCTCTGTGTAGGCCTGGCTGTTCTGGAATATACTGTGGCCTCAAACTCAGACCCTTCTGCCTCTGCCTCTCAAGTGCTAGAATTAAAACCACATTTTACATTTTCATTTGTTTCTTTCTGCATTTGCTCTCCAGCACAACAACAAATGTTATATAAATTTTTTTTAGTGTGCCAGAACTTCTTTTTGTTTTTTGAGGAGGAGGAGGTGGGTATCTAACCCAACCATTTTCCTTTGCCCTGTGTGAGCATATTTAGTCACTATATTTTACTACTTCCTGTTCATTTTATATTGTTTTCTATACTGCTGCATGTTTGTTTTTCATGACAATGTTTCTTTGTACAGTGTTGACTGTCCTGGAATTCACACTGTATAGACAAGGCTGGCCTTGAACTCACAAACTGGAGGAACATTTTAGTTTAAGATTATCTCTTGATAATTTCAAATCCCTCCTACAATGCGGATTCATATGAGAAACCAATAAAGCCTTAAGGAAAGTATTGTTTTGAAATTTATTTGCTTCTCCAGTTGTGAATATCATTATCTCAATGTGTTTGTAGAACAAATGTGTTATCCTATCAATGATGGTTGGATAAGACTCTAATACTTGCTTGGGAAGTGAAAACGATAGGCCAACCTGGGCTTACATATGCAAGACCTTGTCTCAAAAATGGGGGAGTTGGGCATGAGATGGCTGAGTTCAATCCCCTGAACCCACATATTAGAAGAAGAAGCCCAACTCACTCAATTTGTTCTCTGACCTCAAACACAAACACTAAATACAGAAATATAAGTAAAGGGGAAAAACAGAACAAAGGGAAAGGAGGAAGAGGAATGAGAGATGAGCTAGCCACCTTGAGTGACTAAACGAGGTCATCGTGGAATGGCCTAGATACTGAGTTCTCTACTATTTGTGCTCTCTTTACCTCTTGTTTATCTTTATTTACTTGAGTTAGGTCACACTGTGTATCCCTGGCTAACTTGGTATATAGATCAGGCTGGTCTTAAGTTGGAAGAAATCTTGGCTCTACTTCCCCTGTGCTAGGATTATGTGTAGGTACATATTATTTATGTGTAGGTAAAAAACATTCTTTTTATTTTTTTTTATTTTAATTTTTTTGGTTTTTCGAGACAGGGTTTCTCTGTAGCTTTAGAGCCTGTCCTGGAACTAGCTCTGTAGACCAG
>NC_022016.1:76753677-76784514 GCF_000317375.1 Microtus ochrogaster | reverse complement strand
ATTCTTTAAAAGGTGGGGAGAGGAGGACCTAAGGTTATAGAAAAAACAGAAATATAGTTTGTTTTTGGACCCAAGTTAAAGCAGTAAGCTAAGTATTGTCACTTGGAAAAGAAATGCTGATTGCAATTTGCATATAGTTTTCTTTTTCCTTTATTGCTCCTTAGTCTAAGACATTAATTTTTTATAACATTTTGTAAAATTCTGATGTTACATGATACAGATTACAGAAATATGAGTACCTTAAATTTTCAATTTTGTTTTGTTTTTTAGTTTCTCTGAATTCCTGGCTGTCCTGGAACTCATTTGTAGACCAGGCTAGCCTGGAACTCAAAGAGATCTGCTTGCCTCTACCTCCCGAATACTGGGATTAAAGGTGTGCCACCACTGCCCAGCAGATTTTCAATAATATATCTTGCGATGTTTGAGTTGGAATTATATGCCTGGGGTGCAGATTACTGTGTTAGTCCGAATGCAAAGTATTCTTTTGTATTCTTAGAAATGGTTATGTGGAGATATGAACCCAAGGGCCTTTCCATTGAGTACTAGCCAGTCTGCCCGTTTGTTTTCACAAATTACCCTACTGATGCTTTATGCAGACTTTTGAAGGCCAGTGTTTCTACTAATTAGTGATTTAGATTTCATAAACTGATAATTATCTTTTTGTGCTGTTTCCTTGTATATAGGAAATGATTTATTGGTAAATATTTAAGGGTTATACTTTTTGAGGTAGGAGAAGGTGGCAAAAGTGAGCAGTAGAACCTATACAGGGTAGAGTTTACCTTTAATCCCAGCAGAGGCAAGTGAAGTTGGCCACATAGAGAAAACTTGGATTAAGCCAAAAAAGATGAAAAGAAACAGAAGCAAATATAGACATAGCCCTTGTCAGGTTTTATAAATTTACTTTCACTATATTTTGTCAAAATCTCAAGTATAGCCCTGGCTGGCCTTGCTTCTTCAACCTCTGTTGGGATTAAAGGTGTGTGAAACCATATCTGGCTCCAGTACATCTTTGTTGATTTTGAAATGCTATTCTGCAGTTCAGAGCAGAAGTGTCTAAGGTCAGTGAGATACAGTCAAAACTGTTGCATGATTTATCCAGCCTCCTACTTTTCTCAGGGCCCATTTTCCTTCTTTAGCTAAGTAATTTAATATACCCCAGAAAATGGGTTTTAAAATAATTTTTTCCTGCACTTTTCATATTTAGGAACAAGTTCCCGTTCCTGTCTATCATCCAACACCTAGCCAGACTCGGCTAGCAACTCAACTGACGGAAGAGGAACAAATTAGAATAGCTCAAAGAATAGGCCTTATACAACATCTGCCTAAAGGAGTTTATGACCCTGGAAGAGACGGATCAGAAAAAAAGATCCGAGAGTAAGTAGTAAATTTATATTGAAGATTTGTGTAGCTTTTTTCTTTTTGATGATACTGGAGATTGGACCTAGGTGTCCACCACTAAACAGTGTCAGTGGTAGGAGAGAATTCTTTCATAACTTCTGAAAGGAATTTTTTTCAAGCCTAATGAGGAATTTCACTGTCTTGAGATCTAATAGGAACAGCTATTTTGAGGAATATCAACAGAGATCATCCAATTTACTGTGTTAATGTTTGTCTATATAGCACCATTTAATTAATACTAGCACTGGCTTTGAGCTAGTACTCTAGAGTAGGTAGAACTGGATTTCTTCTTAGACTATAGAAAAGTGCAGTGGACTTGAAAGTGTTAAGACAGTTTTAACTTAGAGCATCAATGTGAGTAGACCAGAATTAGTCATTCTGTTTTTGCTCTGTTTTTGGGTCAGTCTTTTACTATATAGCCCTGACTGGCCAAACTCACAGAGATTCTTGCTTCTGTCTTCAAAGTACTGGAATTATAAGCGTGCACCACCATCACAGGCCCAGTCATTCTCTTTTTACATATAATGAATTTAATATAATGAATATACTCCTGTTTACCCTGAACTCAGTGCAAGGACACAGTTGACTTGATTTCCTACCTTAAGCATCATACTAGATGTGTCCTGTAATGTAACTGTTTTCAGGCACAAAATGAGTTTGACCCTTAATGTAGTTCTCTTTGCTCAGTTAGTTGCTCTCAAGGCTTATAAATTAACAAGAGATCAAAATAAAAGAATATTGATGGATCAGTGCATGTTAGGAAAATTTCAGTTTGCATGCTTTGGTAATGAGTTAACGGGGTAGCTTTAAAATTTTATACTTTTAAAAAATTTTTAAAAATTTATTTTATAAAAGATTTATATTTTGGTTTGTATTTTGCTTGTATATGTGTGTGTGCATTTGGGTTAACCCTGTCTTTGTAAATTCTGGAATAGGCTACTTAATGAAAATTTCTGATTTCTTCCTTGTCCCCACAGGTGTGTGATCTGTATGATGGACTTTGTTTATGGGGACCCAATTCGATTTCTGCCGTGCATGCACATCTATCACCTGGACTGTATAGATGACTGGTTGATGAGATCCTTCACGTGCCCCTCCTGCATGGAGCCAGTTGATGCAGCACTGCTTTCATCCTATGAGACTAATTGAGCCAGGGTCTCTCGTCTGACTTCAAGTGAACCATCACTTTTGGTGGTTTTGATCTTTTGTCACTGAGCCCAAAGAGCCAGGGATTAGGAATTAAGATCATGCACAAAAGTTTCCTAAAAATTCCTGGATGGCTGCAGATGTTGAGGAAAGTATGTGATATTTTAGAAACTTACGGGGGAAAGTAGGATGGATCGTATTTTTATGTAAAGCCTTGACCCAGTGTTTATAATTGTTATTAGACCTCGTTCTTGCTCCACTACATAGGAATTGTGTAAAGTGTAACAGCAATTGTACATGTTTAAATTGTGTGTGTTTGAAGATTAGGAAAAAGATAGTTGTTATTTTTCCTAAATGAGATAAGTTTGTTCTCCCTTCCATCCAAATTCTTTTCTGAAGAGTTACTGGCATTTGGGTCAAGGTTTTATTAAAAGCTACATTTTATAACACTGGCACAAAAAAAAGTAGTTTTAAGCTTGTTTGCACAGTTCTTTTTTTCCATTGGAAATGGAATTCATTGCCTTAGGTCTTTTTAAATAGTGTATTATTATCGTTGGGGCTGGCTCTATGCTTGAAAACCAGTTTATTTATAACCTGTTGTAAGTGCTATATTCTGTTTGCAGTTAGGAAATGCAGAATTCAAAGTGATCTCCTAGCTTGTAAGCAAACTGAGATGCACTATCCCTTTTCTATTAAAAATGAGCTGATGTGTCAGGAAACCAACGCAAGCAAAGTGGATTTGATATCCCCTTCCTTGTGTGTCTTATCTTATTGTTTTGGTTGTTAATATGGTAATAATTGAAATTCAAGTTGAAATTTAAATATTAATATTTCTGATTTGTTGAGCTTTGAACTATGCCACCATGCTTATGTAAAAATGAAGGTGGCACCATGGTGAAACTTAACAAGAAGTAGTGTTTCAGCTCTTATCAGTTTTGATTCTCTTTCCTGTGACCTCTTTCCAGGCTGTCTGGAACCATAGCAAAAGGATACTGCATCTCTCGTTACTGTAGTGCCGAGGTTATTGAAGTTACAGAAACACATCCAGTCTGTTTCTTAGAAAGGTGTCTGTTAAGTCTTGCTAGGTGACTGACAAGAAAAGTAAATGTGTTTCATGTTTCGCACACCAATGCAGCAGGATTTGTATAACCATATGACTTCATAGTTGTGATCTCAAAGGAACTTCTTCCCTTTTTCTTGCAATTAATGTAAGAATACTCTAAGTCTCTAAACTTCTGAAATGTTAGAGGTAGAGATGGTCTAGTAAAGATGTAATGTTTATCCATTTAGCATGTGTTTATTTCTCCTTCTGTTCTCAAGGTGATTTGTTCCTTCAGCTCAGTGATACCATAGTCAAAAATGATGAGCAGCAGTGCTCTCCACCTAACAGATCAAATGATTCTTTTATATTGTGTTGAGTATTTGACTAACACTTTTTACATTGAAAAGGTTTTTGAAAGTTCTTCATAATTGCATCATAGAAGAAATTGTGTCATAAGTAGTCAATTGATATCCAGCTGAAACATTCATATGTTGCTTAATTTCCCGACAAACCCCATGATGGAAAGACTTAAAAATGAACTTGGAAAATACTGAAATTAGATTTATCAGGTTCTGTTAAATTGTTACATATGTCTTGCTTAATTTCTGTTTATTAATTTATATCCACCCAATTATAAAGTAAATTTGGAGGAAACAGCTGAAGTTGTGCTATATTTTCAGTGATCATTCTTTTTTAATCCTTATTTTCTAATTATACACATTTGTGTCATCAAGTATTATAGTCAGACTTTTTTCCTAGCTTCTCAGAGTTAGTAAATGAACTTTTCCCAGTTGTCTTTTATGATGCAGTCTTAGGTTGAAAAACAAAAACAAACTGCCACCTCTGGTGCTCTTGGGCCATCCTCTCTTTAACTTCATTCTGCACATTCCTTGTTAAGAACCATCAGTTTTGGAGTCTACTAAGTTGTTAAACTTTATAATATAGCCATGAAGGGCCTAAAGTTCAGACTAGTTACATGTTTCCCAGAATATCTAATTTAAAAAAAAATTACACGAAAGTATAAACTACTTTTAAGTTTATGTATTTTTTTTGAGAAATCTTCCTTCTCCCCAATTTTTTTTTTCTTGGCTTTGCTTTACCAAAGTGGGTTTTTGTTCTGTATTTCTGTGTGTGTCAGGCAAAATAGGCAGGTCAGCTTAGGGTCAGCCTTTATATAAATTTCAGGCTTCATCCTGAATCATTTTCTTTATATATCAGTTTAAAGCTTAGAGAAATAGTTTTCATTGCTTTGTATTTTCTACCATCTAATCACATGCGTAGCAACTGGATAGCTTTGAAGCTTCCTAACTAAGTAGGTGTAACTGTCTAGAAATGGGCAAGCTATGTTCCATCTTGGCTACAGGATTTGAAATGTCTGGGAAGCCTAACCAGAAAATGGGGGAGGAGAACTTACACAAGTAAAATGCTTGGATATATTTTAAGTTGTGTTTCCACTCTTCAGTTGGTACTGGAAGACTTACCCCACCCCTGTGTGTCTGTGTTATCTCACAGAGCATAGGACCTTAAGGCTCTATACATAAAGTTCCTTATTAGGGAAAAGGCATCTTTAAATTTTTATTTCTGTGTATCGATATTTTGCCTGTATGTATGTCTGTTGTAACACCTTTGTTCCTGGTGCCTGTGGTGGCCAGAAGAGGGTGTTGGATCCCTCGGAACTGGAGTTACAGACAATTGTGAGCCTCTATATGCGTGCTGAGAGAGCAGCCAGTACTGAGCCATCTCACCAGCCCCATAAAGAAGCATTTTAAAAAACAGCTTGTTAAGCCAGAGCTGCCTGTGGTCTTGACTGAAAGTGGTAACGAGGAAAGTTTGGAAAGATGGGCAGAACACCTCCCTACCTCACTGGAGGCCCTGAGTTCAACCCCAGGACCAACCACAACAAAGAGTAGTCTAGTTACCTAGGGAAAAAAGCAATGGTACAGCCTGTCCTAGTGTTGCAGTATGCACTGTATAGTCCAGGTAGGTGTGTGGCAATCCTCCTGTCTTGGCTTCCTCAGCACTGGGATTTTGGGTATCAGCTACCATTTATAGCGGTAGTCATCTTAGTCATCTGCTTGCACCTGAATGCAGATGTATCTTAACCAAAATAATAAACTCAATTAACCTTTAGTTATGCACACAAGGAAAGTTGGCTTTTTACCTAATAACTCTGAAGTAATATTAAATTTACTTACTTGAATTTAGTTATCTACTCTTATGGGTTGGAGGAAAGAAACAGCAAAAAAAAAAAAAAATCAATATGTGATCCCTGTTCTGTTTATCTCAAGACTCTTAGGTACTAATTTGGGTTGGAGGAAAGAAACAGCAAAAAAAAAAAAAAAAATCAATATGTGATCCCTGTTCTGTTTATCTCAAGACTCTTAGGTACTAATTTTATGTTTAAAATACAAATTGCATTGTACCAGTCACTGATGGACCCACATGATATTTACCAGAGCAGTATCAAAAGTGGTCCCTGAAAGAATTGTCACTGCTTTTCAGAGGCCTAAATATTTGGTATGGTAGCACATGCTTGTGACCTCAGTAATTGGGAGGTAAAGGCAAGAGAGTCAGGTCAGTTACTTCTGTGTAGGGCCAGAATTTAACAACACAGACTCTCAGCCCTTTAGTTGCAGAGGAAAAATAATACTTATCCTCTGAACCAAACTACACCCATTTTTACTCTATGGCTAATTGTTTTTTAACTTATTTATTGATGTATTTGAGTGCTCTCTGTATATACACCTACAAAACTCACAGCCTTTCCAGGCAGCCTATTTTGTTGTTTGAGACAGGGTTTCTCTGTAGCTTTCGAGCCTGTCTTGGAACTACTCACAGAGATCCGCCTGCCTCTGCCTCCCGAGTGCTGGGATTGAAGGCGTGTGCTCCCGCCACCGCCACCGCCGCCGCCACCGCCACCACCACCACCACCACCACCATGAATTTCCTTAATATGATGCCAATATTGGTCAGAAACTTATACTTTGAACTTCTTGCCTGAGTGATAGACAATTGAGCCAGGCTAAATTTTGTGCCTCCCTGCATTTTGTGTACTGGAGTTAGAAGACACCCTTTGTGCCACTTGTCATAAACTGTTTAGGATAGGAGCCCTGGAGTGCCATGCACCTTTCATGTACAAAGGCCACTTAAGAATGCTAAATACAAAGGCAAAGCCAAAAATTGTAGTAGCCTTAATGGTCTTCTCTTAGGGAACTGTGCTGTGTGGCTTATTTACATAATTTTGATCCTTGGTAACATTAGGAAACAGTTGGAAGGCACGTGGAGGGCAGAGGATAACTTTGGGAATCAGTTCTCTTCACTGTGGATGCCAAGTATCAAACGCAGGTGGTCAGGCCTGCATGTCAAACTGAACACTGAACTGTCTTGTTGGCCTCTGAGGACTTTTTTTTTCTTTAATGGATTCTGACCTGTGGATCATTGAACTGGTAGGTGTCATGTGTTTGCTTAAGCAAGCATGTCTAGTGTTTTAACAATGAAAACGGGTGCCCAGTGAGCAGGTAGTAGCCTGGTAGTTTCACACTGGTTCAGTCTGGGCCTAGTGGTGCACAGAAGTCAGCCTCTGAGTTTGAAGTCAGCCAAGGCTATGTAGTGAGATCCTGTCTCAGAACGAACAAAAAACACTGGTTAGCTTTTGAGTCAGTCTTATTCTTTAGCCCAGGATTGCCTTGTACTCCTGAGCTATCCTACTTTGGCCTCCCAAATGCTGGAATTATAGGCAGGAGGCTACCATACCCAACTAAAAAACAATTATAATTGGGACCCAGAGAGAGCGCAAGCAGCTGTTTATTTAGCATATATACACATATATGTACTTATATATTACTATATATTAAATTATTAAGTTTAAATAACATGTTAAATTTCCAGCATTCACTTCAGTCAGCTCACTGTTTCTGTAACTCCAGCTCCATGGTATCTAATGTCTTCCTACGTGTACTCGTGCAAGCCAACACAAGTACACAATAAAAGTGACGTCAAAATTTTATTAATCTTTGTGTGTGTGTGCATGCACACACGCATGAGTATTTGCTGGTAGAACCATCAGATACCCCTGGAGCTGGATGAACCTGAAGATGGTAGTGGGCCACATAACATGGCTGCTGGGAACTAAACTCTGGAAAAGGAGGAAGTGCTCTTAAACCTCTGATCTATCTCCCTAGACCTAAAAATTAATTCTTTTAAGGTTTGACTGTCTAGCAATATATACATCCCTTACTGTTCCTATTTCCTACTTAAACCGTCTCTAGCATATGTTGTAGCCTTGCCTTCCCAACTGTACAGGTGAATCTGAATTATCTGCCCAGATGGGGATCAGTTTCCTCCATCATGCCTCAATGACTTTCATGAACAAGTATGTGTGTGTGTGTAATTTATAGGTCAGAATCTTTTATTTTTTTTGAGCTCCAAGGATCCACCTCCCTTGTCTCCATGGTGCTCAATTACAGATGTGTACTTGTGTGTCTAGTTTGTTTTTGTTTTATTTTTTTACATGGATGCTAAGGACCTGAATTCATGTCTTCATATTTGTTAGCAAGTAACTTTACCCATTAAGCCTTCTTCAACCCCAACTATTTGGATGGTTCTTTTTGGCTTTGGTTTTTTGTTGTTGTTTTGTTGGTGTCTCATGGTGTCGTCCATGCCGTCCATTCTACATGTATTAACAAAGATTTCCAAAGCTGGAATTAGTTATCCAGTGCTGCTTCCATCTTTAGTTGTGCCAGGGCTCAGTGTGCGTCGGCCAACAGTTTAGCAAAGTAGGCTTTAGAATTCAGCTGCCTGGCTTCAAATCTTTTTGATAGCTGCATGATGGCTCTATAATCCTAGGCAAGTTATTTAGCCTATTTTAAGTTTTCTCATCTTGAAAGCAGCCAGTCCCTACCACATAGGCTACTTATCAGGATTACAACTAACAGATAGTGAGCACTTACTATTATTGTCTGTAGAATACAGGTTTTCTTTTGGTGGGCCTCTGGGGCCTGTCCTGGAACTTGCTCTGTGGACCAGGCTGGCTTTGAACTCAGAGATCCGCCTGTCTCTGCTTCCTGAGTGCTGGAATTACCATTACTCCCAGCTCAACAAAAACTGACCTGATTTTTCCCCCCGTTTCAATGATTGAGTTGAACTCAGTATGTAGCAGTGTAGCACATGTTCTTTATTTGTTTATTTATTTATTTATTTATTTGAGGCAGGGTTTCTCTGTAGACCAGGCTGGTCTTGAACTCAGAGATTCACCTGCCTCTGCCTCCTGAGTGCTAGGATTAAAGGCATGTGCCACTCTCTCCCAGCATGATTCTTAATCTTCCTGCTACCACCTGTCAAGCACTGGGATTACAGGTATGTGTCACCATGCCTAGCTGGATGGCCAGTATTGTGAAGTGTTCTTTACTGTGAAGGAAAACAGCCCTTCCCAGTTGCAAGGTGGTAGCTATGATGCCTCTAACTGAATGTCTGCTTATCAACTTAGTGACTGTAGGCTTCTAAAGAGCTCTGTCTCCCTTAACTGGCTTATGCACTGGAAACAATTATAGTTGCTCATTTAGGAATAAACTTTCAAGTTCCCAAATGAGGTTGGTTGTGGGTGTACACTGTTGGTCAGTACTGAACTGTTCACCTTATTCTAGAGAAGCTGTGCTAGCCCCAGCAGAATGGATGAGATGTTCCCATTTACCACTTGGATCAGAATCCACTCTTCTCAATTAACTGATTGTTATAAGGACATTAGGAAATTGTTGAAGAGGAAACTCTGAAAAGCTGTATAATTGAAATAAAAGATGAGATTATTGCCAGGCAGTGGTGGTGCATCCTAGCACTTGGGAGGCAGATGCAGGCGAATCGCTGAGTTCTGAGGACAGCCAGAGCTACACAGAGAAATCCTGTCTCAAACACCTCCCCCAAAAGAGAATTAAAGAACCTCAATAATTATAAGAGCAGTGGATTTATAGGTTCATTTGTTAAGTGGTCCCAGTGTGCTGAGACTTTTTGAAGGGCTCTTCTCATGTTGACAGTTCTTGCTGGGAATCTCCCACCTGGTCCTGAGCCAAACCTTTTAGGGGCCTCGCTTTGGTATCAGGTTGTGACTTTTTGCTGTGGATGGTGATTAGCTGTATTGGAAACACTTTCACTCTGACTCAAGAGATATGGAACCCTGCCAAGGTATGGGAGCGCTGATAAGGACCAGCCTACTGCCAACCACCCTGCAGACCATGCATCTGAGCTAGACGGCATTGCCAAGGGACCATTCAGGTCCTGTGCTTCCCTGGCAGCTGTTCATATGGGGCACAGCATTTGGATCACTTGCCCTCTGGACTAACCAGCTGTCACAGTCTCCTCCTAGGCAGAGGTGCTATGAAAGTCTGCTCTAGAGAAGATGTGACCCAGAAAGACTCAGGACATGGAGCAGCCTAGGATAGGATTCCACCTTCAAGCTTCCCTACTTGAGGACAGGATTTAGAAATCCGGTGTTCTTTTTCACAGATGAGCTCAGAGAGCTACAGGTGGATACAAGAAGCTTTCCATTAAACTCACTAGCCATACTGCAGCCAGGGCAGCTGAGGTAAATGTGGGCTAGTTAATGAAGCCCAGCAGGAGGAACACAGCAGCAGCAGCAGCAGCAGCATCTCTGGGTGTTGCAAGCAAGTCATCCTGACCTTTTAAAATGGAAACAAAAGCACTTGAAGCTCAGTCTGGTAAGCTGCTGTTTTACAAAGCGTGGTGGTGTCATGTGATGGGTGGCTTCAGTATACTGGCAGTCTCAAGGGCTCACACAACCGCTGCTCTAATCACCACCCCCCTCAACACTGCCAGGTTGGTTTCAGCATCTATGCTTTAGAAAAGAAGAGATTTGTAAAGGACTTGTTGTCTGGAAAGATCCTTTTGTGTAGTTCTGGAAAAAGCAGCACTAAGTATGAAAAGGGATCGTGAATAAAGGGTTTTGTTTGGCCTTTTCCTTATTAGACTCCCAAGGCTTAATGCTGAATCACTTCTGAGAACAGGGTCTACCGTCTCATTCTGGCTTCAGAGTCTCCAAGAGTGACCGAACTGATTCTCCCGTCTTTCATTTTTTTTCAATTAGAAGACAAAATCCAAATATGAAAATTCATTTTTATTTGTTTATTTATTTTTTTGTTTTTCGAGACAGGGTTTCTCTGTAGTTTTGGAGCCTGTCCTGGAACTAGCTCTTGTAGACCAGGCTGGTCTCGAACTCAAAGAGATCCGCCTGCCTCTGCCTCTGAGTGCTGGGATTAAAGGCGTGCGCCACCACCGCCCGAAAATTCATTTTTAAATGCTAGCAACTTAATTTGGTTGTTTTTTTTTTTCTAGACAGTTCTGGCTGTCCTGGAATTCGGTATTAGAACTTTGAAGCCAAAAGCTCAGATGCTAGGAACTCCCCCTGTGCTACAAAAAAGGTCTGAGACAACTGAGGTTTGAAAAGCAGTTTGGCCTTGGCAGCATGTAGAGATTTACTTCCGAGTGAAAACAGATTTACAGGCAATTTTTTGGTTTAGTTTTTTTTTTAAACGCCAACTATAATCCCATCAGTATATTCTAAAGAAATGTAAACTTCGTACATTTTCTTAAACATCACAGTGTAAAACAAGTACCCGTATGTGTGATAGAGGGCTCCACCTGCTCTGCCCTTGGCAAAGGCCTTGGCCAAACAGGTAAAATATTGTGTGCCATTCCACTGGAGCACCGGGTGGACCCCACAGAAAGGCAGCAGGAGGGGGATCTTTTGAAATGTTTCCAGGAGCTCTGTCCACCTAGCTGTGTGTTGTCTTCCAGCCCAGGAGCACAAAGCTACAAGGACACTGATGAAACCACAGAGCTGTTGCCATCTAGGGAAGACCTGGCCTGGAGTGTGGCTGCCTGGATTCGGAAATGTGTCCTTGACTCCATGGAGTAGTTCTTGTAGTTTTGTCTACAGGGAAGCAAAGGATCAGACACAAGAAGCTTGGCCATTCTGGGAAATTAGGTGAGACACCACCACCATTACCACCCTCATCCATACAAAATCTGAAACCTGAGCTTTTAGGACATTGAAGGGACTCAAGACGAAAAGCTGAGCCCTAGTGGTGTCATCTGCCACTACTGTCATGCCCTCTGGCCCATTCCTGGTCCCGTTGGTCCTTAATCAGGAGACTTGGGTGTATATGCCAGCTTTGTAGCCTCACTGCCGCCTGGACACCTGTTCTGAGGGGACACAGGTAGAAATATGGGGGCTGACCAAGCCTTACTTGGCAGAATCAAGGAGTTTGATGGCCTCTTCGTTTCTGCCTTGCTCCATGAACAGCAGGGCCAACTCCAGCAGGGCATTTGGAATCAAGTAGTGGTCATATTTAATCTTCTTTTCACTGCAGAAGAGAAGCAGACATCCTCAGGTCCTCTTCACTGCCTTCTCGGAACTTCATGTTCTTGGAAAAGCCGGATCCTGTCTTAGCCTCAAGCTCACCTCCCTGTTTGTCTCAGCCATGCTTTCCCCAGGTTGAATGACTTTAAACTGGGAAGCCTGTTCCCTATCTGGCACCCTCTGACCCATGCTCCACACTGCCCTGGAGACAAACTCCTTGCGCATCCTTTCCTAACTCCATCTGTGGGGTAGCCTTCCTCATAGTTCTCACCAGGCAGGGAAGGGCCTCACTGTGTGCCCTGTCTCCAGACACTCTCCACTTAAACTTTTCTCCTACCTGCTAAACTTCCAAATTTATGTTTTGGTCTCAAACTCCAAGTGCTGGAATTAGGTGTGCACCATAAACATCCAAATTAAATGTCAGCCCTCTAGGCCTCCGGTATCTCACTTCAGCACCTGTGTGGTGGACGAGTTGGCTGGAGTGTGGTGGGGGATGAGCAGCCAGAAGCACTTACCTGGCAGAGATGCTCCTGAAATTTTCCTCTGCCTCCTGGATGCGGCCCAGGTATTTCAGGCACAGGCCTTTCAGCAGTTTGACCAAGCAGTCGTCATCTGTTGAGTACTCATTCTCTGAGAACAGGGGTGTGGGGGAAGAAGGTAGGCTTGCTCACTTCTGCAACAGTTACTCAGGGAGCCCCTCTGTGGAACCCAGGACACAGGTGAATCAGACAGTTCACCTCAGGGGACTCACATCTGAGAAGAAAAGACAGATACTGAGATAATGGCTCCAGAGAGAGTTAGGAGTAACTGGAGGAATCTCAAGAGGAGGCCTGGACAAGGAAACAAGGGACACTTGCTTAGAGGAGCTAACACTGGTCTTCTAAGAGACTGGCTACTGGGATAGGGACAAGAAAGGACATTTTTGGCAGAGGAAACTTCAAGACCTGGCGTAGCCTGGCAAGTTCAAGAGCCTGAGGGTAATCACCTGGGCCCATAGCCAGCATCTCTTCAGCCTTGGTGATGACCTCGAGCATCTCGTCAGTGAGTTTCGGCTGCTTCCCAATCACAGCGTAGCCGTTCCAGATGTACATCATTTCCTGAGAGAGCGAGTGGGGTAAGTCAGTCCTGATCTCTGCCTCGGCAGGGCCTCAGTTTTCCCATCTGTCAAACAGGCAGCTCAGCTCAAAGGTCTGAGGCCTTACATCCCTGATCTTCCAGAGTCCAAGCCTATGGAGGTGTAAGGCTGAGGGCATTATGGAGGCAGCCCCACCAGGGATTTGTTACTGAGAGCTCCTGTATTCCATGAGGATTTCGGGTGGCCTGACTGCCAATAGGTTTCAGCTACCTTTCCTGCTGTAGCCACTATGGTTGCTATCATGCCCTCTCTATCCAAAGCAACCCTTCCTGAGGACTGGGCCATGCCCAAACTGTCCGGGAAGCCCTCTCTGCTCCAGCGGGCAGGACCTCCATACTGGAGGAAACTATTAAGCATCTCAAGACAGTGGAGCCTAAGACGGTCACTTCTCCTCAGCAGGAGTGGGCTCAAGGATGGCGGCCTCTCCCTGACTGACATTGAAAATGAAAATTTAATATCTGAGTTTCCTGTTAGAGTCACATTTCCTAAGTCATCAAGCCAGGTAATGGATATGAATGCATTTATATAAAATTGTTACACAGACTCTTGTTACAGTGCACATTTAGGTCAGTGTTAAGTTGCTCTGTGGTCTCAAGATAACTAACTGTAACTGTAAAGGCTCTAGGAGAAATCAGCAGTCTATATCCCGGTTTGGGCCTATCCCTCCCAGTGTACTCAATCATGGACCACTTTCTACATAAGTAGCATTTAAATTGTGGGTTAAGTCACATCTGTCCTTCCCATAATACCCTCTTCCTCATTCAATAGTAATAACTTTATTGTACATTTTAAACTATTTTTTTTTTTGTGACAAGGTCTCATGTATCCCAAGCTGGCCTCGAACTCACTATGTAGGTTGCTAACCCTCCCGCCTGCACCTTCCAAATGCTGGGCTTACAGTGTGTGCTACCGTAGTCACTCTGTAAAATACTTCAGAACTTCGAGGATACACTTAACACGTTCTAAACAGAACAAGTAGGGAAAGGTCAGCTTAGGAAGTATTTACACAAGTCACCAGTGGATTTTCACACCTCTGCAGGAGTTGGGCCAGGTGCCAATGGAGATGCTTTTTCACAGTAGAAGGCCCCTAAGCTTACACACCATTGTCCGGGGGAGCTGGGTCTACAGTTTGTCCAGCAAGCAGAGCAGGGCTCTCTACTCTTCTGGACTCAGCTTACCTGATGCCAGATAACTATGCGTGGAATTAGCCTAACAGTGGCCCTGAGTTCTAATCTTGAGGCTCCACCTGTGTGGGCTAGACAAGTTTAGCCTTCTCTCTACTGACCTGCTTTAAGCCTTACACCTCCTGCCCCCTGCCATGCAGGCTTTCTTCAGTCAAACATAACTAGCTGAAACGCTACCCTTGCCTCAGAAAAGGTTGATCTAATGAAGGCGACAGTAAATAGTGATTAGAATCCTGTCGCAGCAGAACCGTCACCCTAGGAACAAGACAGCCAGGTGATCCTTGCTGATGCTTGGGGCTGGAGTGTTGTCTAGTACCTAGGAGAGTGGTTCGTCCTGCCTCGAGCATCTGCATCCTGCTGGCCTGTCTTCCCACCCCTCTCCAGTCCATTCATCCACCTGCCCCAGAGGTTGTCTTCCTACTCACCAGAGCAGGGATCGGCAATGAGATGGGGTTGGGAGAGAGGTAGCGTCTGGACTTCCGGATGGCAAACTTCTCGGTGGGTAGAGATTTCCCAGCAATCTTGAGCTTCAAGCCTGGCACAGCCCTGAAAAAGAAACGGGGAAAGAAAGGCTAAGGGTTTGGCTCAGCAGACATGTTCAGTTCTCCAGCAGCAACAGGAGCAGGGGTATAGGGAGAACGGTGCAGGTCTCGAGCCTCAGTTTCCACACGGTGTGGTGAGGGAATTTAACCAAAAAGCATTTCAAGGTGTGAGCCAGCCTGTGGTTATGGTCTCATTTCACAGTCCCTGCATGGCCTAATTGCTTGCAAAGGCTCCAGAGCTGGCAGTGTGAGAATGTGCCTAGATATCCCTCAGGCCTGCCTCCTACTTATCTCCCCTCGACGCCCAGGCCTTCCTGGGAGGGTCCACAAAAGTCTAATCCCAGTTTCACAGGCAAGACAAACACCCGGGGAAAGGGAGGGATCTGCACAAACAGCTCAAACCCTTAATTAGCTCCAGCCTCCTGAGATAGGGCCTCAGCTGTTTCAAGGA
Organism: Microtus ochrogaster; assembly: GCF_000317375.1. Taxonomy (NCBI): domain Eukaryota; kingdom Metazoa; phylum Chordata; class Mammalia; order Rodentia; family Cricetidae; genus Microtus; species Microtus ochrogaster. Next base: position 76,769,248 of record NC_022016.1, on the reverse strand, counting down.
TAGAATAAAATGCACACAGCTAAGTATGCCTCGGCTGGAGCCTCACCCACGACCAGCTGCCTGGCCACTGGGTGTGGCTGGGATCTCAGACCAGGAGCCGTACGGGCCCAGGAAACAACTGGATGGGTGAGGCCACCCCAGATTCCTTGCTGCTTATTTATTGCAGAACCTCTCTGGGTCTGTTTTCCAATCTCAGACGCGTAGCTCATACCACCTCTCAAGCTTTCTGGGGGAATTCTGAGAGCTGGGACCACAGAGTTCGCTGCGCTGCGGGAGGCACTCTGCGGGTAAGTGCTCCCCAGCACTAACCAAGGTCTGCCTCATCTTCATGGAGCAAGGCTCTAGACTCCTTCCTCCAACTCCAGGCTGGCTTGCTAACATTGAATCTTCACAAAAGGCAAGTAAGTGATACAGAGAGCAATGAGAATAGCAGCACTCTGGGGACAGCCCTGTAGGCCCCAAGTTCTACTCCGGGATCTTCAGATACATTCCCAACTGAAAACTATACTGTTTGTTATCCCTATCCTAGGAATTGTCCATGGGGTCCCAGCTGGGAAGTAGATTTAGTTCTGGGCTGTGCTTCTGGGGCTCTAGCTAACTCTCCAGACCTCAGTCTGCAGGCTTATATGAGAATGTCCCGCATGGGCTCAGGCATTTGGGCTCCTGGTTCCCAGTTGGTGCTGTTTTGGGGGAGGTTTAGGAGGTGTGACCATGCTAGAGGAAGCATGTCACGGGGCGCAGGCTTCACCCTACCTGCAGCTTTGCTCTTGCTGCACCATCCTGGCGCTTGTCACCCTGCCACTCTCCCCTGTGCACCTCACACCTCACCCCTGCCATAATGGACTCACCCTCTGGAGACATAAGCCAAAATAAACTTCCTTCCATAAGTGACCTTGGTCGTGATATTTCATCAGGCATCAGAAGGGACTAATATAGTGTCTCCATCTGTCCTAGTGACCAGATGAAAGAGATGAGTGCTAGAAGCTTCTGACAAAACACATTCACAGGGTTCTAGCCAGCAGCGACACTGGCATGGAGTGGTGGCTGGAGAGGAGGAGCTGGGAGTGCCTCTCCTATCACTACAGAGCCTGACTGATCTGCTAACAGGAAGGCCTGCAACAGGAGCACCGTGGTGGGGCCAACCTGAATAACTCCACCTCGTCATCCCCGAATGGCTTGTAGTCTTCCTTCCCAAACATGCTGAGGTAGGCAGCCTTCATGTAGATGTAGGTGGCCTGTGGGAGACAGCAGCAGGAAGATAAAGCAACCCTCCCTCTGATCACAAGTACCATGGCTGGCCCTCACTGGGGTCCAGAGGAGAGATGTATGGTCACCAAGTCCCCAGGGGAGGTCGCTGAAGCAGCCGAGGAATTGTGAGTTGTGGCTCGCCCCCTAACTCCATCAAGAGAAAGACCTGACCCATGCAGGCCTGTTGAGACAGGGAAGAGGTGGGGTGAGCACGGAGGGGTGCTGCTGGGAAGTGGTGACCACAGGTGCCCTTGAAGGATGATGGGAAGATCCACAGACTCATAGGTACCCATCTGAGTGGCATGCACAGGACTCAGATGGCTTGCAGTAGGGGCTTTCTATGTCAGAAGAGTGAACAGGGCCCTGGTAGGGCTCAGTGGGAGACCTGCGTTGCTCACTTTTACACCTTCCCCTCAATCTAGCCTAAAGAATGTGTCTAGAAGGACCCTGCCTGCTAGATCCAAAGGCCACCTGATGGGACGTGGGGAGCTCTGCTTGAACTGCAGGCATCTGCACACAGCAGCACAATCAAGGCTCTGGGGTGAGGGTTAGAGGCGTTCGGTTCTGTGCTGCCCTCAAGTGGCCAAGTTTGGAAAAACCTGCCTCCTAGGGCAACTGCCAAGGAAAATACTTGCCAAAGGCCTCCAGTAGTGCATGGAGAAGGAGAGGGAATCCTGGAATCTCCTCCCGCACCATCCATGCTGGAACACAGAGGTGACCAACCCTTCAAACGGCATCCAAGCTGGTCTTTGTGGGTGTATAATGGAGTCTCCTCATGGAACCTTGAACGTGTCACTCATCCTCCATCTGCCCCTGACATTCCAGGGACGGTCCCTCTTGTCTAGCCTTTTCCTTTTAGATTGAATACCTAAGATGGCGTCTAAATATAATAAAGAAATGGCGTTGGTACATATGTTCCAGTCTAGCCAGTGTCATAAGCAATGGAGAGTCCACAGCTTTCTCACTGGGGTGCAGCCCCAAATACAGCTTACTCAGGGTTTTGAGCTAAGAATTTAAAGATGACAGAAGTCCTCTCCTTATGAAATAACCAGGTAAAAAACCTTGTGATGTCTGGGGGAAAAAAAACTTAAAAAGGTTTGTCTCACTGGGTGGTGGTGGTGCACATCTTTAATCCCAGCACCCAGGAGGCAGAGGTAGGCGATCTCTGAGTTTGAGGCCATTCAAGATTTCCAGGACAGCTAGAGCTACACTGAGAAGCCCTGTCTCAAAAAAAAAAAAAAAAGTTAGGTGATGCATGTTTCTGACATGGTGGGCAAGTACATCATGAGTTCAAGTTCATCCTTCCCTTCATTGTAAGTTTGAGGCCAGCCTGAACTAAGTGAGACCTTACACACACACACACACACACACACACACACACGGATAAACAGGGAACAGATTCCACTAGTTGTCCTCTGACCACACACATCCCGGCACACACACCCACAGTCACACACAATAATAATCAACAAAATACAAAACAGTTCTCAAAACAAGAGGTACAGGGGCTGGAGAGATGGCTCAGAGGTTAAGAGCATTGTCTGTTCTTCCAGAGGTCCTGAGTTCAATTCCCAGCAACCACATGGTGGCTCACAACCATCTGTAATGAGGTCTGGTGCCCTCTTCTGGCCTGCAGGCAAACACACAGGCAGAATGCTGTACTTATAATAAATAAGTCTTGAAAAAGAGAGGTACAAATAGACAATAAATAAATGGGAAAATGTTCAATATCCTTAGCCATAATGGAAATGCAAATCAAAGCTACATTCAAGAAAAGCAATGACAACAAATGCTGGAGAGAATGTGGGGAAGAGGAGCCCCTGCAGACGGCTGTTAAGAGTGTAAATTGGTGCAAAGCAGTGTGGAAATCGGTACGGTTATCCTTCAGAGATGAAAATAGAGCTTTTGTATGATTGAGCGATACACATCTAAAGGAGTAAGCTTCAACGGCTACCCCACTCTCTGCAGTGGTCTATCCTGGCCTCTTAGTGTCAAGCCCCAGCTGCTGTTGGTGACTCCCTCGTGCCTTCAAACCCAGTACCATCCGGTGACATTATCAAGTTCAGCTGCAAGTGCAAGGGACAAACTTGGTGGCCTCTGGAGCACCGCCCGTGTGTGCTGACTGAAGAAACACTTCCCAGAAGGCTTCACCTCACGGATGCTGTCTCTTCTTAATCACCGCTGTTTCTTAGCTGCAGCTGACCAGCATCAATTGTCGCGGTAAAGCGGTTTCCCTTCAGTGATTCTGGTCTTACTCATCATCACTGATTCTCTGGCCCCAGCTAACCAGAACCACAGATTCTCAACTCAACAGATGGTCCTAATAGTCTTTAAGTGGCCTTAAACTTCCCTTTGGAACTTCATAAACCAGGCCTCCATCATCTATGTTACTCTAAATTCTTACCTTCCCGGTGCCCACAGAACAGCTCACCAAGCTTTGAACATTCAGTGGCTTTTCTAGCCCCAAATTCCAAAGTCCTTCCACAATTCTCCCAAAAGCATGGTCAGGTCTGTCATAGCAATACCCCATGATCCTGATACCAATTTGTCTTAGTTAGGGTTACTACTGCTGTAATGAAACACTGTGACCAAAAGCAACTTGGGGAGGAAAGGGTTTATTTCACCCACACTTCCATATAACGCTTCATCACAGAAAGCAACAAGGGCAGGAACTCAAACAGGGCAGGAGCCTGGCAGCAGGAGCTAATAGAGACCATGGAGAGGTGCTGCTTACTGGCTTGAACATCACTACTTACTCTCCAGAACCACCAACCCAAGGTGGCACCACTAACAAGGGGCTGGGCCCTCCCACATCAATCACTAATTTAAAAAAAAATGCCCTACAGGCTTGCCTACAGCCTGATCTTATGGAGGCATTTTCTCAATTGAAGTTCCCTCCTCTCAGATGACACTAACTTAGGTCAAGTTGACATAAAAACTAGCCAAGACAGAGACCCCATCTCAAAACAAAACAAGAAAAAAAAAAAGAAATAGGGCTGAAGAAGACTCAGTGGGTAAAGTGCTAGCTGCAGAAGTCTGAGGTCCTGAGTTCAAATCCCAGTACTCACATAAAGCCAGGTGTTGTTGCAAGTGTCTAACCCAGGTGTCTGGGATGGGAAGTGTGGCAGAGGGCACAGGGCAGACACAAGAAGATCCCTAGAGCCCACTGGCCAGCCCACCCAGCCGAAATGGTAAGGTTCATGTTCAGTGGACAGACATCAACTCAAAAGATAAGGTGTAAGGCGATAGAGAATGATTGGGAACCAACATCTGGCCTCCCTAATATGTGCTCTGACACACAAGCACAAATGAGCTACTGAGCAATAACTGCTGTATATGAAAGATAACTAATATGTGCCTCATATATTCAGGGGGAACACACAGCCCATAGGTCATGTGAGGGGACAAGGGGACAGACACAGATGGAAACCGCTGAGCCATAGGAGGCGCTAACCAAGGATGCTGGACAAGACTTTAACCCAGCCATCGCTCTGCCCCAGACCAGAGGGGCTCCGTCCTGCAGCCCACTGCAGCCTGAGCAGTCCTCCTTCAAGACACACGTGACCCAGCCTTGACTGCACAGCAGCATTGTCCCTGACAGAGGACTTCTATCCACTGGAAGCCAACACGAAACATCTGTGTGCTTCATGTCTCTAGAGGATGAGCCCTCAGTGGGGTCTTTGCTTTGTCCCCTCTGGATCCAGGGCCTAGGCTAGGGCCTGGCACCGAGAGTGCCCAGCAAGCACGGACATTCAAGGCCCTGTATGCCAGACCCCCTCAAGGACCCCCTCAGACCTTCCATGACGGGCCCCAGACACCTCTGCAGGATCACCTAATACTGTTTCTTCTCCATCCTGCTACAGCCCTCCGGGGCCTTTGCCTGTGGAGACATTTTCTTAGAGGAAAGAGCTCCCTCACCCTCGCTGTCCGACCAGCAGTCAGGCTGGGGTATACAGTGACATGTGCATAACAAGTCATCCAAGGACAGGGTGGGGGCACAGTCCCCTTCCTGATGTGAGTCCCTTCTCCCCGGGGTCAGCTGTTTACCCTCTAATTCCACAAGTGTTTCCCTCACTGGAGGAGGAAACCCAGGCTGTGCCAGGGAGACAGGGCCCATCTTTGAGCCTCCAGCAGCTGCCAGCGGAGGGAGGATCACGCCTCCAGCACCCCTCGCCGCTCCCACAGCAAAGCCCCCCCCCCCCCAGTGAACACAGAACCCTGGCAGTGTCCTCATCCCCAGCCCTTGTTTCTTGCCCTCTCCCTTTCTCTTTTCCCTAAATCCTCCTCCCTGACTCAGCCCAGAGGTTTTGCCTTCCTGAATCAGCCCTTTTTCGCCTTGGTGGCTCTTCCAGGACTACTGGGCTCCCTGCCTCTGCCTTCGAGGACTGAGCTGTGCCACACCAGATTGCTACCATCTTAGCCCTAGGCTGCAAGCTCTGGGCAAACTCAAGGTCTCTGCAGGGTGAACTTTCAGTGACCCCAGCAGAGGAGGAGCTGAGTATAGGAGGTGGCATATACGGGCAACGTCCACAGGCAAATCGATCCCTAGAGTTGGAAGCTGACAGATGCCGTGGCGATCTGGTGCTGGAGAGCAGGAAGGGATCAGGCCCCAAAACTGATGCCTTTTTAACCTATCTGAGGAAGGGAACTGCAGACAGAGGAAAACTCACTGCCCCAAAGTCATACAGAGAGGTAGGTGTTCCTCACAGCAGACTTGTCATGCCCAGGAAGTCTGGCCTGCCCTCACTGTGGCTGTGTGGCCTCACCAGGCCTCCTTGTCCCCGTGTGGGTGGACCCTGCTGCCTGCCTCATGCCACAGGAAAGATTCTGCAGTCATATTTAATTCGGAAAGGTTCCTTAAGGCTTTGTTCTTGTTGGGAGTGGGGACAATGAGGAATGGATGTGGCCCAGAGTTAGGCCCTAAGAATGGACCTTCAATAGCAGGAAGGCCTCAAGGCAAACCCTCTGCTCAGAAGGAAGTGAGCAGTTAGGAGAAAAGCAGCTCCCCGTGAATGACCCCAAATCCACTGTGTACCCCCAAAACAGAGTTGGTCCCTTCTACCTTAGGGGGTACGGTGAAAAAGGAAGACAAACGCTAGAGACACAGGGATTACTGGGGAACCTGCTTCCTCGGAGCTCCGTCAGCCCCAGGATTTCACTTCAGCTTGGTCTTGGTGCCCAGTAAAGCCCAGAAGAGCCACAGGCATGCACAGGCAGAGTGAGAGAGAGAGAGGAGATGCAGGTGACCACTGGGTCTCATGATGTGTGTCAGGGCAGAGCTGCTCTAACAACCACCTGCAGTTCAAGTGGCTTCAAAGGTCCTGGAGGATGCTAGGGTTGATTAGCAATGTCTGCCATGGACAAGGGAGAGAGTCACAGGGGTAGGTGTGCTGTGTAGCAGGAGGGACACTGCAGACACTCGCTTCAGAGCTCTGCACTGCCCTCACTGTTGCAGGCACAGCGCTGGCACTGTCTGTACTGACTCTAAGTCTGGCTGTCTGTGTTGGGCAGATAGATGCCTTGTTTGTTTTATTTTGCCTCCGTGGCAGATCTGTAATATTATAACTTCCTCCCCACCTTTTTCTCTCACCCCTTCCAGTCACACCGCCTCGTTCTTCTTCTGAACACACACTTCTCCCTCTCCCTCCCGCTCTCTGGAGGGAACCTTCTCCCCCGCTCCAGATGCTGACCCAGATCTATGAGGCTTAACGACGGGCTCTGGTGGAAACTAAGAGGGAGATGTAATTTGGGGGCAACCCCTGGCCACCTTGCCTGTCATGTGAAGAGAAGCTGCCTGAAACACAGCCGTCAGAGGAGAGAACCCAACTGCAGGTGGGGTGGCTAAGCAGGATGATACAGTTTGAATCCCTGGCGTCGGGTGAGGCCCAGTCACTTGAATTATACAAGCCGCTGGTGTTTTAGATCTGTTTGATTCCAGCAACCACCAGACCCACTGGGGCTATGTGATTAAACATAAATAAAATGTAACCATTCAGTGTCTCGGCTGTGCTGGACACCTCCCATGTGTCCTTGTGGCTGGCATGCTCGCCATTGCCAAAGGAAAAAAATCCCTGCCGTAGTAGGCAATTCTGTTGGACAGTACGTGCTTAGACAGGTGACCACACAGCTATACGGACACAGTAGAATTGAAGGGATAGAGTAGCTCGGTGACGAGGAGGATGCTTAGAATGATGGACAGGGCCCAGATTCAGTGCCCAGCACCCAGTCAGCCTCTCTGCTTGGCCCAGCTTTCAGCTCCTCCCAACCCTGAGTCCTCCTCAAACATTTGCTTCCATTTAGAACCCAGCAGACACATCCGTGCTCGGTCGGGGATCTGGCCCATCTGGGTGACCCCTGGCCACCCAACGCCCTGACCCACAGTGTCAGCCCACCTTGGACCAGGAGTTCTCCTTGCTCAGCAGGTCGGCGTAGAAGTAGGCCATCTTCCACTGGCCCTTGTAGGTGAAGCACCACATAAGCTCCCAGTAGCACATGTGGTGAAACTGCTTCCAGTGCTGCTGGGCCTCACAGCATTCCTCGAACCGCCGGATGGCCTGTGAGCAGCTGCGGGTCAGCCTACTGAGAGTCTGCCGGGCCCCAACACCCTCTGCCCCCCTTAACTCCACAGCAGGGAGTCCTCCCCCAAGGCATGATGGTCCTGAACTGGGCCGGGTCAAGACGGAGTCTGGGAAGCCAGGGAACCTCGGCTTCCTGTCCTGGTTTCTGACTGTAGGGATTTGGTCACGAAATGAAAGCATGGAACAGAGCGCATTGGTGTGTGTTGGGGGGGCAGATAGGGCGCACAAGGTGTTAATACTGCAATGTTTGCATTGGTGTGTGTTGGGGGCGGGGAGGGGGGCAGATAGGGCAGGGCGCACAAGGTGTTAATACTGCAATGTTTGCATTGGTGTGTGTTGGGGGGCGGAGGGGGGCGGAGGGGGCGGATAGGGCAGGGTGCACAAGGTGTTAATACTGCAATGTTTGCATTGGTGTGCTCATGTCGATGGATGTAGAGGCGGCCAAGGGTCAACCTCGTGTCTTTCCTCAGAAGCTGTCATCTTAGGGTTTCTCTGGAACCTGGGGCTCCCCAGTTATGCTAAGCTGGCTGGCTAGCAAACCTCGGGGATCCATTGCTTCCCCCACTCCCGTCCCCAGGACTGGGATTATAAGCACAGGTCGCCATGTCTGACTTTTTCACATGGGTGCTGGGGACTAAACTCAGGTCGCCTCTTCCTGTGCCATCTACCCAGCCCCAGAGAGTGTCAATATTATACTGATATAATAGTCTGTGCCTCAGCTGGGCGGTGGTGGCGCACGCCTTTGATCCCAGCACTCGGGAGGCAGAGGCAGGCGGATCTCTGTGAGTTTGAGGCCAGCCTGGTCTACAAGAGCTAGTGCCAGGACAGACTCCAAAGCTACAGAGAAACCCTGTCTCAAAAAAAAAAAAAAAAAAAAAAAAAAAAAAGTCTGTGCCTCAGAGAGAACGCCCAAGGCTCTAGTGGTTTCCATGGTTACCCCCACCTGGGGATTTACCCTGGCAGGGCTAGCAGGAGGCTTCGCGGACCCTACAATGTAGTCCTCGGCATTGGCGTAGTGCCCTGGACTTGGCCCTGACTGTGACTTCCCTGTCTAGTGTCTTCTGTGGTTCTTTCCCCTCCGACATCACTACCCTCACCCACATTCACCTCATCCAGCCTAGTCACCATGCCCCAGACAGCTTTTCCTGACTAGGAATGCTACAAGCCCGCATCTCTCTATCAAAAGCCTACAGCACAACGCCACCCCCTCCATCTCCCCAGACCACCCCAGTCAGGAGTGCTCCTCCCAGCCCTGCTCTTTCATGGGGTCCCCCTACCCCCGAGAATGCTCCTATGTGTCTAACTTCTCGCTGGGCTGGAGGCCCTCGCAGGAGGCCTCCACATCACTCACAGCATCAATATTTCCTTTGATAGCTTCAATCCGCCCGGCAAAGAACAGGAAGATGGCACCCTGCAATGACAGTCGTGAGGATGGAGTGTCCACCGGGTACAGGTGGGATGGGGCGACCAGCGGAGGTTGGTCTCACCTTGGGGTATCGGTTCAGGTAGGGCTTCAACAGCTTCTCTGCTTCCTCGATGTTGACATTTCCAGTACCTGTGGGTGGCAGGGAGGTGCGCTGCTCAGGTTCCCACTGCAGGGGCCTGCGCTCCTCCTAGCAACCTGCCATGGCCTTCTTGGGGCCTCCGTCTTCCCTCTGTGAAATGGCACGATTTTCCCTATCTCCAGGGTGACAGGGTAACAGGGTGACTGTCCAGGTGCATCACAGGCTCACTATAACCTCGGGGCCATTTCTGAGTCTACAGCTGTCATCTTCACACCTTCCACAAGGTGGCACAATCACCCTCATTTCACAGACAGGCCAGGAGCAGCAGGCCCGGTGGACCTGGTTCTGCCCAGTCCTGGGTGCCTGAGCAGGGTCAGCCTTTCTCGCACCCAGGAGCCCGCCACCCGGGCGCACCGGGTCTCCTACCAAGCACGAAGGTGAGGAAGGTGTGGTAACACAGCAGGAGCATGACACACAGCACTGCGCGGAAGCTGTGCCCTGTCGCGCCCTCCTCCAGCTGCAGCAGCCCGTAGTCCTGGGAGGGACAAAAAGACAGGCTGGGGTTCCCAGAGAGTCACGGGGTCCAGGTGGGCAGTTACGAGCGAGTCTCTGCAGTTTTGAGAGAGTCTGTTCTCCGGAGCCAGGAGCGGTGGCACCAGAATGGTGACCCTGAGTCAAGGGCTGCCCTCCCCCCAATCTCTCCATCTGCACCTACTCTTGACCCTGTCAAGGGCATGAAAGCCAACAGTGCAGTCTGCTTGGGAAGAGGAATGACCTGGCAACAATGACCCTAACTGCAAGTTGGTGCGGATGGCGCTGAGAAGCCTGAGGCCCAGAAAAGCTTCCTGGGGGAGAAGGTTCCAGAACCTCACTGGGACCAGCACCAACCTGTGTGTGTAGTCTCTGCTCCCGTCTACCTTCCTCAGTATCCATGCCCTTTCTCAAATACAGGCCTGGAGTGCCTCAAACCCTCCACAGCTGCCCTGGTTTGGAGCAGGCTCCACCCAAGCTGCAGCTGTGGGTGAAGGTGGACCTTCCTTCCTCAGCCTTCCTTCCTGAGACCACCAATCCAACTGCCCGCTCCAGGGAGCAACCCACCAGCCCCTGGAGCCGCCAGCTGTGGACCCCAGACAGGGGACGTCCCAGGGCCAAGCATGGGCCTTATGGGGCCCTGAGCCTTGAGGCCTGTTCCCCTCCTTTGTGCTCCGTCCTTTTGATGATGCCCTGGGAAAGCCCCCACACACCTCAGCCTTCACCCACAAAGGGAAGCAGCACACTCAGCCGTGGCCAACCCCTCATCTATTTCTGATGACTTATGTGACTCTCTTTAGGTTTGTTTGCTGAGACAGGGTCTCGCCATGTATCGCTAACTGTCCTAAAACCCACCATATAGACCAGGTTTTGAACTCAGAGATCCTCCTGCCTCTGCCTCCGCACCCTGAGTGCTGAGGACCATCACGCCTGGCTCTCTATAGCACTCTTAATGCTTTTTTCATGATTAACAAAGATAGATTTGCCGGGCAGTGGTGGCGCACGCCTTTGATCCCAGCACTCAGGAGGCAGAGGCAGGTGGATCTCTGTGAGTTTGAGGCCAGCGTGGTCTACAGAGCTAGTTCCAGGACAGCCAGGGCTACATAGAGAAACCCTGTCTTAAAAAACAAACAAACAAAGCAAAGATGGATTTTGTGTAATAACATTTCCTTTTTAAAATGATGTCATTGGGCTGGAGAGATGGCTCAGAGGTTGGGAGCACTGGCTGCTCTTCCAGAGGTCCTGAGTTCAATTCCCAGCAACTACATACATGGTGGCTCACAACCACCTAGAATGAGATCTGGCATACATGCAGGCAGAACACTACATACATATAAATAAATAAATCTTAAAAAAATAAAAATTATGTCATTTTGGGAGAAATAACAGGTAAACCAAAAAGCAGTGGTTCATATACGTGTCGGGTATCAGGGAGGGCCACGGAGGACACACACATCAGGACAAGGTGAAGCCTCTTATGTTCACAGAAAGGGGACTCATGAGAGAAAGGGAATTAATTGTCTAGGGCCACAGGGAGGAGGGAAGGAGGTGGGGTTGTTTCATGTCTTCCTGGACAGTGTTCCTTCTACCCCACTGGTGACCTGCTCAAGGGGACCTCCTCGGTCTGTTCCCTCCAGCCCCTGCTGGAGTGCAAGGCCTCGGCCTCAGTGAATCCCCTGGTTCCTCTCAAGGTACAGGGCTCTCTGAACACTCACAGATGAAATAGGGGCACCAAAAGATGACCCTGGACGAAAGGACTGGCTCAAGGCCTTGAAGTGAGCAGGTGACCAAGTGGGGGAGAAGACCAGGATCCTGATACAAGTCACGGTAGGATGGGATGGTGTGGCCTCTGATCCCTCCAGGGCTGTCCTCACATCTACCCTCTATCCTGCGCGGGACTGGGAGAGACCTGTGGCCTCAGAAGTCCTGAGAGAAGGCTGAGGCTCAGAGAGGTCTAGACTCTCCCCAGAGGGAGCTAAGCCAGGATTGGCACCAGGCCCCATGATCCCTCAGCCCTACTATGTCAAGCCCAGCTCCAGCCCTGGACTGGGCAGACAGAGGGCACCCAAAGGCTGGCAGTTACCTTGTTTCCTGAAAACCCAACGAACTCCAGCAGCCTCAGGATCCTGGTGGGAAGCATGGACAGCGTCTGTGGGATCAGAGGCAGTGGGTGTGTGGAGGGCAGCCTAGGGAAAGTCAGAGGGCCCCACCCATGACTTGACCGTTACCCAGGCAACAGACTGGCCACCTCTCCCAGACCTGTACCAGCCTTTGCACCATCTCCCAGGATCAGCTCCTTTCTCCACAAGCAGGCTCAGCATTTCCATGTGGCTCCAACCCAGCCCCTGCTGCTCCTCTGCCTGGAACACCCTTCCCTGCCTGGAACTCTGGGAGGATCTAAGAGTCAGCTCAAAGCTCATCTCCCTCCCATAGAGATCTCTCCAGTGGCCCCAAAGAGAACTTAGATCCCTGTCCCCTGTGGGTTACAGCTGTTTTCAGGTCTCTCCTTTCTGACCCCTGGTAATGTTTAACAGCCACCCGTCCAGGGCAGAAGCAGTCTGAGTTTCTGGGTTGCCAATGTCTATAGCTATAGTTCCCCCACTCGGGGGTTCAAGCTGCCAAGTAGGCACACCGATGCACTCTTAGACTCTCTAGAGATGTCACCCTCTATGACACCCCAGTTTGAAACCCTGTTAATATTTAAGAATCATTTCTAGGTTCCATGCCTAGCACACAGCCAGGCACAGTGGCACACAGGGCTAACCTTGTGTGAGACAAGGCCATGCAGGGGAGCTGCATCTGGCCCAGGCACTAAAGAAATGAGGGGTTCCCACTCACCAGGTTGAAGGCTCCCACACCAAGCTTCACCCCTCCTTCAAAGTGACTATGGCTCTCTCCCTTGCAGTATTGCGAGGACTGGACGAGGCTATCCAGCTCCCTGTGGGAAGGAAGGGTGGGGCTGAGTCATATCCCTAGGTCTCCCTCACAGGGTGAGCTCAGAACTCAGAGAGCTGATACTCAGTGAATTTCCATTGTTCCAGCAGTCACCTCCAGCTCTCTGTGCCAGGCACTAGAGGGCAGCAGAGAGCACAGTAACACACACACACACACACACACACACACACACACACACACACACACCCCGCTCTGTCCCCACCAATCACTTGAAAGGAGGAGAAGGCTGTATCTGGACTTAGTCTGGGGATAAAGAGGGTTTCTCCAATGGTATTTAAGTAGAGAGGTGAGATGTAAGCTAGAACCTGGGTGGAGACAGATGATCTAGAACCTGGGAGGGGACATGTGAGCTTAGAACCTGGGAGTTGAGTTGGAACTAGCCCCGTGCAAACTGTTCTGACAGAAGCATGTCAGAAGGCTGTGGGGCACAGACGAGTTTGGCATATTTGAAGAGCCTAGAGCAGGCCTACCGGTCTTCAGCAGAGTGATGTGGGAGGGGCAGCAAAGATGGGGCAGGGGAGCTCACGGGCTGAATGGACCCAGGGCTCCACTCTGTAAGCGAGAGGGGCCTCTGGAGTTGGGAGGGGTGGCCTGACCAGGTGTGTGCTCTGCTGTCACCATTCTGGAAGCTGGCAGGACATTGGGGGGGACTGAAGCACTTGTCTAGCTGTCCCTGAATAATCTAGCACAGGCCTTTAGGTGTCCTGTGCAGGGGGCAGTCACCCTGGTCAGGGAGAAAAGACAGCAAGTGTTCTCAAAAGTGTAATGGGAAATAAGTTCTAACATATAACTCAGGGGAGGGAGGGCGGGGTTCTCTGAGCTTTATCTTATTTCCAACTTGTAGATAAGGGACTGCAGCACCACACCGGGTAAAAGGGCTCCGGACTAAGTCTTCAGGCTTTTAGCCATTAGTACAGCTGTCCCCGGCCCAGAGAACTTTTGTCAGGGACCCAGACATAGTGTGGAAATGATTCTGGCACAAAAGGAACTATTAGAAGGTGTGGCTTTGTTGACAGAGTAGGTATGGCCTTGTTGTAGGAAGTGTGTCATTGTGGGAGGAGCTTTGAGGTCTCACATATGCTCAAGCCACACCCACTTCCTGTTGCCTCCAGGTAAAAATGTAGGACCCTTATCTCTTACTCCAGCACCAAGTCTACCAGCTCACCACCACGTCACACCATGATGATACTGAACTAAACCTCTGAAAATGTAAGCTACTGCAATTAAATGTTTTCCTTTATAAAGAGTTGCCATGGTCATGGTGTCTCTTCACAGCAACAGAAACCCTAAGACAGGGAGCATGCATCTATGTGTATGTGTGTCTATGTCTGTACACACACATGCCATTCCTGTATGTTAAAAAAAAAAAAGGTCAAGGAAGAAACCAGGTGGTGGTGGTGTGTGTCTTTAATCCCAGCACTCGGGAGGCAGAGGCAGGCAGACCTGTGTGAGTTCGAGGCCAGCCTGGTCTACAAGAGCTAGTTCTAGCACAGGCTCCAAAGCTACAGAGAAACCTTGTCTTGAAAAAAAAAAAAGCTGCTGTTCCTTAAAGTCCTCTGTCCATCTGCCCCCTGCCCACCAGCACAGGCTGTTTGTGCAGACCCTGGGTCAGTTTCTTCCCCAGCAGACAAGACATTCAAGAAGCCAAACACACAAGTATAGCCAGAAAACCAGGAGAACATTGTTCCAGAAAATGGAGATTCCGGGGAGGTACAGAAATCTGTCTGAGTTCTCAGTTTTCTAGACTTTGGGCCTCCCACAATGCAGTCTGAGGGGACGGGTAATAGAGTCCTTGACCCCAGGCTGGACCCACTTACTTGTAGGTCTGGTAGCTGTTTCGAACTTTGATGCCACCCTTGATGAAGCTCACCATGTTCTCGTCCTGTGGTGGGGAGAGACGAAGGGAACTAAGTCCAAGGCAGGTAACTGTAGGCTGCAGGGTCACACACGGCTGTGGGCCTTGACAGCCTTCCACCCTGTGAAGCGGGAGTGGTCAGCGGTCACCCAGAGCAGGCTGCCACAACCTCCCTTCTCAGACAGACAGACAGACAGACAGACAGACAGACAGACACATACACACACACACACACACACACAGTCAACTGCGTGCCCCTCTGGGTAGAAGGACCATGCCAGATAAGGAAGGTTGCTCACTTTTGGAACATCAAAGGTAATTACTGTAAAGAATTATTTAAAGTCCCAGCAATCCCCAGCCTGTCTGGTGCCCAGTCCTGGGTGTCCCCTCAGAAATGAATGGACGCGGGATAAAAGGCATTATCTGGAATGTCCACAGCATCAGTGTCCATGAAACCAAAACCAAATGCAACCAAGGCTCACCATGGAAGCTAGGTAAAACAAAGCATGTTTACATAAGAGACATTATCCAGTCACTCAAAGATGGAGAACCCACGCTCCACACACCTGGAAGCCCCTGTGACACAAGAGCAGCTAAAGCAACAATATGCTGTTTAGACACAAAAACGGGATCACCAGTGCAGGGTCGATGAGGAAGGAGATGGCTTCTGCGGGAAGGAGCCTGGGACAGTGTCAGGGGTGGAGGGATGAGTCTTGCTATGTAGGCTCAGCCTCCAGCAGAATCAGGGTATGTGTGATAATAATATATAATAAAGTCCAAATAAAATAAAATGCCATTCTTGTCCTAGTGAGTCCTAAACTGAGGATTAGGATCAGTTCAACTCTGTCATCTGAGAGCCAAAAAGATTTTAAAACCTAAGGATACCTGCCTGCTGCGCA
>NC_022016.1:76738163-76753552 GCF_000317375.1 Microtus ochrogaster | reverse complement strand
GGCTGGAGGTTGAGAACACAGATGCAGAGACAGACCAACATGCAGACCTTTTAACACTGATACCAAAAGCCCCTCTTTAATAGCACCATGGAGGCTTAAATACGCTGCAGTCAATGGTCAACAGATGATAATCCCATCCTCTGATCCTCTAACTAGGCCCAGCTTCTAGTAACTTATATTAGAAGGTTCTAGGAGGGAAAAGCAGCTGAAGGCCAGGACTCATTAATCCCAACACCTGCCCATGACAACGAGGAACCACAGCAGTGACACGGCACGACATGATAAGCCTAAGGCACACTAACGGCATGCATACCTAGGCAGTAACCAATAGCTCCATGATTGGACTGAAGACCCACTCAGTAAAAGGGACAGCATGCCTATTATTGGAAACCTAGCCAGCTACAAGTGCCATAAAGCCCTAAGTATGGCAGGAGAAGCCAGACCCACTGACTTACTAAACCAGCCTAATCCCTGACAACAACTAGAAACATCTGTCTCTATACCCACAGATATGTGTAGTCTTCACCCCTCATCAAGGCAGCGTTTTGCAACAGATGGAGACCATTACAGAAAACCCCAACCAACCAAAACACAGAGTGGTGGCACCCAGTCCCATTGGCTACATCTACAGAACACTCCCACACCTAAGGCTCAGGGAACATTGGAAAGAGGGGGACAAAGATTGTAAGAGCCAGAGGGTCAGGGAGTTGGCTGAGATTGTGTCTCCTAGGATGTCTGAAGCCATTCCCTAAAGTCTCATCACCATGGCTACCCAACAGTGAGTTGACCAAGGATGACACCAATGGACACGCCAAAGTGGTCAGGGGACAGCCCATGAGGCCTCAACCTACACACAGAACTACAGGCAACTGAGGAAATCTGGGAGTGGGCAGGGTGGTCTTCTCCAGGAAAGAGCACAACATTGGTTGTCCAGTGCCAACTCAGCCCTGGAAACACAGATACAAGTAACAGTATACAGACTAAACAAGTTATATCTAGGAACATTTGTATATGCATATGTATCGTATATACATACATTTATTGCATGCAATAGCAATTAGTGAAAAAAAGGTCACAAATTTGAAGGAGAGGTATATATGAGAGGGTTGAGAAGGTAAGGGGAAAATGTTGTAATTAAATTATAATTTTTTAAAAAGAGCTAGCCAGGGGGTGGTGCGCACCTTTAATCCCAGCACTTGAGAGGCAGAGGCAGAGGTATCTCTGAGCTCGGGGCCAGCATAGTCTCCAGAGCAAGTTCCAGAACAGCCAGGGCTACACAGAGAAACTCCATCTCAGGAAGGAAGGGGAAAAAAAGAAAAGAAAACATACATACAAGTAATATTATATGGAGTGATACACTGGTTCATTGGCTGTCCTTCTAGAGGGCCTAGGTTCAATCCCCAGACCCACATGGTGGTTCACAACTGTCTTTAACTTCAGCTCTAGAGAATCCAAATGCTCTCTTCTGGTCTTTGAGGGCACCAGGCAAGCATATAATACACAAGACATGCATGCAGGCAAAACACCCACACACACACAAAACACAATAATATTTTTTAAAATTAAAAAGAGCTAATGAAGCCAAGGCATGGTGGTACATGCCTTCCACCATAGCACTTGGAAGGCAGAGGCAGCTGGATTGCTGTGAGTTCAAGGCCGGTTTAGTCTACAGAGTGAGCTCCAGATCAGTTAGAGTTGTATAATGAGACCCTGTCTAAAAAGAATAAGAAAACAACAACAACAAAAACAAGCTAAAGAAAATAAACAGCACCCAACACTAAAATGCATTTATCCTCCTCCAACACACGCACACACACATGCGTGCACACACACACACACACATGTGCAGTAACAATGTGCATAATCCCCACTGTGTAGGAACTTGGCCAGATGCAAATTCAAATTCCAGTTCTCTATTTGCTAATCCTGTGACTTTAGGAAGAAGAGACCTCCCCTCTAAGACTGCTTTGGGTTCTGTGAGGGCTTCAGTAACAAGTGTAAACACATCAGAGAGGACCTCGGGCTATGGGAGTTCTGCAAACAGGGCATCTCCAGGGACTAGGGAGACACACAAGCCTACGGACAGAATTTGATCCTTGGAGCCCATGTGCCAAGCCAGATGCAGCGGAGTACATCATAATCCCTACCAGAGAACGAAGGCAGAGACTGAGAATCATCTGGAAGCTTTGAGGTCGGCGAGCCTGGAGTACACAGCTCAGCAGCAGAAATAAGGAGAGGCTCTGCCTCAAAAACAAAGTAGGAGAGAACCAATTCCCAGAAAGTTCTCCTCTGGCCTCCACACATCTATGGCATGCTTTCCCCCTCCCTGTCACAGGCACACATGTATACACAGACACACACTCACACACACATGCATGTGCACACGTGCACACACACACGCACACATACACACGTGCACGAACTACGTTAAAAGGTAGAGAGTGAGAGGAAGACACCTGATAACCTCTGCCCTCCATGAACACACACCACACGCACAGGCAAAATGACAGATCTATAGACCCGCAGAAGCCCACTAGATCATTTGCTACAAGTATTTGTTGTATAAATCAAGCAAAGCAGCTCTGTGGCAATGCCTGTGTCCACCTGACTCTTGACAGGAGCAGCAGCAGTGACCAGAAAGCAGCAGCACTGCTGTGAGAACATGGGGTGGGGGAGGAGGAAACACCTGCCCTCCTCATCCACCTTGCCCAGGGTTGGGTTGCTGAGCCTCAGGCCTTGCCACCTCTGAGGAGGCAAGTCTTGCTTGAACTCCGGGACTGACCCAGAATTCCAAGGCTCTCTGCGCATCTCTGGTGTGGGCTGGGATGAGGGAGCTTCTTTACCTGCAGGAAGGTCAGGGCCGCTCTCTGCAGCAGGCACTCCGCATAGCAGACCTCCGCGTGGATCTCCTCTGCAGGAAAAAAGCAAAGTCGGGAGGCTCAAGTAAAGCCATGTTCCCTCTGGGGCACATGAAGTCCCAGAGGCCTGTTCTACACAGTCCCGGGCCTGAGGAGCACAGCCACGTTTTTCAGGCTTCCAGGTGCTTAGCTGATAATGTTGTTGGGGGTCTGGGCTTCTCCTGTTCTATCCCTTCCTCCAAAGGCCCCAGGCCATAGCTTAGCCTCCATGGGGACAGGTGAATGAAGAACTTTTCTCTCCTCCCCTCTACCTTCCCCTCCCCTCCACACTGCCCTCCCCTCTCTGGGCCATCAGAGCCCATGCTTGGAAAGGCATCTCGGAAGCCCCACCTTCTGTGAACTGGTCCATGGTGGGACGGTGTACCAGGTTGCTGAAAGAGTCCGACACAGAAGACTTCCTCCGATGCCTGGAGAAGGAAAAGGGGCTCCGGTGATTCCTGAGGTTCAAAGAGGGGCCGGCCTAGGTCCTACTTGTCTTTACATAGACACCCTTTGCTAGGCTTTCAAATACTTGAAGGCTTGTAGGCACCTCCCACAGGCCCCTCCAGACTCCGGTCCACAGCTCTCCCAATCCAGGGCGGACTTGCTGGGATCCTTCCTCCCTTCTTCACCCTGCTGAGGTCCAAACTCAGAGCACCCCATATGCTAGACAGGAGCTCTACCAACTGAGTCACAAGCCGAAGCCCTAGTCCAGGCCTAAAGATTTCCTGGATCACGAGGGTCTGGGCCAACACAGAGGCGAGTGTGTGCCCCAGTGGCCAGCGACCCCACCGATGCACACGTTAACTCTCCGGGACAGTTAGTTCACTCATAGACTGTGGGCTAAACACCAGGCCCTGCCACCAGGTCACCAGGGCAACCCCGGTGACACATACGTCATCACGCCCCTTTTATAAATGAAGAAAGTTGAGTTCTGAGAGGGGCCTGACCAAGACAGTGAAAAAGTGGTAGACAGAATCCATTTACTCCCCAGCAATTGGCTCCCACAAGGCTCTACAGCCGTGCCAACAGGGCCAGCTCTCGGCACTGGAGGACACACGTCCTCGGCGGTGGCAGCAGCAGCACTTAGCCGACACACCAGGCCCGTGGGCAGGAAGGAGATGGTGGGGTGGGCCTCGCTACCCTATCCTGCACCAGGCCCGTGGGTAGGAAGGAGACGGTGGGGTGGGCCTCGCTACCCTATCCCGCACCAGGCCCGTGGGTAGGAAGGAGACGGTGGGGTGGGCCTGGCTACCCTATCCCTGCCCCCACGGCTCCCACCTCTGACACAGCGACTGTGCTTCCTTCATCATGTTGCCAGCAAGCAGGATGTCCTGGGGGTCGAAGGTCATCATGGCCTGCATCTCCAGGATGGTGGCATACGTCAGTGAGTGGTACATGCTCTCCTTGGTTCTGCAGAACAAAGCGGACACTGAGAGCACCAGAGGTGGCTGGCTGGCTGCAGGGAACACAGACCCTTTCATGGCATCTCAAATGTCCTCCATCTAATGAGGGAGGGGGAAGAGCAGGGCTGGGAGTGAGAGGAGGTAATGGGGGAGGGGGCCAATATGGTAATGGATGCATTACAGACAAGCAGGAAACTGCCAAGGGTTTAAAAGCTAACAAGTTGAAGATCAAAGCCAAGAAAGGGAAAGGACCAATGTCAGGACGCTGGAGAGCCTCTGGCCTTACCTGATTCCTGAAGGAGGCTTCTCTCCCTCGGTCCCAAAATAGTGTCTTTTGTCTTCCTGCAGCTTTGTCAATCACACCCTGCCTCTGCCCTCTCAAGTCCACACCAAGTGCCCAAAGCGGGGAGGGACAAGGGATGCTGGGAAGCTTGAGCCTCCCCACAGAGGGATCTGATTCCCAGCACCCCATTTTGTTCTCCCCACCCTGATACCTGTTACTAAGAAAGGAATAAAATGACCTCACATCTTTTTCTCAATTTAAAAAAAAAAATCTTGGTCCAGTTCCCAGCTCTTCTTCTTCCTGCTGAGTGACCCCAAGTGACCTTCCTGGGGAGGAGCCACAGGTCCTGGTGCTGGCCGGAGGCTGTTCTTCCCACACACCTGGTACCTGCCTCTTGCCTTCTGCCCGACCTCCTCTGTCCTGCCTGTCCCCAGCACCATCTAGACCAGTCACCACCGGTTCCCCATCTCATCTGACCTACAGCTCCAGCTGAACCTCCCAGCACTCAAGAGTGCAACCCTGGGGTCAGCGAGGTGGCTCAGCAGGCAAAGGCGCTTGCCACCAAACCCGACAACCAAACCCCCACACTTTCCTCTTCTGGGCCCTTGCCTAGGCTGCTTCTCCAGCTTGATCTGTCTTTCTGACTCAGTCACCACAGCCCTCAGCCTTCAGGATCCCTGGGAATCCAGGTTTCTCCTAGGGAACCACATGCCTCTGACAGGGCACAGACCACACTCGGCCCACAAACACAAGTTCAACTCTCCTCTGCAGACTGTGGGGACCGTGGGGCAGGGCTTGGTGTGACTCACTTCTGTGGTCTGATGTGGCAGAGTTGCACCAAGCCATCCTCAAAAAGCCCTCACCTCCTGCCTCCCCGAGCCTCCACTGACCCAAGCTTCTAGACTAAGGAGTGTCCCACGGTATGAGGGGCAGATTTAGCCCAATGTGGAGACAGCAGTGGGCAGTAATAGCTGGAAAAATGCCAGTTCCTCATTATACTTGAAGGGACCCCTTAGCAGCCTGAAAGTTGGCTGTTACCCCAGCAACAGGGGTGATGGTGCTGGAGGGCTGGGGTCGCTGAGGCTGGGGTCGCTGAGGCTGGGGCTGCTGAGGCTGGGGTCCCGGAGGCTGGGGCTGCTGAGGCTGGCAGGGGAACAGCTTGCCTGCCATGGCAAAAGCCTGCACGGTTTCGGTCCCTTCCCCAAGTGCCTTGGTCAATTATTTTCTAAACTCCTCAGTACCACACCAATGCCGGGAACGTCAGAGGAGAGATGGCGAGGTTTCATAAAGGGTTTTATGGTTAGATCACGTGACTTTGGCTGTCTTCCTTTCTAATTAAACTAGCAAAGCCTGTGGACATTACTCTTCTCCTTCTGGGTAACCCTCAGAGGTGAGGTTTTTGGTTTATTTTGTTTTGTTTTGAGGCAGGGTCTTAGATTTCACTAAACAGATCTCCCTTGCTTCCCCAGTGCTGGGATTAGAGGCATGCACCATTATCTACCTGCTATAGGTCAGAATTCTTGAGGACCAAAGGAACAGAAGACTGGATTTCTCCCAGTCCTGCTGGTTCCCAGCACCTTCCAGCCATGACTGTGTAGGAATAGTGGCCAATGGAAAGGATCTGGCTGCCTGTTGCTGGGGGTAGGGGTGCTGAACCTGGACTTTAGAGTCCCTCAGACACAGGCTGGAATCTTGGCTGTGACAGTCACCTGACTCTGGTAGGTCTCTTGGCCTCTCTGAGTCTCAGGCATCCCCTCTGCAGAAAAATAAATACGGCCGGGCATGGTGGAGCACACCTTTAATCCCAGCACTCGGGAGACAGAGGCAGGTGGATCTCTGTAAATTCGAGGCTATCCTGGTCGAAATGGCAAGTTCCAGGCCAGCGGAGACCACACACACACACACAGAAAATGGGGAGTGGGGGAGGAAGGAAGGGAAGAAACAAAGGAAAGAAAGGGAAAAATGAATACAATGATCTTTCTGTTCGGGAGCTTCTCGGGTGACTGAAATTGTTTTCAGCTCTCAGGCCACACCACCCCTGCTCGGTAGATGTGAGTCCCTCTTCCCACCAGCGTCCAGAGTCACTTCCTTGAGGGGCTTCCCTAGCAGGACCACCAGCATCTCTCAGAACATCCCCAGCTTCCCAGCCTCTTTCCCAGGGTCTCTCCCTGCTTCTCTCTCCCTCTTCCTTTGCATCCTGAGTCCCAGGACTCAGCCTTACCCTCCCAGCCACACCTGCTGGGCCAGAAGGAGGAAGCCCTGCCCAGGCAGCTGGCAGACAAAGTGGAATTTCTAGTCTGAGACCCAAGGCCCCAACTTGTACCGGTGGCCAGGAATCCTGGCCCTCATCTGCCCACCACCTGGAATACTCCAACCTGGATTGGGAAATGGGATGCAGAGGTATGGTGACCTCCAAGTTCAGACACCCAGAGTTTTCTGTATGCCTCACAACCTCTTGTTTGTACATGTGGCACTTGGACCCCTGAGCTGAACTCAGCTCTGTGAAAAGAGGCTCCCTGGAATCCCACCTCCTAGGGCCCAAATCAGCTGTCATGATGGGGGAGAGTGCAGAGGGCGGGCCCCTCTTACTCCACTAGCAATCAAGACTGAGGCCATGTCAAATCCTTGCCAGCCCTCCTTCCCCACCTCAGCCTCAACATCTGAGGTCCCCCATCCAGAGCCCTCAGACCTTCTGCTGGACCCAGTCAGGAACCCTGGGCCAGGGCCACATAACTGCCCACTCCCCACGCTGCCACTGAGCAAGGTTGCAGGGAACCGCCCTGCAGACAGGTGACTTCTGAGCTGAGTCAGCCTCCGCTGAGACCGTCATCCTTCTCAGAGAGCAATTTCCTCTCCTTGCCATCTCCCCAGAACTACCTGGCCAGTCTCAAAGAAACTCCAAGACATGGTATGGCCATGCCCTGAACTTCCTGTACCGGGAACTCACCTATCTCTCTCGGTGCATGCCCTTTTCCACAGCCTCCCTCCTCTCTGGGAGGAAGCCACATGAGGCCCTTCCAAGCAAGGTGGCCATGCCACCCTGCATGAGACCTGGGAGAGCCCAGCAGTCAGAATGCAGCCTGCAGCACAGGGTGGGCCTGGATTTGCATCTAAGCTCTGCCACTGACAAGCCATGATCACTTATTCAACAGGAAAAATTACTGGAGTCGCCTCCGTGTTCCAGACAGTGCCCGGGGACAGTGCTAAGAATCATAAGCCAGCAGGACAGACAGTCTTATTCAGAGATGTGGCATCTGGATAGCAGAGGCAGAGAAGGAAGGGACTGTGGCAAACCCTGTTAAGCCCAAGGAGCACAGAAAGGTGCTATCCACTTCACTAGGGGCAAAACGGCCAAGCAGACCCGTGTTCAGCACGGAATCAGGAATGGCTGTGGATCCAGCCTTCTCTGAAGTTTCAATGGCTATAAATGAGACCGGGGCCTGTGGCTGTTACTGGTGACCACCACTCTAGAGCCGAGGTTCTCAGGGAAGGTGATGAGGGGCTTCTGTCTCCGCTCTGCAGAAGGAAATCTGACAGTTTCTGGAAAGAGTCTTTGGTTGTTATGGGTGGGGTATGACTTTACTTCCCTGAGACATATGATAATTTTGGTTGCCCTAAGGTGAGGTGCAGGGAGTGTGCTACTGACCCCCAGACTGGCACAGGGAAACAGCTTGTCCTACAAGTGGGGCAGGCATCCTGGGCTCCAGGTGTGGTGGCACACACCTGCAATCCCAGAAATGGGCAACCTGAGGCAGGAGGATCTCAAGTTTGGGATCTGGACTAAATAGTAAGATTTTGTCTCCAATAAAAGGAGATGATGGCTGGATATATGACTCAGCAGTTAAAGGCATTCACCTTGCTAAGAACCCAGGTTCAATTCCCAGCACCCACATGATGGTTCACAACTTTTTTAAACTCCACTTCCAGGGGATCTGAATCGCTCTTCCGGTTCTTTGCCTGGGCACCAGGCACACACATGATGCATAGACACACATGCAGGCAAACACCAACATGCATAAAATACAAGTAAAAATATAAAGGGGGACTGGAAAAACAGCTCAGCAGTTAAAACAGTTGCAGTCTGAGTATGGGGACTGAAGATCCCCAGAGCCCCACATAAATGCTGGGTGGCGTGGTGGCCCACCTGGGATTCTATCCCAAGGATGTGGAGATCGGGGACCCCTCAGAGCAAGCTGGGTAGCAAGACTAGCCACACGAGCAGGCTGTGGGCTTGATTCCAAGACCCTGCCTCAACCGATGGGGTAGGAGAGCAATCAAGGATGAGTCCACCATCAGCCTTGGGCCCCCACATGCCTGCACACACACATTTACACAAACCCTGACACATGCACATCACACACGTGTACAAGAGTAAAAAAAATAGATATTAAGGACCAAAAAGAATATGCAGAGAAACAGTGAGCACTAGGAAATTACTCATGGCATCATGGAGAAAACAAAGTCAAGGGAAGAACTTAATGACACTTTTCCGAGGGAAAAGGCGGAAATGCAAGGGAGGGCTCAGCAAGATGGCTCAGTGAGTAAAGGCGCTTGCTCCAAAGCCGAGTCCCCACGGTGGAGGGGGAGAACGGACTCCTGAAAGTTGTGCTCTGACCTCAACATGTGTGCAGTGCCCTCCACGCGCGTGCATGTGCACACACACACATACACACACGCGCTCACACACAAACACACGCTTGCACACATGCATACACGCACACACACGCATACATGCATGATGGAGGAAGGTCATTGGCTAATAAAGAAACTGCCTTGGCCCATCTGATAGGGCAGAATTTAGATAGGTGGAGTAAACAGAACAGAATGCTGGGAGGCAGAGGAAGTGAGCTCAGAAATCCTGCAGCTCCTCTCAGAGCCAGACGCGATGAAGCTCCGACCCAGGATGGATGTAGGCTAGAATCTTCCTGGTAAGCGCACCTTGGGGTGCTACACACATTAATAGAAATCGGTAACCAAGATGTAAGAATTAGCCAGTAAGAAGCTAGAGCAAATGGGCCAGGCAGTGTTTAAATGAATACAATTTGTGTGTTGTTATTTTGGGGCATAAGCTAGCCAGGCAGCCGGGAGCTGGGGTGGCAGGAACGCAGCCAACAGCTCCTTCAACACATGCACACACATACACACATGCATACATGCACACACATGCATACATGCACACACATGCATACACACAGACACACTCATGAATACACGCACACACATATACGCACGCGAGTGCACACACACAAACATGCACACACATGCATACACACACATACACACATGCATACATGTGCACACACGTGCACACACACACGCACACACCTTCGAAAAGACACGTAAAGGAGAAGGGAGGGAGGCGAAGCTTAGAGAAGGCTCACCTGGGAAGGCCAACACCTGGCTGAAGGAAAGGGGACAGAAGAATAAGGAAACTTCCTAGAACAGAAAGAGTCGATTACAAAACTACAGAATGAAAGAGACCTTTGTCCCAGCCCACTGCTCTGAAGCCTGGACAGACAGGAAGAGTAGAAGACCTGAGACAGCTCTGAGAAGGGACACACAGATCACACTGGAGGAGGAACCAGGATTAGGGTCACTGTTGCTGTGACGAACACCATGACCAAAGCGACTCGGGAAGGAAAGGGTTTGTTAGGCTTACACTTCCACATCACTCTTCATCACGGAAGGAGTCAGGACAGGAACTCAACCAGGGCAGGATCCTGGGGGCTGGAGCTGATGCAGGGGTCATGGAGGGTGCTGCTTACTGGCTTGCTCTGCCTGCTTTCTCTAAAGAGCCCAGGACCACCTGCCCAGGGATGGCCCCACCCACAGTGGACTAGGCTCTTCCGCATCAAAGTAATCTAATTAAGAAAATGCCCAACAAGCTTGCCTACAGCCTGAAATTCTGGAGGCTTTTTTCCAAATGAGGCTCCCTCCTCACAGATGACCCGAGCTTGTGTCAAGCTGACAGAAAACTAGCCAGCACAATAGCTATGGTAGATTCGCTCGCAGTTCACGTGGTATGTTTGAATATCTGGGGGAACTCGTGATGGGGTCATCCTGTGGAGGGTGTAAAAAAACATCACACCAGGAGATGAGGAGCTAAGACCACTAACAAGTCCAGCAAGGAAACGCCATCCAGCTCATCAAACACACAAGTCATCCTGACAGTGAGCGATAATAACGAAGGAAAACTCCTGAAATGAGAGACTGGAATGTCTTGGGTCCAACAGGCTAGTTACCTTATCTAGGGCACCAGCCATTCCTGGCCCACGCCTGTGTTGGAACTAACATGAAATCTATGACCTCAGTGGACCACCAGCTCCCACCAATCCAGAAGCCAAGACTGCCGTAAGAACATCCTGAGACTGTAGCAAGGCCTCCCTCATCTTGTTCTGTCTCTCTGATGTACTCACCAATGTATTGTGCACTTGCCTTGATTTACAATTTTATCTGTTCTGGAAAACTATGAAAAATTTTCATGAGACTGCTTCCATACTGGAACATGGAATTTGGGGTAACCTCAATCTGTGCTCCCAGGATACGGTCACTCATAATGGGTGCCAGAATAAGCTCTCTCCTGTTCCGTTTAGGATGAGAGCTGTGGGTTTGGTTTTGAGGGGTGTGTGTGTGTGTATGTGTGTGTGTGCTGACAAAGATGAGATGCAATGATTATGAAGGTATAATAATCTCAATTAGTAATTTGGTTAAATATTGTAATACAGTAAGGGGACGAGGGAAACAACGTGGGGCCTGTGGGTAAGAATTCTTTTCTTTTGTTTTTACTTTTCAGGATAAAGAGCTCATGTAGGCCAGGCTGGCCTTGAATTTGTTCTCTAACAGAGGATGACTTTGAACTCAAGAACTTTCTGTCTCTGCCTTCTAAGTTCTGGGGTGAAGGGCACCATCATATCCAGGTAAGAAAGCTAAATTCTTTTCTTTTTAGAAAGGATCTTTCTGTGTTACCCTGGCTGTCCTGAAACTCACTACATAGACCAGGCCTGGCCTCGAACTCACAGAGATACACCTGCCTCTGCCTCCAAGTACTGGGAGTGGTGGTGTGCACCACCACACCCAGTGACAACTACAGTCGTGTCTACTAAGAGATGAGTTTTTAAAGTGACAAAGTGGTGAATTTTGGGATAATGAGATCGCTCAGCTTTATGCAGGCCTGAAAGACCAAGTTTAATCCCAGGGCCACATAAGGTGGCAGCAAGAGACCTGACTCGCTAGAGTTATCCTCTATCCTACACACACACACACACACACACACACACACACACACGCACGCACGCACACACATACACACACGCACACACACGCACACACACATGCACGCACACACACGCACACACATGCACACACACACATGCACACACGCGCGCACACATGCACGCGCGCACACACACGCACACACACGCACGCATGCACACACACACGCGCACACACACGCACGCACACACATACACACATGCACACACACGCACACACGCGCGCGCGCACACACACATGCACACATGCGCACACACACACGCACGCGCACACACACACACACACGCACACACGCACGCACACACACATACACATACGCGCGCACACACACACATGCATGTACACAAATTTTTTTATTAAAAGTGAATTTTATGGTATCTGAATTATACCTCAGCTTTAAAAACCGAAAAGATGTGGGAGATTGGGATTAGGAAAGAAACCCTGCGTGCGCATATTATTAGAAACAGTTTGCCAGGCCTGGTGGTACATGCTGGGAATCCTAGCCCTTGGGAGGCGGAGGCAGGAGAATCTCAAGTCAGAGGTTGGCTCGGAGACCCTGTCTCAAAACCAAACAAACAAACCAACAGCAAACACTGGAGAAACGCCTGAAAGCGCAGCCCTTGTCACTACCCAAAGGCCCAGCGAACAGTCCTAACGGGGGAAGGAGCTGTTCAGACTGGCTGGAAAAGGAAACAGGAAATCACCTGCAGTGGATTCAATGGGCTAGGAAGTCACCAGCCCTCAATGACTGTGCAAACCACCTGGCTGCTCACAGGCTGTGGGAGAGGGGTGCCTGGGCCATTTGGATAAAACTTTTCAGGGGTCAGTGTGACGTATTCACGGGGTTCCCCCACCCATGTCCATCCCTATGTGGGCACCTGCATGTGTGCACACCCAGTCCTTGAGCTCACCTGGGTTTGAGGTAGCTGAGTGCTTCTGAGAACTGGTTGGTGAGGAAGAGGTCCAGGGCTGTCATGCACTGGTCCAGGGCCTCATGGAGGCTGTTCACAGGAGACCTGAGAGAAGAAACAGACACGTGATTGATGGGGTCTTTGGCCTCTCCTCACCGGCTTGGTTGAGCTGACAACTAAGCCTCCTCTGGGCTGAGACATCCTCTTCCGTGCTAAACACAGGGACCTCTCAGCATCCCCAATGGTGGAAGACGTCAGGGTGTCATCTGGGACTCAGTGGCAGGGTGGGAACGGGATTGAGGATGGGGAGCAAGGAAGCCATCAGAAGGGATACTTCTTACCCTTCACAAGTGTAAAGGGAGTCCTTGTGGCCCTTCTGACCCATTGGGCGTTGCTGACCCCCGGAAGGGCACCACCCAACACGGATTCCACGTTGTCCCTCTCAAGGTATTTCTTTCGCCAGGTTCTTACTGACATCAGGCCTATACTCTAGAACTGACCCTGTCACAATAGGCCGTGGAGGGCAATGGTTCTATATGAGCATTCCAGAGCCTTCCATACTGAAGTCACCTTCCTGATGCTATCTCCTACATACCTGGCCCTCTTCTGGTCCTCAAGTACCCCTATAGCTCTACCTACATATTTAAATTATTGTCTGTCTCCTACCACTAAAATACAAGCTTCTAAAGAGCAGGAATCTTGCTTCTACCCCTTCTGTATCCCCAGCTCTAGTGTCTGGCACAAAGCAGGCTCCTAACAAACTCATGAGAGAGTGAGGAATGAATGAATGAAGAATGAATGAATGAATGAAGTCCAAGGCCGGGACTTTCCTGGGCCTCAACTTTCCCTTCAGAAAAATGAAAATGCCACTTCTCCAGGAGTCTGATTTGAATGAAAGAAGTCTTGTTAGTTTTTTGAGACAGGGTCTTTCTATGTAGCCCCTGGCTATCCTGGAACCCTTTCTATAGGTCAGGATATCCTGGAACTCACAGAGATTCACCCGCCTGGGTACTGGGATTAAAGGTGAAAGACTCTACAGACCCCCTCCTCAAAACCCGCAGCTAGCATGCTCCCGGGGGAACGTCCTGTTTGCTTTAAAAAAATTCTCCGGATCAGCAGCCAGCCTGCTCTCGTAAGAACATCCCATGTGCTTGAGAGAGCAGGCTGTCTTGAGATAGGGAGACTGCAAGGCAGGATGTCAAAAAGATAGGAACAGGATGACTATTGCCAAACATCCATGCTGAGAGAGGAAACCATTCATGCCCCCCCCCCCGCCTTCTTCCGATAACCACGCTTTTGCTTCTGTAAACTTGCTGTTTGCTTTTCCCTATAAAAAGCCCGCCCTCCAGTTAGCAGGTGCGCAAAGTCCCCAGAAAGACTTTGCTGCCCACAGGTACCTGTGTTTACTCAATAAACCTCTTGCTAATTGCATCCTGTGGTCTGGACTCGGACCCCCTGCAGGTACCTGTGTTTACTCAATAAACCTCTTGCTAATTGCATCCTGTGGTCTGGACTCGGAGTGTCCTGGTTCTGGGGTCTTCATTGGAGAAAAAGGTCCTCTCTGAGCGTCTTTCAAGGTGTACACTAGAAGGAGGTTTTTATAGAAGCTTGCCACACCGCTGGAGAAAATCCTGATCTTCAAACTCCAGTGAAAAGAAGTTCTCCACTTAGGCCAAGTCTCACATCTACCCTGAGGCCTGGCAGCGGATCCTCCCAGGCAAACTGAGAAGCAGTCAAAGCTTGCCTCTTGCACCTTCTCTCTAGCCTGCTCCCTCTCAGCCTTGCCACTTTAATGAGTAGCACACGTCCACCCGGTTTCTCATGCCAGAAGTTTGATAGCCATCTTTGACCCACCCCTCTCCCTGGGATTCATCCTCACCTGCCTGTCTCTACGTCTGCATCTGCGGGCCTCTGGGCCAAGCTGCTGTCATGGTGACCCAAGTCTGCCAGGAAAGCTCCCCTCTCCTCTTCTGTGGCCTCCTTACCCAGTCTTAGCCCCTTTCATACCACATTTCATGTTCCATAAGGTACCCTTCCTCCATCTCTCTTAGGTTCTGCACCCATTTATCGGTGGTGGGTTTTGGTACTTGTATTTTAAATAATAAAGACCCTTTCCAAGTTGATAGAGAGATACGCCATGTGTGGAGATCACCAGACAACTTGTGGGAGACAATCGTCTCCTTCCCTGTATGTCACAGGCATCGAGCTCAGATCCTCAAGCTTGGCAGCAAGCCTCTTTACCTGCTGAGTCATCTTGCTGGCCCTTGTCTTTTAAGACAAGGTCTTACTATGTAGCTCTGGTAGTTTGGATGTGAAATGTCACGTATGGGCTCTTATATGAACACTCAGTCCCCAGCTGGTGGTGCTGGTTAGGGAGGTTGTGAATCCGTTAGGAAACGGGGTTTTCCTGAGGGAAGTGGACCACTAGGGGTGACCTTCAGGCTGCTCTACAGCCCAGCTCTAGGGGTGGCCTTCAGACTCTATAGTCCAGCTCTAGGGGTAGCCTTCAGGCCCTATAGTCTAGTTCTAGGGGTGGCCTTCAGGCTCTACAGTCCAGCTCTAGGGGTGACCTTCAAGCTCTACAGCCCAGCTCTAGGGGTGGCCTTCAGGCTCTACAGTC
>NC_022016.1:76730789-76738063 GCF_000317375.1 Microtus ochrogaster | reverse complement strand
CAGTCCAGCTCTAGGGGTGACCTTCAAGCTCTACAGCCCAGCTCTAGGGGTGGCCTTCAGGCTCTACAGTCCAGCTCTAGGGGTGACCTTCAAGCACTACAGCCCAGCTCTAGGGGTGGCCTTCAGACTCTATAGTCCAGCTCTAGGGGTGGCCTTCAGACTCTATAGTCCAACTCTAGGGGTGACCTTCAGGCTCTATGGTCTAGCTCTAGGGGTGACCTTCAGGCTCTACAGTCTAGCTCTAGGAGTGACCTTCAGGTCCTATAGTCCAGCTCTAGGGGTGACCTTCAGGCTCTATGGTCTAGCTCTAGGGGTGGCCTTCAGGCTCTATAGTCCAGCTCTAGGGATGGCCTTCTGGCTCTATAGTCCAGCTCTGCTTCCTGTCCATTCTTTTGCTTCCTAAGTGTGGATAAGATGTGGGCAGCCAGCTTCCTACTACCACACTTTCCCCAGCATGACCAGCAGCATACCCCAGGAACTGCAAACCCAGAATAATCCCTTTCTTTCTTAAACTGCTCTTATCAGAGTTATTTTATCGCAACAACAGGAAAAGAAACAGGAAAAGAAAAGATAGGGCCGGGAGAGGTGGCTCAGCAGTTTATAGCACTTGCTGCTCTAGGGGAGGACCATGGTTCAATTCCCAGCACCCGCATGATGGCTCATGACCATCCATAACTTCACTTCCAGGGGGAAGAGGCCCCCCTCTGACTTCTGCAGGCTCTAGGCACACATGTGACACACACAGATACATGTCAGCAAGACTTCATTTAGATAAAATAAGTAAACCTAAAAGAAGAAAGAGACCAAGACAGCGATCCAAACTGGCCTCAAACACTCAGCTCAGCCCTCCTGCCCCAGTCTCCCAAGAACTGGGGTTACAGGCTGAGCACTTCCTTTAGGGATCCCCTTAACACACAGCTCCCCACTCCCTTTGCAGGGCATTCTTGTGCTAGTTCCTCTTTGGGTGTGGAACTTGCGAGTTGCTTGCTGGGTTCTTCATGTTGATTGTGGTCTTCATTTCCAGGGATTCCACTAGACCCTTATTTCAAATCTGGTAGGTTATTTTAGACAGCCACTGACTGGTTCCCAGCGTATTGTTTCCGATTCAGCTTCAACTTCACATATCATAAACCCAACTAATTATATATTAATTTGGCATTTTAGATCCTCAGAGAAAATAATGTTGCTAATTATTGTTTCTGGCGCCTGTCACGCACAGTGGCTTATTTCCTTGTGTGTTTTGGACTTTTATTGGTAACTCACATTTGAGTAATTCCAAAAGGGACCTTGGGATGAGGACCCAACCCTTCAGAAAAGGCTCTGTTGACTTTGGCCAGGTTCCCTGGGTGCTGCCACCCTGAGACTGTAAAAATAAAAATCACTATTTTACTTTAGGATTCTAGGTCCTCAAAGGTAACGTGGATTTCCAGCTCTTGTAGGAAAATCAACCAATGTTTGTCATTTTTAGGGAAATACTTTCTCCACTGGCAGATTCTTCCCAGCCACGCCCCTCCTGTTCACTGAGGCTGGAACTCCAGGGGCCCCTATTTCAGTGCAGAGAAAGGAGGTTGGGTTTTGAGTCTTCATGCAGTGCAAGCCCCAAACCTCCCCTCCCCTGCCTTGAGTGACCACCAGAGGTTCCTGAGTCTCAAAGGTGCAGTGACCACAGCTTGTTTCCAGTCACCCTTCAGCTCCCACAGCTAGGGAGGACCTGTGGCTGTCAAGGGGTTCAGGAGGGCATCTTAGAGGGTGCCTAGTGTAACCCACCCAGCCCCCAGGAAATCGTTCCGAAGGCAGAATTTAGGAAACACTCACCCTTCTAACCCAGCCCTGTCTTAACAGCCACGGATCTGATCATGTTAATTCAAATCCATCATGGCTCCTCATGTCTCTGAAGAACACTCACTCCCTTTCCACGGTCATAAAAGGCCCCACCCAAAGCAGGCTGGCCTTCCTCTCGTGGAGCCTGGTAGGCCTGTCTTCCTTTGTGTTCAGGGCCCAGCCTAGCAACCAGTGTCCAACCCATTCATCTCTGCTGTGTGAATTAACTAAGAAGCTGCAAGCATCGTGCTACGAGTGCTCAATGGCATTCTTCATTTGTACCCTCGAAGTGCTTTGTGACATAGGGCTATGCACATTGCAGATGAGAAAACAGAGCCACAGAGGCCAAGTTGACTTGGCCGAGACCACAGAGTCAAGGGTTGGGCTCTCAGTTTCTGCCTATGTCAGTATCCATCGGCTGAGCCTCATGGATCAAGAGGCTCACATCCACCAAGTGCAGAGGCAAAAGCCTCCCTCTCATTTTTGCCAACATCCTACCCCTCACCACATCCCAAGGAGAAGTGGGAAAGACACACAGCACCTCTTTGTCCTAACTGAAGTGTGGAAGGTCTACAGTGAAACCCCCCCCCGCCCTCCCCCGCCCCTAGAGATAACCTTGAACTCATTTTTCCTGTCTTCCCTCCCACCACACTGACTGAGCTCTCTCTCTTGGTTGCTGCTCAGTCTGGGCTCTGGGAACAGAGTGGCCCCAGACTGGAACCTTGCCCTTGAGGAGCTCAGTCTTCTGAAAGGTCCTGAGCTACCAGAGCAGTGACAGCCACAGTTAACAGGGCTGTGGCTGTAGAAAGCATTGGGACTGAAGAGGCCCTAACTCAGCTTGGGCACAAGAAGGTATCTCAGCCAGATGGCACCGCACTGAACCCAGGGCACAGAAAGAAATCCATGAAGGGAATGGAGCGGGTAAAGGTGGCAGTGCCACAAGGTGGTTCCGAGGCCAGGCAGGCTCGACAGGCTGAAGACAGTCCAGAAAGCCTACTGGGTGGAGAGATGAGGCAGGGCCTGGCCGGGGAGCCCAGGAAGACTCCTATGGGATTAATGGCACGAACAGCCACTCCATCCACCAAGAGATCACTCAAGCTTTATCTAAGTTAGCTGCAGGATGATTTCGCTCAATCCTCCTCCCAGCTGAGCTCTTATCTGCCTTTGACAGATAAGCATGAAGACACAGCAGCCTGGGCAACTCCTCCCAGGGCTTCTGCAGGGGCAAAGCACAGGGCTTTCCCCAGGCTTCCCCTGCCCTGGCTAGGAAGGAGGCCCCAAGTCCATCCTGGCCTTTCTGTTCCAGGATACCTTGTTCTGCCAACTTACATCCTTGTGGTGATGGTGGCCTCTCTGCTGTGCCTTAAGGACATTCAGGCATGGGTAAAGGATGGGGATACACGGGCACTGAGTTGGAGAGCTCCATGGGGTGTTAGGCACAAGGATGTCCCATTCAGATACATATGCGCTCACCCCCTCCCCCAACCCCCTCCCCCCACATACATGCACACACAGAAGGCCACAGTGAGAAGCAAGCTGCAGGGTGGGGGTGGGGGGTAGGAGAGAGCCAGGCAGCTGGGGCCACTCTACTCCTCTTCCCTTCCCATCTTCCTGTGTCATGGGCTTGGGCTGGCGACAAAGTCCTGGGAGACCGACCCTAACCTCAGCCAGGACAGTCACTCAGGGAGCAGACTAGAGCCAGGCCTGGATTTTAATCTCTGTTCTGCCCTTTTGTGGTGCAGGACTCTAGAAGTGAGTATCCACGGGGGGTAGTGGCTCTGAATTGACCTTTCTAAGCTTCCAGTATGGTCAAGAGGTTTCATTCAAAGCCCCACACTCCTGCGGCCCTTAGCTACACACAGCCTGTACTCCAAGGCATGACTTAACACGCCAAGGTCTCTTAGAGCTTTGAAAGCAGACAGCCTTGGTCTGGCCAATGTAGCTCTGCAGTCTCTTGATCACCCCGTAAAGGCTTTGTGTTTTCAGTCTTTTGAGACTGGACTGGGTCTCTTATATCGAAGGCCAGCCTGGAACTCACTATGTAGCCAAGAATGAGCTTGATCCTCTTGCCTCCGCCTCCCATGTGCTAGGATTGCAGGCATGTTCCGTCATGCCCAGCTTTATTCTGTGCTAGGGGATCAAACCCAGGGCTCTGTACATGCTAGACACGTACCACACAACTGAGGCTCACCCCAGCCAGCAGAAAGTTCTTCAGCCTTACAAGCCTTTATTTCCTTGTCAATACAATGGGCCCCAGGGTTGTGAGGAAGGACAGAGGTGGGAAGTACTCACGAACTATTACTGGTTATTCTTTTTTTGTTTGTTTTTGTTTTTCAAGACAGGGTTTCTTTGTGTAACAGCTCTGGCTGTCCAGGTACTCACTTTGTAGACCAGGCTGGCCTCGAACTGACAGAGATCCACCTGCCTAAATGGGTGCGCCATTGCCACCCTGTATGGTTATTCTTTTCCATTGCTGTCAATTCTCTCCCAAGCACTGATTTGTAAAGGAACAAGCCAGGTGTGGTGGCGTAGGAGTGCTCCTACGGTCCCGGCACTCAGGAACGCTGAGGCAGAAGGATCTGGAGTCTGAGGCCAGACAAGGACCACACATTGAGATCCTATCAGAAGGAAATAAAGAGAGGCGGGGGAAGAGGAAGAAGGGGATGAGGGAGGCGGTGCTAGAGTGTGCACCAGTAACCCTTGAGGGCCACCACAGAGGCAAAAGACAGCCATACAGGAATATTCTGTGTTTGAATAGCAGGACACAGGGAACCACCCCAATATCTAACAAGGGGAGTAAACACGTGGAGTCTTTACACAGGGTGATGAAGCAGGTATCAGGGTGACAGGGACCAGCTTGTGGGACCAAGAAGGCAAAACCTCACAAACCCAAACTTTAAATAAGTAAACAAACAAAAAGCGCACGCCTTTAATCCCAGCACTTGAGAGGCAGAGGCAGGTGAATCTCTTTGGGTTCAAGACCAGCCTGGTCTACAGAGCGGCCAGGACGGCCAAAGATACACAGAGAAACCCTGTCTCAGGAAAACAAACAAACAAACAAACAAAAAATACTCTCCATCCCCAAACTGGATGTTTTTTGATTTTCCTATACTCAGCAGGAGGATAAAAATGGGAAATGATAAACCCACGATTCCGGCTGGCAGTTATCTCTGGAGAGGGAAGGCAGGAGGCTCCACGAGGGCTTTGTGACGCTAACAAGACTTCTCTCTTAAATACAGAATAAAGTGTGTGGGCACAGGGTTAATGTCTGGCAACACAGCGTGACAAGAACATGGGGTCATTCCAGGACAGGAACCAAAAGCTACAGAGAAACCCTGTCTAGAAAAATCCAAGAAAAAAAAAAAGAACATGGGGTTAGCTTTATGATTATTATTGTTGTTTATTTTCGAGACAGGGTTTCTCTGTGTAACAGCCCTGGCTATCCTGGAACTCGCTCTACAGACTAGGCTGGCCTCAAACTCACAGAGATCCACCTGCCGCTATTTCCCAAGTGCTGGGAATAAAGGTGTGTGCCACCACCACCTGGCTTCCATTTTATTATTTACCATAGGGACTGGGGAGATGGCTTAGTGGTTATGAATGTGTGCCATCCTCACAGAGGACCAGAGTTTGGTTCCAGGACCCATATAGGTGGCTCATAACTGCCTGTAACTACAGGCACAGGGGCTCTGATGCCCTCTTCTGGACTTTCTCTTTATACATATACACACGTGGGTGTGTGTATATATATAATTAAAAAACAAACTATCCTTAAAAATTATTTATCATATCCTCTGAAGCCTTAAAACATTTCACAACTTTTTAGCTGGGCATGGTAGCATAGGCCTGTAGTCCTACCTGGGTGGGAGGTAGAGATGGGGACATCAGGAGTTCAGGGTCATCCCCAGCTACATAGAGAACGCAAGGGTAGCCTGGACTACATGAGACTGTCTCAACCCACCCCATTGCCACTACCAAGAAATTATTGTTATATGGTGGAAATCTGAGACTTGACCATTCTTTCCCAGAGTTAGACCTAGACGAGGTCTGTTTGCTGAGTGACTAAGTAGGTAAATATCTGTGGTGGAGACGGAGATGCTTCTGCTTTGGCCCTCTTCTGCTCAAACCCCGCAAGGATAACACTGACTGGGACAGGTGAATGGACAGATGAACCTGTTTGGCATCAAAGAGTAGGCCCTCAGGCATACAAGAAGACGGTTGTTCTGTTTGTGCTAGAGATTTGTGCTGACTGGAAGCTTAGAGCAGGGCTGGAGAAGCCCAGGGTCATTCCAGGGACTCAAGCATAGACGTGGGTGTGTGAGCCAGAGGGATCAGGGTGGCTTCCAGCCGGGAAGTCTTAGATTCGTGGATGGAAGCCTTGCTCTGTGTCTACCTTCTGAAAAATGGGGTTGTGCAGAAAAGTACCCTGCCAAGCTCCAGATGTGAGGCCTTCAGTCCTCAGCAGGGAGGGCACAGCTAGCCCAGCCTCTTCGTGTTTTCCAAAGGAGGGGCCAGGAGTCAGGGAGGTGAAGGCCTTGACCAAAGTTATACAACAAAAATGAGGAAGGGAAAACTTAGCCTTCCTCCAGGCCACCATATTCCCGGCACCAAACTTCCAAGCACTCAGACCCGTACTACCATAGCGGGCCCTGGGGGGGCTTCCAGCTGTCCTGTGGCACCAGGCTCCTTTCCTCCTTGCTAACCTGTCAGGCCTCAGGCCCTTGGCAAATATTGTCCCTGTTCTGATCTCCAAGTAGGGCGGGCACCCCTCTCAGCTCACCTGAGCAGGATCTGCCCAGCAACCTCCCACAGCCAGGGAGACCAGCAACTCGCCTCAAGCACTGAGACCCAGGAACAGCAGAGCTGCTGATTGTCTCCAGACAGCAGCTGGCGGTGCCTGGGGACAATGTTGGGGGTCTGACCGTGACTTCTGCGGGGTGGGGGTGGGGCCGACCAAGATAGCCATGTTGATAGTGACAATACCCACCTTGACAGCCAAGGTTCCTGCTACACCCAATATCCCGGGCCGGAACACGCCGCTTAGAGCCCTTCAAACACCTTAAACAACCCTAAAGGGGATGCAGTGTTCAAATTTCACTCCCCACTCTTACCTCTTGGATAATGGAGGGCAAGTCACTTAAGAACTATGCCTCAGTTTCCTCATCTGTAAGGAGGGTTGATCGTAACAAGGCCCACCCCACGGGTGCACACTCCATAAGGAGGGAGAGAAAGTTGGGACCCAGAGGGACAGTTGACTGAGCCAGGGTCCCCGGGAGGCAGCGGGGCGCGGGCTGCCCAGCGGCTGGAGCCGCAGTGCGGTCCTGGGGCTATTCCTGGGAGGTCCCGCGGCATCCACCCCGCACGGCCCGCGCCCCGAGGCTGCCTTGGCCACTCACCCCGCGGGCAGGGCTCCCGGGCCACCGGCCGTGGTCATCGCTGCGCGCGCCTGACGC
>NC_022016.1:76704727-76730689 GCF_000317375.1 Microtus ochrogaster | reverse complement strand
GGGGCCGGGCCGGTCTCGGGCTGCCCACCGGCGCTGTGGGGCCATGGCCGCGCCCTGGCTGCGCAGCGCCCGCCCTCTCCACCCTCCCATCCCTCCAACCCCAGGTGAGACTCTGGCGCTCAAGGTCGGCGCGGCCGGGGCTTCAGAGCTGTGGCGCAGACAACAAACTGCGGGCGCCTCCACCCGTGGGGCCGGGAACATTCTCCGCCTCTTCTCAGCCTCCCCTAGGCCACAGCTCCCGGTCCCCGCACGCCCCGCACCTGAGCTCTCGCGGTCCAGCCGCATTGCCCAGCTATCTGAGCAGAGAAAGTCTAGCTTCTGCAGTCAGGCGTGAACATTCATTCATTCTAACCACTTGTCCAACGGGAGGGGAGGGGATACGCGGGGGGCGGGGGGGGGCAGTGTTTTGCCAGAGACCAGAAGGCAGGAAATTCTGCGGGTTAGCGCTCACCTCTAGCAGGCAGCTTCACACTCGTCCTCTCAAACAATCCCTACAATTGCCATTGTCCAGATGTGGCAACTGGGCCAGTCGAGTCCATGTGACCTGTGTTGAGCCACTCCAATAAGTGGCAAGCAGGAACTGCAACTCAGCCCTCCTAACTCCAGAGCTCATACTCAGTCCCTTCTCCCTTCGGTCTCCTACCCTGTCACTCTTAGAGGGAAGGGTCAGTCCCCAGATGCCCACTATGCACCCAGACCTGGGGTGGCTTTGCAGACTCCGAGGAAGCCTACAAGATCTAGCAGAGAGTCCTGGCCCATTAAGAGTTAACGGGCCACCATCCCTGGGCCCCAGATGCTCTTAACTGTGACTCATCATAACACGTGGCTACCATTAGATTAGAGCTGTCCCTTTACAAAGGCAAGGGACAGGAGGACAATTCCAATTGCCTGGATTGGCCCTGAGCTCCAGGATGTCACAAGAGGAAGCAAGAGAGGACAGCCTTCAGATGCAGCCGGGTGGGAAGGACTTGGACCAGATCCCAGAGGAGACAGGCAGGTTCACATTAGGAGCAGGGAGAAGTGGGGGGGTGGGGGATTGCTGTTGACATCAAAATAGGCCGC
This sequence comes from Microtus ochrogaster, assembly GCF_000317375.1. Classification (NCBI taxonomy): domain Eukaryota; kingdom Metazoa; phylum Chordata; class Mammalia; order Rodentia; family Cricetidae; genus Microtus; species Microtus ochrogaster. Next base: position 76,729,627 of record NC_022016.1, on the reverse strand, counting down.
CTGGGGCCAAGCGGTGGTGGTGCAGGCCTTTAATCCCAGCACTGGGGAGGCAGAGGCAGGCGGATCTCTGTGAGTTCAAGGCAAGCCTGGTCTACAAGAGCTAGTTCCAGGACAGGCTCCAAAGCTACAGAGAAACCCTGTCTTGAACAACAACAAAGATAGGCTGCCTGAAAAGGCTGTGAGTTTTGTTTTGAATTGTTTATTTTTATTTTATGTGTATTGGTGTTTTGCCTGCATGTGTATCTGTATGAAGGTCTTGGGAACTCCTGGAGCTGGAATTATCTACAGTTCCATGTGGGTGCTGGGAATTGAACCCTGGTCCTTGGAAGAGCAGCCAGTGCTCTTAGCTACTGAGTCATCCCTCCCCGACCCGACTGTGAGTTCTTATGCTGCCCTGTGTGAGCTGAGGCCAGAAGCTGCATTGTGAAAATCAGACAGATCTGGTAGCCTCACATAGGAGAAGCTGGCCATAATGACCTCTGTTGACAGCAACTGTTATATAAGGAATCCAGGTGAGGGTGTGTGTGTTTGTGTATGTACACATGTATGCACATGCGCACACGCATATGTGGAGTGAGGGTCTCTCTGGAGCAGATGGGAAACAGCTGAGCCTTGACAGGTGGGTTATTAGTGAAGTAGGGAGCGAGTGTGTTAGATGAGGGACCAGTGTAGACAAAGGCACGGGAGTGTGCAGGGGCACACTGAGGATAGCTGGAGTTTGTGGTTCCGGGGAGAGAGAGAGAGAGAGAGAGAGAGAGAGAGAGAGAGAGAGAGAGAGAGAGAAGAGACAAGTCCTGGATGAAGCCCTGCCACATCCCTGCAGTCCTGTCCCCAGGCCTGGGCATGTGCTGTTCCTTTTGCCCAGAACACACTCCATTCATCCGTGTAACCAGGGATGGAGCTAGGAGTTTATCATTGAGAGGTTGCTTTTCAAATAAAAAGACAGAATCTGTCTTGATGTCACCCATGTGTAATTCAATACTTGGGAGGTAGAGGTAGAGGCAGGAGGCTCAGGAATTCAAGGTCACCTCAGCTACTTCAGGGCTTCCAGGCCAGCGAGGTTATACAAGACAGAAACAAACACACACACACACACACACACACACACACACACACACACACACGAGGGGCTGGGTAGACACAACAGATGGAAGAGGTCAGGTGGATATAGGTCCTGATGCTTTCACTTCCATTAGTTCTGATTCTCTTTAGCCAGATTTTATTAAGAACGTGTATCACTTCAGATGCCAGCTCTCTAAGGAAGTCCTGGCTGGGTCCTGGGCCCCCATCTCTTACCTCCTTTGACCGGTCCTGTCCCCTCTGGGTGACACTGTCTATGTGAAGTAGGGGAGGAGCAGGAAGAAAGGTTTGTGTGTGTCTGACTGTCATGGACATCACTCAGGGTGGGGCCTGGTCAGATTGTCACTGTGTCTCTGTGTCCGTGAGTGCCTGGCCGTGAACACTGGGCCCAGGGAGGTAAGAGCTCCTTCTGAGATCAGCTTAGCAATGGCTAACTCATGGCAAAGGATTCTTACAAGCCACATGTGATGGAAGGGGCCTAGCGGGTGGTAGCGCCAGCGCCTGGGGATGGCTTCTGGGTTCTGCTCTTCTCCTCACTTTACAGGGGGAAGTGAGGTCAGCAAGAGAGTCAGAACTCTCCCCATCACCACCGTGGTCCTGAGGCTGCAGCCAGGCAACCAGACCTACCCTCAGCAGGATGCCCCCCAGGCATTCCTGACCCGAGTCCTGGCTTAGCTTCCACTCATCTCATCATCCCTGTGCAACTCAGATCACCTGCTCAGCCCCACCTTGAGCCAACAACTGAGCCTGAAAGACGTAAGAGAGCTTCCCAAGGCCCAGTCCCCTCCACACCTGACAGGACACCTGTTTCCTGATTTTTTTTTCTTTTTCTTTTTGGTTTTTCAAAACAGAGTTTTTGTGTAGTTCTGGCTGTCCTGGAACTCGCTCTGTAAACCAGACTGGCCTTGAACTAAGAGATCTGCCTGCTTCTGCCTCCCGAGTACTGGAATTGATTGAAAGTGTACACCAGCACTAACTTTTTTTTGTTTTTGTTTTTGTTTTTTTTTTTCGAGACAGGGTTTCTCTGTGGCTTTGGAGCCTGTCCTGGAACTAGCTCTGTAGACCAGGCTGGTCTCGAACTCACAGAGATCCGCCTGCCTCTGCCTCCCGAGTGCTGGGATTAAAGGCGTGCGCCACCACCGCCCGGCTGTCTAACTTTTTTGCAATGTAAAATGTGTGTGTTTGTGTGTTTCTGTGTGTGTGCTTCTGTGTGTCTCTGTGTGTCTGTGTGTGTTTGTGTATCTGTGTATGTGTCTCTTTGTGTCTGTGTGTGTGTATCTGTGTGTATGTGCCTGTGTGTGTGTCTCTGTGTGTGTGTGTGTCTGTGTGTGTGTATAGTGTTTGTGTATGTACACGTAGGCTCACACACTCGTGTGGCAGGCAGAGGATGACCTGCAGGAGTTGCTTCTCTCTTCCAGCACAGCTTCACAGGCTGTCACTCCCACATGGAGTTACATAACAGAATGTGAGGGTTGCAAGGATTTTGGCAACAATAAAAGGCTTCTGAACGCATTGCGACAAAAATTAATTCAAAATCAAATCTGTCGTGAATGCAAGGTGTTTCTGGCAGCATTAAGCCATGTCTCACCACGTGGCTTCACGGCAGCCCTGGCTCTGAGCACACACGCACACCTTGCTGTCATGCCATGCGGCACAGCGCTCCTGCAGTGCACGGAACGTTTTTCATTCTAGAAACATAATGGCTTCATCATGACACACAAGGGGACGCATGTTCCATGCGTGTGGGTGTGCCGGCGTGTGCACAGGTGGGGACTGGAGGATGCCGGGCATCCTTGTCTATCACTTGCTGTCTACTGCTTTGAGACAGGGTCTCTCTCTGAACCTCAGCTCCTGGGATCCACGCATCCCTCCCCCGCCCCCCAGCACTGGGGTTATAGGCACATGCAGCCTTGTCTGGCTTGTTATATGACTGTTAGGGGTTCAAATCAACTCCTCAAGCTTGGGCAGCAAGTACATGCAGGACTGCGCCATTTCTGTAGCTCCCCAGAAACTTCCAGTATCTCCCCTCCATCATTCCTCAGTATCAAGCTAATACATCTTTGGGTTAGGTTGTATTAGAATATATGGCTTCAAAAACTGTTGTTTGGTGCTGGTGCGGGGGAGACGACTCATGGCTGTAACCCTGGGACTTGTGTTGATAGGAGCGGCGGGCTGCGTTCCTGCCCAGCTCCCGCACGGCTAGCTTTATACCTGAAATAACAACACACAAATTGTATTCTTTTAAACACTGTCTGGCCCATTAGTTCCAGCTTCTTATTGGCTAACTCTCACATCTTGATTAACCCATTTCTAATAATGTGTGTAGCACCACGAGGTGGTGGCTTACCAGGAAGATTCTTAACCTGCTTCCGTCTCAGAGAGGAGAGGCATGGCGTCTACCTCACTGCCTTCTTCCCAGCATCCTGTTCTGTCTACTCCACCTACCTATGTTCTGACCTATCAGGCCAAGCAGTTTTCTTTTTAATTAACCAATGAAAGCAACAGATAGAAAGAAGACCCTTCTACATCAGACTTGGAAGGCAAAATAAGTGGAATGCCCAAGTTTGAAGCAGTTCTGACCTACACAGTGAGTTCTAGGCCAGACTAGGCTACAGGTAGGACCTTCTCTTAAAAACAAAACAAATAAAACAAAACAAAAAAATTAAACAAAAAAAAAAGCAGGTGTTGAGGCACACACCTTTAATCCCAGAACTTGGGAGGCAGAGGCAGGTGAATCTCCTTGAGTTCAAGGCCAGCCTGGTCTACAGAGCGAGGTTCAAGACAGATAGGGCCACACAGAGAAAACCTGTCTCAACCCCCCCCCCCAAAAAACAACAACAACAACAACAAATGTTGCTGGGCTGAAGAGATGGCTTGGTGGTCAAGACCTAGACTCAAGTCCCGGCACCTTCATGACAGTTCACAACTGTCTGTAACTCCAGTCTCGGGGGATCTGACACCCGCTCCTGGCCTCCACAGGTGCCAGGCACATATGTGCTGCACATATCTACATGCGTGCAAAACATTACACATAAAATAAATAGAAAACAAAACACACGAGCACATCCATCTTACTGCTGTGCAAATTCGCGTTCACCTTTAATAAATGGTGAAATTACATGTGTGCTAAGAACTGTTTTAAAATAAATGTCTTTATGATTTATTAACGGTTGATGTTTTATTTGCATGCCTATAGTATAGACCTACATACCTGGGGTCATGCAAAATTTTCTTGGGTAAGGAGGGGCTGGTGCAAGTGGATCCCAGTACAGAGAATGGGAGAAGGGAAGGGGCATCAGAGATGTGGGTCACGGGAATGCAGTCTGCATGTGTGACAAGAGGTGCCCTCACCACAGATAGCGCTTAAGCTAGAGAGTCAGCTGTGCCCCATCTCACAGAACCCCTCTCTTTTATCTGTAAACCTGAACAGTACCCCAAACACTCAGGCAGCCCATCATCCCCATCCCCCTCATCTGCCCCCTGGAGGCCTTGTCCTGGTATGAAGCACTCCCCCTCCCCGCATGAGACACGCATGGCACACGCATGGCATGCACAAGACGCACACATGACAAGCACATGACACACAGATGGCACACACACATGACATGCACATGGAACGCACATGGCATGCACTTGGCACGCACAGGCTTGTGGGACCAAGGCAGGACTGGGTCTTCCCGTATGCCAGAGGCAGGAGGAGGCAGCATCTGACGATGGGAACCTGGTTCACATGCCGCCATGGTAGATGAGGGAAAAGGGAGCCCACACCCTGCAGGGTGTCCGTGTCCTTCCAGCTGGCACAATGGGTCACTCAGGGCTGGGGTGGCGCACGCCTTTAATCCCAGCACTCGGGAGGCAGAGGCAGGCGGATCTCTGTGAGTTCGAGACCAGCCTGGTCTACAAGAGCTAGTTCCAGGACAGGCTCCAAAGCCACAGAGAAACCCTGTCTCGAAAAACCAAAAAAAAAAAAAAAAAAAAAGAAAAGTGCTTGCCATGCAAGCATCGGGCCTGAATTTGGTTCCCAGAACCAACTTAATTATTTTTAAATTTTGAAGTACGCAGGTGTCTTTGCTGGCTGTATGTCTGTGCATCATGTGTACATGTATGCCCACAGAGGCCAGGAGAAGGTGTCGAATCTCCTGGAGCTGGAGTTGTAGGTGCTCGTAAGCAGTCATGTGGGTGTGGGGACTTGAACTTGGTTCTCTGGAAGACCAGCCAATGCTCGTAACAGCTGAGCCATCTCCCTAGAAACACGGAACCCACTTAAAATATAAAAGCCAATCATCAAACCAACCTGAGCTCAATCGATCACCATGACGTACAGTGGAAAGGAAGAACCAGGTTCAGAAAGTTGTCCTCAGACCTCCAGAAGCGTGCGTGACACACATACACACATACAAGTATAATAATGATAATGACAGTAATAACAGCCAGGCCTGGTGGCATGCACTGGGGAGGCAAAGACAGGAAGAAGCTTCCTCAGGCTCGCCAGCTCACCAGCCTGGTCTACTTACGGAGCCCCAGGCCCCAGTGAAAGACAAGAAGGGCATCTCCTGAGGGTTGACACCTGAGGCTGACTTCTGGTCTCCACACACGTGCGTGTACACACCTGCACACACAAGTACACACGCACACACACACATGTGCACATGCGCAGTCCCCACTGTTTCCTGACTGTGGACGCCATGTGACCTGTAGCTTGAAGCTTCTGCTGTCTTGACTTCTCCGCTGGGACAGACTGCACCCTTAACCTGTGAGCCGGAGTAAACTTTATTCCTGGAGTTGCTACTGTCAGAGCGTGCTGTCTCAGCAACAGGGAAAGAAGTGGTTTTTACAGAATACGCCCAAGACAGACTCACATCTGCCACCAGAGAGGGCAGAGCACAGCATCACTCTTGAGGATGGTGTTCACCAGACACGGGATTGGCCTTGCGGGCTTCCCAACTTTCATGATGTGTGCGCGCGCATGCACACGCGCACACACGCGCGCACACACACACACACACACACACACCAAACAAAGCAAACGGCCCTGGGAGCCATTCCAGCAGGCATGATCTATACAAATACAGTCACTAAACACTCCCATAAAGTCCCTCATTACTCTCTTCCAAATTCATGAATTTTTTCATTAATTGTAGTTATATACATAAATTCCTAAGTGCATAAGTACAGCCTGTTCAGTCTGTATAATGTTACTCATATGTATCATTTTCAGGGCTGACCATCTGGTATTGGATAACTAATCGGTGTGCTCTTCCCTGGGGAAGGCTAGTTCTCCAGATCCCTGAGGACCCCTGGTTTTCTGTGTAGGGCTGAGGCCTCCTGGACTTCCCCCCATCCACATTAGCATGTCTACTGTCATTTCAGCTCCCCAGGGCTTCGTGGATGTCGGAGAACCTAGAACCACCATTTTACTAAACCAGCATAATCCCTAATTGTATTCGACATTTGTCCTCATCAAGGAAACCTCTCTTTGTAACAGACGGAGACCACCACAGAAAACCGCAAAGGATCAAGATGCAGAGCTGTGGAGCCCTGTCCCGGCGGATACATCCATGACACCTCTCATACCGAAGGCTCAGGGAACACCATGGAAGAGGGGACAGAAAGGCTCTAAGAGCCGGAGGATGGGGCGTTTTCCCTGAGATTGTTTTTCCTAGGCGTGCCAGAAACTACACCCACATGATCGCCTAAACGTGAGCTGAACAAGGACATCTCCTCCATTTGACAGATGAGGTGATGTCACCCCGCTGCAGCCCCAGCACTCGGAGGGCCCTGGCAGGATTGCGGAGAGTTCAGGGGCTTCCTGGGAGAGCCTCACAATGAGACCCTGTCTTGAAAGCAAAATGAAAACTCGGGGCAACCAAACAAACAAGCAAAGGAGGTCTAACACCCTCTCCAAAGTCATACTTGCTATCTCGAAGTTAGGATTCCCAGAAGCCTGTGCGGTCTCTGGGTACGCTGCTTTCCGGCACTGTCTGAGGGCTTGGTAGCCAGGGAGCTACAGAAAGAATTAGATGAGCATTAGGAGACAGAGGAGCTGGCCACTGAAAGTGAGGTGACGAGTATCTTTCAGGGGTACTGGCAGATCTCAAGCTGTGACCCCAAAAACCTATTTCTCGTGGTAGCACACACCTTTAATTGCAGCACTCAGGAGGCAGAGGCAGGCGGATCTCTGTGAATTTGAGGCCAGCCTGGTCTACAAAGCTAGTTCCAGAACAGCCAAAGATACATAAAGAAACCCAGTCTCGAGAAACCAAGGGGAAAAAAAAGCTCCTCACTGTTCCGTGTTTTTGTCCTCCTGCCCTCAGAAGGCTGGACAAAGGTTCCTCAGAAAGGTTTTCATGACGTCACCAGGGACTGAGGTGCACACGGAGCATGTCTCCTCTCAGTCTCTTATCCGAGCATCGTGGGAGGTCGAAATCCCAGAAGGGAAATAGTCAACACTATAGAAACTTGGGGACTTAAATCACAAGCCTGGGAGTCACCTCGATTTGAAGAATCTGAAAAAAACGAGTAAAACCTCAGCAGTGGCCTCCCCACCATCCCTAGCTCTGCCCAAGGATGAGATTAAACCTTTGCAGCCCAGGCCCTGAGGGCTCTGCTGATGCCAAGAGCAGGCCCTCCTCCCAGCACATGCCATACCTGGCGGCTGTGGTTGGGCTGGGCTAAGGAGTGGATTTCAGGTCAGGTAGGGGGTGACGCCCCTGTTGCCCCTGTTAAGGTGTACAGGCTTCAGGGCGGTCCCATTTATTTCCCTAACAGTCCTGTGGAAAATGCCACTTCTGACTCCCTGAAATTGTCCAAATCTCTTCTGTTCAAGGAAAAGATCTAGGATGGAAGATTTTCTAACACTCCACCAAGAAGGAAGTGAACCTGCCTTTACTCAACACCAGCCACGCCTCAGTGCTGTCTGCAAGCAACTGCAGAAGTCTGAAGTCACGGGAGGGCAGGCCACTCACACAGAGGCGTCTACTTGACCAGAGCCCCGCCCTTTATCTCGGTGACTCTGTGGTCTGCTGCTTTACCAAATCTTTGCTCTTTCTGCTTACTTTCTCTCTCCCAGTCCCACCATTCTCGTAATCTCCCCTCCACCCCACCCCCACCCCCGCAGCTTCCCTCTCCTAGGTCATCAATCTGCCTTCCTTCCGGTTTCCCTGCCTCTGGTCTCTCCACACAATGACACAAGAAACATGCATGCATCCTATGAATATGCATTCACAGGACAGAGAGCAGCTGCATTCTCACTGGCGGGGCCTAGACTGGGAGAAATCTTCCCAGACACCACCCAGCTTCTTTATGTCAGTCGGGGCATCTCGCCCTCAGCAATCAACCTACTTCTCTGAGCTCCCGGACCTTTGATTCCCAGCCCCTTTCTGCTTCCTCAGATATACTTTGGGCTTGGACACGAACCTGTTCTCACTCCGGGAGGCTCTGAGCATACTCCATTTTTATGATGCATCCATCATCTTTTTAAAAACATTTTTTTTTTTATTTATTATGTTGTCTGTGTGTATGCCTGCAGGCCAGAAGAGGGCATCAGACCTCACTACAGATGGTTGTGAGCCACCATGTGGTTGCCAGGAATTGAACTCAGGACCTCTGGAAGAGCAGGCAATGCTCTTAACTGCTGAGCCATCTCTCTGGCCCACATCTATCATCTTATTGCAAATTTTACGCAGCTCCTATTTCTGATGTCCCTCGGTCTGCTTTTGTTTATGCTGGTGTCTTTTATGAGACTATGGTCTCCAAGAGCAGACGCCTCTGTGTCTGAACTCAAACTGTGGCCACAGTGCCTCACACAATGCTTAAAACAAGGCAAGTGATCCGCAGAGTGTACTAAGAGACTGAGTGAGAACCATAAAGAGAGCAAAAGGTGCGCATGTCCTGGACTTGAAGACTCAGCCACCAGATGGCTCTGTGGGCACAGGTGCCTGCAGTCAAGCTGACCTGACTTCTCTCCCTGGGACCCACATGGTCTTCTGACCCCCACAGGTGTACGGTGGCATGCAACTAACTCCCCAAGAAATAAATACAATATAAATTAATTTTAAAAAGATGGTGACTCAGATGGAATTTTATTTTTTCCCAAGACAGGGTTTGTCTGTAGGTTTGGAGCTTGTCCTTGGAACTTGCTCTGTGGACCAGGCTGGCCTTGAACTCAGATCTGCCTGTCTCTGCCTCCTGAGTGCTGGGATTAAAAGCATGCACCACCACCACCTGGATCAGATGGCATTTTCTTATTGTTTTTTCAAGACAGGATTTTTCTGTTGTACAGTTCCAACTGTCCCGGAACTCACTCTGTAAACCAAGCTGACCTCGGACTCACAGAGATCTGCCTGCCTCTGCCTCCCGAGTGCTGGGATTAAAGGCGTGCACCACCACCGCCCGGCTCAGATGAAATTTTTAAAGAGGATACCTCAACTGTGTTTTATAAAGTGTCGAAGAGTGGAGAGATTGTCTTCCAGGCAGAGCTGAGCAACTGCAGCCCAACAAGAGTGCTACAAGGCAGCAGCCACTACCTCAGTTTTCAGGAGCTGAGCCGCCACAGGCTGTGGTGGGAGTGCTTGCTTGCTTTCTAGACAGAGATTTATATAATCCAGGCCAGTTTCAAACCTGAACTCACCAGGTCCTGGACCTTGCATGCTAGGCAAACTATATTACTGAGCCCTGGAAGAGTCTTTAAGAAGAAAACTGAGGTGCATCTGGTTTGTACTTAGGAAGGATGCGTGCAGGGGGAGGACTGAAGGCACGGGGAGAGCCAGGGGCTGCTGCAACAGTCTAGCAGAGTCCTGGACATCCTGGAGATAGAATCAGCAGGATGCGGAGACCAGGGAAGGGATGAGGAGGGAGGGGTCAGTGATGACTCCCAGGTGTCAGGCTTGGGCAACTCAGTGGATGACTGTGTCATTCGCTGAGACAGGGACGTGGGATGAGGAACAGGTTTGGGGGTGAAGATGTAGAATTAAGATTGGGGCTTGTCAAGTTAGGGGGGTTTAGGACAGATGGACGGACGGAAGACAGCAGCGTGAGCAGCAGCTGCACAAGGGTGCAGGACTTGTGAGAAGATCAGGTCAGGACTGTTCCTTCTGATAGCAAACACACCTGAAGGCACCAGCTCAGTCAGGATCTGGGGGAAGCTGGGGAAGTGACACCCAGAAGAGAGCGATGATGCATCCCTGCAGGGTTGAACGTGGAGGAACTTTGGCACACATCTTTCCGAACTGGGGCTGGGGATCAGGATGCCCCTCTCAACCTAAGAGGATGATGAACTTGTGCGGGGAGGTGGGGCACAGGGCTGTCATTGTCCTCCTTCCTGCAAGCCCCAAGGGCCCGCTCAGGGACACTAGCAGCTAGGCTTAAGTGGTGTGAGATGCAACCCTTTATCCTTAGACCCAACCGGCTCCAGGCTAGTGCAGGTGAGCAGGGAGCAAGTGGGGACGCAGGAGGCCCTGGGCTGCCCTAGGGCAGCAGTTAGCCCTAAGCTCAGCAGTGACTCGCTGTCTCCAACCCGCTCCCTAGCTGTCCCTCCCGTCGGCACTCACGGCCCTCGCGGAGTTCCCGCCCGCCCGCCCGCCCTGTACCTGTAGTCTTTTTTCCTGGATGCCGCCCTCTTCCAGGTGGTCAAGGAGGCCATAGGCGCAGGCTGGCTGGGACAGGGGCGCTGGCGGCCCCTCGCGGTGACGGCTGTGGCAGGGACTCTCAGGTGGCAGTACCTGGACGTCTCACGCGGGGCGGGCCCAGTTCCTCCCCGCCCTGGTGGGCGCCTCCGTCGCAAACATCCCTGCAGCCTGGGGGACAAGAGCCCATCCACTCCATCCAGAACCAGACGCGGATCTCCAACTGGTCGAGACCCATCCTTGGGCACAGAGAGGGCCAAGTTTGTCCTGGATCATGCACCGGGCCAGTGGCAGGCTTACAGCCTCGCCCCTGTACTGATGGGTGGCGATGGTCTTATCTGGGTTTCTACCTGACAAAGTTGGCTCCACTGCCTTTCCAGGGCTAACCGCTTCCAACTGGGCCAAGAGACAGGCACTGAGCACAAACGGAAGTGGGTAGCAGGGAGCTAGGAGGGGTAAAGCTAGGATGAAGGCTGCAGGCCAGAGCAGGCGCCAGTTTACAGATTCGGCCGGGGGTGAGACAGCCTCTCGGTGGGTCGTGTGCATTTTTCAGCATTTTCCACGACCACTAACAGGAAGAATGGGCTCTGGCACCCCACCAGTACAGTTCAGCAGGCAACTGTGGGGCTTACACAAGCTCAGTCATCGAGAGTAGGCAGGGGAGCAGCTTGAAGACACTTGGATTCATGACCTCCTGAAGGCTTTCTTGTAAGAGCCTGGGGGCTGAGTCTGCTGTGTAATACGAGCCTCCCGTCCACCCGATGCCTTGTGACTGAGTCTCCCCAGTCAGGAGTTTCCAATATGCCAACCTCTGAGTCACACATTTTACACCAAATCTTATCTTCAACTTACTAAATACCACATACCTCCCTTTTGCAGTTGGCAGAACTCAGGTACAGAGAGGGGTTGACTTTCAGAGACCACGTTGGAGAGTCAAGCTAGGTGGCTCTCATCCGTATGCCCCATGGTTCCATTCTGCCTGTGGTCTCTGGCCCTGCTTGGGGACAGCTGCCCCAAGTAGACCATCTGGGTAGTCACTCACTCATCCCTGCTAGGCAGAGCAGAGGTGACATTTCCCCCTTTCCCTGACCACACCTCAGTGTCCAGGGAAACCAATAAGAGCCTGAGAATGCTGTCTATTGAACTACAAAACTAGTGTGTCCAGACGTGGACATTCCAGCTCACGTATAGCCACAGGCTTTAGAAACCCCTGGGTCCACAGAGCCTGGTTCAACTCAGTGGCACCGAGCAACAAAGACAGCCAGGGCTCCCCTGGACTCACACAAGAAACCTTGGGAATAAGGACCCTGGTCTCCTCCAGACCCAGACACCAGTCTACTGGCAGTGGATTTCTAGGCTCTCCTCCTAGAAGTGTCTCCCTGTACAGAGGCTACAGTTTTGTCTACTTTTCTCAAGTATTTAGAACTCCTTTTTGAAAACTAATTTTTAATTATAATTTAACATTTTACTGTTGTGCATGCATTTGGAGTTCAGAGGCAACTTTCCAGCTAGCTCTTCCCCCCACGTGTGTTCTGGGGACTGGGTTCAAGGCAGTCTTGGTGGCAAGTGCTTTTCATCCGCTGAACCATGTCACCAGCCCAACACTACATGCTTTTAGTAGTAATCCACAAAGTCGGTCTCATTCTTCATATCCCCTTTTTCCCTTCCTTCGTCCCCTCGATTTTTGTTTTGTTGAGATGGGTCTCACTCTGTAACCTAGGCTGCCCTTGTACAATCTCCCTGCCCCGGCCTCCCAAGTGCTGGGATTCCATGTAAAAACCACCATGCCAAACTCCATCCTTTGGGTTTTTATCTGCGGGCACAGAGGAGGCACCCCTATCTGTCTTTCCTGGAACCTAGTCACACAGTTGAGCGAGTGAGGGAATGGGTACACAGTTGTTATCAGTAGCAGGCATTACAGGAAGGGTTTACACACCAGCTCCCGTGTGGAAAACAAGACCTACCTGGGCAGGAGTCAGTGCCTCCCCGCCCCCTTCAGCTCAGAAAGCTGAGAAATGCTTCTCAGATTGAGTCAGAAGCTTGGGTTCAGCCCAAGATTCTGAAACTTCTGGGCGTTTCCCACTTCTCAGTGTCGATTTAGAACGGTATTTGGCATTATTTTAAACTCAACTGGCTCTTCAAAGCAACCCTATCACTTGTGTCCTTTTACATCTTGGGTTTTTCTCAAGGTTTCTTCTTATGAGACTGGGTGTCCTGCTGCATGTACTAAGTGTACCACATCTGCACACTGCCGAGAGAGGCCAGAAGAGCATGTCCAGTCCCCAGAACTGGAACTTCAGGCTGTTGTGAATTAAACTCGAGTCCTCTGCAAGAGTAGCAACACCTTTTAGCCACCAAACTGTTCATCTGTCCAGTCTCCACAGCTCAGCTTTAGTAACTGAGTCAGGTGGGCAGAGAGTTCGTCCAACAACGCACATGCCGGGAGGGTGTTAGAGGTAGGATTGAACAGTCAGGCAGCCTGCCTGCCATGCAAGTTCTGAGGATGTAGGCACTTAGGAGCCACTCTGCCAAGCTCATATTAGTTTGCATCTTGTAATAGTCCTGAGGTAGAATATTCTTCCCATCCCCCACTTGCTCTAGAGCCAATGCCTAGGCTGAAACCTTGGCTTCAGGCCAGTTACTTAACCTCCCTGTCCTGCTTTCTCGCCACTGAACTTAGGACAGTAACAACACAGACTACAAGTGTCGTTATGCAGGTGAGCAACCACCTCCAGAGCAGTTCTGGTAGCAGTGTTCTGTGCACCTCCTTCAGTGATAACTTCATCCAGGATAAAAAAATAAAGTATTCTATATAAATGACTTTAAGGGAAATCCGCTTTATCCCCTTTATTCAGAGATCAACATGTTCTTAAAATGGATCATTACTTTCTCTATCTTCTTTTAATCTTTCTCATTTTTGAGTGTGTGAGTAAGGCAACTTGTGGTAGTCAACTTTCTTCACGAAGTGCATCCTGAGTACTGAATACAGACAATCCTCTGCCTCAGCCTCACAGTTCAGACTATAGGCATTATACTACCGTCCCTGGCTCAAGATGATTTTTCTATCATTCATTCATGCAGAGCATATACAACGTTAGAACCTGAACTTGGTATGATTTTTTTTTAAAACAGCTTTAATTTTTGTCTTGTGACCCAGCACATATTCAATGACAAATTCATTCTCCTGATCTAAAACGATGCCCTTTAACACACTGTAAGAGACACACAATGGCTCAGAAGCAAAGGTATGCAGTTACTCCAAAGAGATAGACAGCCAACCAACCAGCCAAACCAGGCGTCAGCTTGATCAACACATTCATCTAGAAAACCATGCCTGTGACCCAGGTAGCTGAGATCAAGACAGGCCTGTACACCAGGAAGGAAGAACTCATTCAATCTACTGTGGGCAAAGTCCAGTGACAATGCTAATGGGAAAGTGGCATTCCGGTCCTTCCGTCTGTTCTTGCCAACTCGATTAATAGATACTGCCTTGGTTACTGACGAAATCAAGTTTCTGAAGAAAGGTCCGACCTTAGAGCAGACTGAATTTACTAAAGTAAAAAATGCCACCGATGTGAAGCATCTTGGAGACTCAACCTTTCCAAATACACATCAGACAATGCGTGGCCTTGGATCCTACACTTGATCTACTAGATCATAAACTGAGGGTGGGCTCCAACCATCCGTTTGATATGCCTTCCGGGCCATCCTCAGCTGCTAAATCTAGTGTTAGCCCTTTCCTCTCACTAATATCTACTCAGAGCCTATGAGTTTTATTTCCTGATACAGGCTTTCTCTCTGTAGCCCTGGCTGTCCTGGAACTTGCTCTGTAGACCAGGCTGGTTTCAAACTCACAGAGATCCACCTGCTTCTGCCTCCCTAGTGCTGGGATTAAAGGCATGTACTACCATGGCCTGGCGATCCTATAATTCGTTAATCTTTTAGGATTCAGGCATAACACTTAGGGTAAACTTCTCAACTGGATGACTTCATAGTTTTTTTTTTTCCCCTAAAGCAATTTCCTCAATTACCAAGGAGATCTGACACATCTTGTTCCTTACCCACAAATGCAATGTTAGTTGCACTGTGCTACTTGAAACTTTTAAAAAGTAGATATACTGCCTTTTTTTTCCCCCTAAAGATTTACTTATTTATTATGTATACAACATTCTGCCTGTATGTGTGCCTGCACACCAGAAGAGGGCAACAGATCTCATTACAGATGGTTGTGAGCCTTCATGTGATTGCTGGGCATTGAACCAGGACCTCTATTTCCCTAGTCAGGTCTTCCTCCTGAGCCATCATCACTTGCTATTCTACATTTTTTGCCCAGTGTTTTCTTTGGCCTTCTGGTTTTAGGTCCCTCCCTCCCCAGCTCTCCACTGTTTGTGAGACAAAGTCTCACTATGTAGCCTTAGCTTGCTTCAAACTTGTAACCCAGGCTGACCTTTAATTCCCAGAATTTTCCTGTCAGCATCCAGAATGCTAGTCTTATTAGGAATAAACCATCACCTGGTTTAAACTTATACTCCTTTAATAAAAAGCAAGACCCTCCTTTCTGCCATACAGTTTTAGGGTAATGTTAATAATTAACAATTGAATTCTCACGTCAGCAACTCATGTAAGGTAAACAAGACTATTAATTGGATAATACTTTTATCCAAAATTTATTTTTAATCCAAAATTTATTTTTAATTATGTGTATGTTCATATCTGTGCCTATGAGGCCAGAAAAGAGCATTCAATCCCTGGGGCTAGAGTCACAGGCAGTCGTGAGCAATCAGTGTGGGTGAACTGAACTCTAGTCTTAGCAAAAGCAGCAAATGCACATGACCACCGGAGCCATCGTTCTAGGCCCTTGGAGAATCAGTGCTTGATTGCTTCCTTCCCTTCTTTCTTGATAGTCTCGACATGCAGCTCTGGCTGGCCTGGAACTCTACGTAGACAAGCCTGACCTCCAACTCAAGAGATCCACCTGCCTCTGCCTTTTTAGTGCTGGGATTAAGGGTGTGCACCACCACACTGGGCTCTGAAGAATGTTGGGTCTTAGGAACAATGCAATTCCACTAAGAGAGACGCACGGGCTCCTGTGGCATTTCTGCTCTGGTTTATCTCTATTAAGAACAGCGAGTAGCAGTGAAGCTCTGGAGTTAGTTTCTTGGGTTCTCATTTGGGTGTTTCTGAAAAAATGGAGACAGTGCCTGTCCTTTTCAGTGATAGTAGTGAAGACCAAGTAGACAGATATCTGTTAAACATGGAGGATCATGATGGCTTTAAAAATGTGACCACTATGTCCAGTTCCTATCATTTTCTATAAGCATTTTTTTAACACAAAATGAGGGAAGGTATGCAAAATACAACATTGGAATCAAAGGATCAGGACTCAATTCACCTACCTGTTAGCTATGTAAACATATATTGCTTTAACCTTCTGAGCACTAGGTCCCCCATTTCCAAAATATGATTAAAAACTTTCCCTCCTTAGTCCTACCATGAAAACTAGACAAGAAACACAAGCACACACACAAAATGCTCGGCATAGGGGCTCACATCCAGCATGTCTACTATGTGAGGCTGGGACAAGAGCTCAGGGGGAAGTGCTGGTCTGGGAGGCACGAGAACCCAGGGTGGTGGTGATGATTTCCTTAAAAGAAAAAGATCTAATATTAAATAGGCATCAAGCTGAGTGGGGTACTGTATGCTTATAGTCCCAACCACTCATAAAAACAAGGCAGAACTGAGTTGGAGCTTAGCCTGACACAGCAAGGCCTCCATCATCTACCAAAAAAAAAAAAAAAAAAAAAAGAAAGAAAACCATCCAAAGTTAAACTGTCTAACTCATTAGTGAAGAAGACGAAGTAAACGGAACCAGAAGCTAAAGAACTTTCTTTTGTTGTTATTGTTGCTTGTTTTTAAGAGGTCTCTCTATGCAGTTCAGGCTGACTTGGAACTAGCCATATGACTATCCTGGTCAGAACTCAGAGGTCTCTTTGCTCCTGCCTCCTGGATTTAAAGGCATGCACCACCTCGTCTGGCTTAAGGAATTTTCTGAAAGTTACTTTCTCAAAAATGGCAGAACAGGATTCGAGACCAGGAGCTTCCTAAGAACACAGGCACAGGTCCTTCTCAACAGAGCTACAACCACGGATCTCAGGCTCTATCTTTATGTAGACACATTTCCTAGCTTTCTTTCACAAAACAGGACAAAGTAACAAAAAGGGATAGTCAACGATTATTTGTTCTAGATAATACTGTCTAAGACACTTCATACAGAGTAATGTATACTGATGGCACACCTGTCCCTCCTCAGAGAACAGCGCAAAACTTCAATGCAAAATGATAGTATCTTTTTTATTTCTTAATGTTTATTATTCTTATAATTACAACTATAATTTATAAGTTTGAACATGAGGAAAATTCTATGAAGAAAGCTCAAATAAAGCTGAACAAATAGGTAAAAGATGGTTAAAACATCTTTATTTCAAGCGCAGGCTTTGGAGCCAGGGTCAACACCATAAAACATCACAAATGACTCTTAAAACATTCGTCCTATACAATCAAGCATGAAGATATAGATATGTTTATATAATATATACACATTTTAGTATGATATTGGCCCATGGAGTATACACATCTTAACCAAGGATGAGTCTCTAGGACTCAGCTAAGAGCATGGAGATTAGGGCAAACTTTACTGCACATCAAAAGTTGCTATTTATAAGTTACAGATATTTAATATGTTCAGAGTTTTCTTTAATTAAAAAATTTTAAAGCATTTCAAACATTTTTCACTTTTCTCAGTGCAAAAGAAGATTATTCAAGTCAACTTACCTTTCTCCTGAAGCGTGAGAGGAAAGGAGAACAGATAACACTGCCTACCACAACTCCTAGCCTGACACCTTCGCCGTCACGGTCTGCAGCAAATACTTAGGCCACTGGATTAGCTATCACCGCTAAAGCCTTGGGATTATGATTCAGCCCTTACTTCACACGCATGACTTTATGCTGAAATATTTATTTACAAAAGTAGAAAAAAGTTAGCAGTGCAAGAAAGTGGTTTAAGTTTGTTTTAAATTCCAGCCATCCAATAGTGTGTGTAAAGAAAGAAAAAGCACCATTTCAAGATGGACTGATTAGCTGCTGTAAATTTATTTACAGAACAGGCAGTAAGTTACTGGTCAACACAGTTCAATACCACTTTAACTTGTGACTTTTCAATTTTAAAAATTAAAATTTTGAATTATTTTGTAGGTTCATTTTTATCTTGGTGTTGAAAACACTAAATTAGTAACTCGTGTTAAAAAAAAAAGATACAATTTATAGTCTACTTCACAGTCCATTTCAAAGCCAGCTGTCGGCCAGTCGAGCAGAAGATGGGCTTTTGACAAAGGCAAGGTTCTGATAATTTGGCAAGTCTGTTTAATTTTTTCTCAATTTAAAAACCAGGATTTCGGGTGGGGGGCAGTTTTTTAATTTTATAAGTGAAAAAAAAAACAACAAAGCAAGCAAACAAAGTTAATTGAAACTACTAAGATGGACAAAAAGCAAGAGGATATGTGTTACTTCTTCCATTAAATCACTGCAAATAGCTGGGCCCCACTAAAGAAACAAAACATAGTAAAAACCAAAGTACTTTCCAATTCTAGTTCAGGACACTTCTGAACTAAGGTCAGTGCAGCTGCCAAGGCAGATGGGTTCAGGCTAAGTGTTTGCTTAAACTAACAGGTTGCATTTTAAGTCACAAGTTTTCCTCATTAGCACTTGAAATGAACATTTCCTTACAAATTTTATTTGTAAGCACTTTTTTTAAACTAGGAAATATGCAGCAATTAATCTTAAAATTCTTTAGGTCCAGAGAAAATTGTTTTAAAAATGTGTTTCACACACAAGGCTTTAATGCTTTTATTTAGGAATTACTTGAGCCTGGAACAATAATGGTTTAACGTAATTCATCTAGTTCTCAATAGTGGGGAGTGTGTCCCCGTCTCTAAATAACAAAATGTATTTCTCCACAAGTACATATAATGCATTTGGCTTTTTTAATGTTTTGTATCGATCAAAAGAAACAGGATGATCTTTCCCTTCCCTCCTTCAACCACTCAGCTCAGGGAGAATACTTGCACACCTTCAGAACTCTAGTTGCTGTCATAGGAACTACAGAACAAGGGCAGCACAGCGCGAAACTATATCTGCTAGGTTCTAGAACGCAGAGGCTTAGCTCTAGCTTTACAGGAAATAGTATAAGCAGGCAAGAGCTCACTGTAAAAGCACACCAGAACAGGGGTCTAGAGGAAGCTGTCTAATTAGGGTACTGCTTTTGGAAGAAGAAAATAAAGGACACAGTTGAAATAGAACCCCCCTCCCCCCCCAAAAAAAAAACAAAACAAAAAACAAGTTACACTTTTGTCACATTTATAGGACTCTCAAACTTTTTGTATCCCATGCTCATAGGTAGTTAGTTTAATGCACATGGTAAATAGCTTCAGTATTCAAGAACAGCACTGCTGACTTCATGCTTCAGAGATCTCCGACTTGCTAAGTGCAATGGCCAGTTCCAAGTCTTCTTGTTCCTGCTGATTGAGTCTGGCAAGTCTTTGCTCTTCTTCTCTCTCACTTTCTCTCTTTGCCCATTCAATCATATCTTCTTCAGAGGGATACTGCCATTTAAAAGACCAAAAGATGAATGAATAAGAAAAATAATGAAGACTTTTTATAAAAGAGCATTCACTATTTGTTTTACCTAGAGAACTCTGGGAATAATGTTACTTCCTCGTTTTTCTGAAAATAGGTTTTACCTAGAGAGCTCTGGTTGAGTTTAAAATTTTAATGGAATCTATGGGAAAAAAAAGTTTATAAAAATACAATAAACGTTAAAAGCATGACTTTAAGACATGGAAATTACAGGCATGGTGGCACATGCCTCAGTCCTAGCATCTGGGAGACGGAGGCAGGAGGACTGCAAATCAGAAGTCAATCTGGGATATACAGTGATATTCTATCTCAAAAGAGGAGAAATATTTAGTGTAGACTATGAGATTTAAAAATAGGAGTGGTGTAGTCTTTCAATTCAATGTAAAATGCTTGTTATTTAAACTTTAGTGATCACTTATCACATAGCAATTTTTTCTTCTTTTCTTTTTTGAAAGTTAGGATCTCACTACATGGGCTCAAGCTGACTTCAAACTCATGATCCTCCTGCCTGTGTCCTGAGTGGTAGGATTACATGCCATATGTATCATTATGATGTATCATTAAGATTAATGTCACTGGTGATACGAAAAGCTGCCTTACCTGGCCTTTCAAGGGTACCCCAAAACTATAAAGAAAAAATTCTGCTATATATAAGAATATTAGCTAGATTAAGCAGTACATGAACCAAATTATTTTTTAAATATTTTGAAGATTCTGATAATATTTAAAAACTTTCAGCCCAGTTTTATATAACTAAAATGACCCAGTTTAAGCAAAACCTTAATACTGATGGTGATTAGATTGGAAAAAATATTTGTAATTACAATTAAATTTCAACTTCAGTAGAAACTAGATACAAAGCTCTACCTGGTTTCAGTCTTGACACACAAGGAGGCCATCAAAAGAAGTGAAATTAATTGGAAGGCTTTGGCAGTGTGCATGAGACTCTTGGTATACTTCCCAAATCCCTCACACTGAAAACAGAGGACTTTATTGTTAGCTACTTTATGCTGTACTGTACTGAGACTCTGAGCAGGAAATAAGTAAAATGCCCTGCTATTGTTTAAGACTCATTCCAACCAGGTTTTGACTTGCAGAACCATATTTAACATAATGAACTGAACATCACAAACTTCCAGAATGTTATTTTACAACAAGGATCACAATCTCCTAAGAAAGTCAATTCTTAGTTCTTCTCTGCTTCAAACAACTCAATCTCCACCTGACATAGAAGATAATTCTGCCTGGCCACTTCTTTTCAATATTAAAAATAGGGATTTCTATCATGTTCCTTCACACTCAGAGATACCCCTGAAACCTGAGAGTACAGACTAAAGGTAGGTACTGCAGCTGCCTTAGCTGCACAAAGATCTCTGCACATCTCTTCTCTAGGTAAGCAGAGTAGCCACAGGGACAAAATAACTAGTGAAGGTTCCCAAATAATACGCAGAGGAAGAAAACAACAGGCAAGCTGTGGCCAGGGGCACTCGGCCACTCAATCTCCAATTTCCAAAGTCAAGGATAAAAGGTAATAAGCAGAGAAATTCTTATAGAATAGGCAGCGGTAATGAATGTTACTTTGTGCGAAGGAAAGATCTGGAAAAATTAACTTTGTTAGCTATTCTAAGAATTTCATTTAAAAAAAATCTGTTTAATCTGAGCAATGATGAAATATATGATTTCTCCATGATTGGTTGCTCCATTTCTATGATCATAAAGGTCTTGCTTAAGCTATTCTCATAGCACTTCTCCAACCTTTTTAAAGAATTCTTCGATCTTAATGACAGTTTATCACGGTAGAGCACAAGTTTAGTATGAATGATAACTGGGTTCACAGACGGATCAAAAGAACCACAACAACAGACCATGACAACGACTGTGAATATAGTAAATAAGGAGTTGACTTTGTACAAAGAACCCCTGCACTGTCCTCTTACAGAAACTGCTAAAGCTTTGTACACAAACACTCATACAGTTACAAATAGACAAGCTTGTTACTGGCATTATAAACAGTAGGCAGACAGCAAACTTTAAAATCACCATCATGCGCAACCATCTGCCAAATAATAACTGTCGAGATTTTACTTATATTTATATTACCAAGACTGAAAGATGGGTTATAAAATAACTTATTTAGAAGAAACAAGACAACTAAAATCAGCTGAGCAATGCAATCATCTAAGAACCAGCAAAACCAAAACAAATAGAATTTGCTTGGGGGAAGAATAAAAGATACTTTTTAGTATGTTTGTAAAATGATGCAAGTTTGGAAGGCTACCAAGAAATCTTTGTCAACTCTTCAAACTATAAATGCAAAGATTTTCCCCCAAACAGCCCATTCACAGTACTTACAGCACTGAAGTTAGCAAAATTGCTTGGGTCAGCCTCTTTATTGGTAGTGGTAGTAGAAGTGAATGGATCACAAAACATATCAGGATCCTTTTCTTTGGGACTATCATTGCCTGGGAAAGGCTGAAATGGATCATTCAGTTTAAAGGGATCAGAAGAATCCAATTTGTTGATGGGTCTTTTCCCTGGATCAAAATCATTACAATTAACCAGCAGACACAGCAAACACAAGCACACAGAACATGTTCACAAGAGCATTAAAGAGCTGCAGGCAGTGCACAGAGCAAGAGTCCACAGCATATTCTCAATACTGCCTTAAATGGCCACACCAACTGTGCTCAAAGTCTTCATACCTCTCTCAAAAACCAGGGGCAGCTAAATGGATAAGTCCAAAAACAAAAACGAGGAAATGGGCCAAGAATTATGATTTTGTCCAAAGATTAAGCCCTCCTCCATTTCAAGAAGCAAGGTCCTAAGGAAGGTAGTGAGACACAAGGAAATGGGTAAAGGACAAACAGCCTGGCCTCTGCTGCTGGAGCCTCACACTAGCAGCAGCAAAGGTGAGCGATTCTGAAATGTGGCAAATTTCTTCCGTCTTTTCTCTGGTATAATTACACATATATAACACCTAGTAGCATAAAATATAAGATTAACTTGACAAAAACCTCACTTCTGTAAAACTTCAAGCTGAGACTGACCAACATTTAGAAGTTCACAGTCTATACATGTATTGCTGACTAATCTTTGATCAAATAACAGCACATTGCTCTGCTAATTCATAACCCACTGTTTCAATACCATTTATATATATATATATTTTTTTTTACTGTTTATTGATTGATTGCTTGATTGGTTTTCTGGAGATAGGGTTCCTCTGTGTAGCCCTGTCTGCCTTGGAACTTGCTCTGTAGACCAGGCTGGCCTCAAACTCAGAGCTCTGTCTGCCTCTACCTCTCTAGTGCTGGGATTAAAGGGGTGTGCCATTATGCCCAGCTTTCTCCAATTTTAAAGTTTTACTTAAAGTGTGTAACATTTTTTGAAAAAAAAGAGAAATTTAAGTTTCTTCAAATGTGTTCAAATGTGAGCATATATAGCAGTATGCTCATAGTCATAATTGATTTTTTCATAAACATAGTTTACAAAAGAGGCTTGTATCGCATACCACTACACTTGCCTTCAGAAAGTCCTGTGAAGGCAGGCAGGATCTGTGTCACAACCATATAACAACGAAAGCACTGAGGCTTAGATATAGGAAATAACAGGCTTAAGATCACAAAATAATGACTCCAGGTACAGCTTATGAATCCTTAGGTTTGCTCTGTAGTACCACTAGAAAAATCCAAACAAACCAATGAAAATCCCAAAGGAAATCAAAACCAAAGCCAGGCAGTGGTGGCGCACGCCTTTAATACCAGCACTTGGGAAGCAGAGGTAGGCGGATCACTGTGAGTTTGAAGCCAGCCTGGTCTACAAAATGAGTTCCAGGACAGGTAGCACTATTATACTGAGAAACCCTGCTTTGAAAAACCAACCAACCAACAACAGCAGCCAAAACCAATAAAAACCAAAACCAAGCCTGGGGTTAATACTAGCACTTGGAATGTGGCAGGAGAGAGGAGGAGGAATTCAGTTTGAGACCAGGTTGGACTACATGAGGCACAGTCTAAAAAACAAAATACTAAAGCATTGGGAATGTAATTCAGTAGCAGAGTGCTTATCTAGCATTCATGAGGTCTCAGATTTAATTACTAAAACTGGGGGTGTGGTGGGGTTCACAAACTCAGGCTAGGACCACCTGGACAGTGACCTCTTCAACAAACCATTCTTTTCCTTGGCTCTTTCTACAGTAATGGACGTCTGAATGTTCTCAGCCTTATTATTATTGTGAACGTTATAGATGGGGTGTGTGTGTGTGAACATGAGTGCCACAGTACATGTGTGTATGGCATGTGTTGCCAGAGCAACTTCATGAAGTTAGTTCTGTTGGGGAATATTATTTTAAAGCATATTGCTTCTGCTTCTGCAGAATATGTTTAACTGTGAAGCTGTGATTCTTTGCCTGATGGTCTAATAAAGAGCTGAATGACCAATAGCAAGACCAAGAGCAAGGCTAGATGAGGCTGGCAGGCACAGGATAAATAGAAGGAGAAATGAAGAAAAGGAGGAGCAAGAGAACAAAGGGGAGGAGGACATCAGGGGCCAGTCACCCAGCTACATAGCAATCACGGAGAAAGAAGTAAAGAAAGGTATACAGAAATAGACGAAGAGCTGGGAGGTGGTAGTGCACTCGCGAGGCACAGGCAGGCGGATCTCTGCGAGTTCGAGGCCAGCCTGGTCTACAGCGGTAGTTCCAGGACAGGCTCCAAAGCTACAGAGAAACCCTGTCTCAAAACCAACCAAACAAACAAACAGAAATAGAGAAAGATAAGTGGCCAGGAGCAAAAGGTAGTCGTGATAACTTAAGAAAAGCGGCAAGAAACAAGCCAAGCTAAAGCAGGGTGTTTATAAGTAAAAATGAGCCTGTGTGTGTGTGTGTGTGTGTGTGTGTGTGTGTGTGTGTGTGTGTGTATGTGTGTTTACTTGAGAGCTGGGTGGTGGGCACCCCCAAAAGAGTATAAAGAGTAAAACTTTGCACTACACGGTTCTGTCTCTGAACCTTCACATAGATTCTGGGAACTGAATACAGGTTACCAGGCTCATGCAGCAAGTAAGTACCTGTGCCCTATTAAGTTATCACATTAGCCTTGTTCTCAGCTTTAATTAAGACACCAAATTAAGGCATTTGGCTTTTAAAAGTATACTCACACAGGTGTAAAAGCATTTGAACAAAATATTACTTTCAAATATGAAGACTGATCAACTTACTTTTAACAATGTATAATATAGGTGACTCTTTAAAAGATGAGAAGCACTTAACTCATTTACATAAGTTCTGAACAGATATTCAACCAAATACCATGGGAAAGTTATTATGAAAAGGCAAAATGATTATTCAACAAAACTTAAAAAAGTGATCATCTAACTTTGGGGCTGAACTGTTACCCAGCAGTGAGCTGGTAGCACTACCCACAGTCTGGGGAATTGTCTTCATAGATACTTTATGCTGCATAGAAACAAACCTTTTCTTGGTGTAGTGCTAAACACAACACCAAGCAAA
>NC_022016.1:76693455-76704537 GCF_000317375.1 Microtus ochrogaster | reverse complement strand
GGCGACAAAGAAAATTTTAAAGTCAGATGTCTGGAGCCAGGTGTAAAGGTACACATCTTTAAACCTCGCATTCAGGAGGCAGAGGCAGGTGGTTTATTCAAGAGTTTTGAGTTCAAGGCCAGTTTTGTCTACAAACCAAGTTCCAGGCCAGCTAAACAAAACAAAAAAAATGTCTATTGTAAACTAAATGAGTTTTAAAGGGTAAGCAGTTCTTTTTGTCACTCTTGCCTGCCACTTCCTTGCTTTTTTCTAAACAAAAATAAATAATAAAAGATTTACAGAGACTTTGTATTTGTTTTTTTCTCAAGAAAATTAATTTAAAAACCAGAGTACAGGAAACTGCTATCCAAATAATAATCAATGGGTTTCCAAAAAACAAAACAAAAACAAAGAGATGTCACCCAAATTTTATCTAAATGGGGAGGGGAAGGGGCACATGCCTAGCTGGAGAGGTCAGCAGCAAGCTTATGCTAAGTGCTTGGTTCTTGTTCACAGCCTTTATGTAATACGAAGGTAAGAAGCCCACACAACACTTTCTAGAGGGAAAAGGCATACATCTGTCCAGGAAAGGCCCCAACTCTCATACCAGGGGGTGGTGGGCAGGGTCTTGTTGGAGTTCCAGTCTTGGGCGGCAGTGCTGGAGGTACATCCCCACTCTTGGCGGATGTTTCCTCTAACACAGTGTTTGGAAGGACCACATTACTGGCAGAACTTGATGTAGAAGGATTAAAAGGATCTTCATTGTTGACCTTTGTTTAAAAAGAAATGTTTAAACATTTTGATATACACATGGTCATATAGTATTCAGATGAATGATTTACATATCAGCAGTTTTATTTGAATTCCCCAAAGTGATATTTTACCCTTTACATTCAAGAACAAACAGGATTACAATTCATCTGTATGAGCAGGTGTTCTCATAGCTTTACTTATCAAGAGCCAACAGACATCAAAACAAAAAGATTAAAGACTTATTAAGTAAGCATTAAGCAACACAAAACTTCTTGAGGTACAAAAAGATCGTCTGAGTTGAATGAAAATGAAACAAAAAGAATGGCTGATTCTATGCTTCTCAGTTAGAGAAAATGGCTTCTAGAAAAACTATGAAGATAATCTGAGAGTCAATTTTTCAAAAGTAAACTGATCCTGTGGAATGTTGTCTTTTTAAAAATTTATTTATTTTTACTTTATATGTGTATTGATGTTTTGCCATGGGTGTCAGATCCCCTGGAACTGGAATTACAGACAGTTGTGAGCTGCCATTTGGGTGCTGGGAATTGAATCAAGGTCCTCTGAAAGAGTAGTCAATGCTCTTAACCACTAAGCCATCTCTCCAGCTCCAAATATTAAGTCTTAATGTTGGTTTGAAAACCCTGACTTTTAAACATATGAGGATTATTGGCTTTCCTGTAACAAATCAGATTATGATTTATTTAGGCCAATGATAAACTTTCTTTTTTTCTTTTTTGGTTTTTTGAGACAGGGTTTTTCCATGTAGACCTGGCTGTCTTGTTCTGTAGATCTGCCTGCTCTGCCTCCTGAGTGCTGGGATTAAAGGCGTGGGCCACCACCACTGGGCTAGGCCAGTGTTTTTCAACAGTTGCACAGCTAACTTTTTGGGATGGAATAACTACATCCAGGGAGTGGGAATGGTGGCTCTGCAGTGTACTGGAGGATGAACTCACTAGATATGAGCAGTATCTTCTACCTAGTTCTGAGAACCACAAATGTCTCTGGACACTGTCAAATGTTCCATAGGGATAGACAATTTTGCATATCTTCAAATATTTTTCTCTTAGCCTGAATCAATACTACAGCTATGCTGGACAACAGGTGGCAGACACCCAGCACTGGATTTTATCTTGGTGCAGACGCTAATAACTTCAAAGGATAAAATCAAATAGGTATACAACAGGAGATGGAATGAATGTTGTGGCTAATGACCCAGAAAGGACACAGGGAAAAAATGTAATTCAGCTGGAAAAAACATTTAAACAGAGAGACAACTCTAACGCTGACACTGAGTAGACCTTTCAGAAGAAAATGTAACCACCTGTACCACTGCCTCCTACGTATAGAAATTCCATTACTTTACAGCTGATCTGTAACATCCATCTGAAATCAGCCCTGCTACAGACTGACGCAGTTCTATCCACATTTGTGAGAAGGCTCTAACTATAAGAAGGCCGCTCATTTGATGGAACATGATGTATTGTTTCTTCCTATTAATCACTGCAGATTACCTTTGACAATGTGCTGAAGTCAGCAAACCCATCTCCAAATGATTCATTTCCAAAAACAGAAGCAAAAGGGTCTGCGGCTAGAAGGAGCAAAGAAAAATCAGTGTAAGACACCATATCTCATGTCCGTGTTTTGTTCGGTAACATTCAGAATAAATATTCCTAAATTTATGACTGATGTCTATACAGACAAGGTATATACTGAAAATCCCATATGGTGTATGCCTTTGTATAAACCAGCTGTAAATGACCCAGGAGCAAAGCAGGTCTAGTTGAAGGTGGGGTGTTTAAGCTCTGGAACACATGTCAAACAGCTCCTATGGACTTCATTTAATTGCTGTTTGTTCTAAGGAAAGTAAAGCCCAGGATGGCATATGACATTTTTTCTGTCTATCAGTCTCTCAAGTGCCAAGATCACAGTCATGTGACACTGTGCTTGGCCAAATCATCTCTCACAATGGTATCAAACACTTTAAAGGATCATTAGCCACACATTTCAAATGCTACCTCTTCCACAAACCCAGGGGGTTTTCCACAGCAAGAAGTGAGTTCTTCATTCACTACCAAAATGACTATACTCTACTTTGTTCCACAGGTATCTATAATTGATAAGTAGTTTGAATTTGTCAGATATTTCCCCCATCCTAACCAGCGGTCACAAGCACAGATCTGAGTGTGTATGCTGGAGGAGGTAAGGCACACCTGCTCAAGTTACCAGGATAGATTTGCACTAAGAACCTGTGGTTAAAAATAAAAAGAGATGGCCAGAGGCAGGCGGATCTCTGAGTTCAAGGCCAGCCTGGTTTACAGAGTAAATTTGAGGATAGTCAGGATTGTTTCACAGAGAAATCCTGCCTTGAAAAACCGAAATCAAACAAACTAACAAAAACCCAACCAACCAAACATACAAAAAAATCCTAAAGAAAAAGTTCCCCCAAAGAGTAGCTGCTTACCAAAGAATCCTAAGATGAAGACCTTCCCCTCACCTCTATACCCTTTAAATGTAAGATTATCAAGGTCAACCTCACAGTCTTCAAGAGATACCCTGAGTAAAATGTACCTGCAAAGAAACACTCGTATCTTACTGGGCACAGCTTTAATCAGCACCTGGAAAGACACTGTATTTCCTCAATCTGGGACTAGTAAGATATTATACACAGTCACAGACAGACAGACAGACAGACAGACACACACACACACACACACACCCCAAAACTAATCTCATCTAAAGTAGAAAAAATCACGCTTACAAGTGAGAACAGAGTATAAAGAAACAGGTTCTGGACTGGCTTTTCCTTACTACTTTTCTTCCATAGTGTGCAGTGTCTATCCACCAGGAGCAAGCAAGTGCTGAAAAGAACTCAAGCACTTAATGTACTTTCATAACAACCATATTTTAGCAGTAACAGAAGACAATGATTTTTAACTAATATAAATTAAACATATATATGAAATAAACAGAAATTTACTCATTTTAAAAATTGATTTTGAAAGCCCACAATTCTAAATGTGATTAGTACCCAGCATTAGAGTAACTCGTCTGTTCCATATCTGCTTTTTATTTCTCATTCTTGCTACTCATGCTGGGGTTTAAAACCCAATTCCCTGAAATTCAGTCATGCTGAATCTTATGACAATTTGTTCAACAGAAGAGATCCAATTTGTTGAGGCATTTGTACTAATCCCTCTATATCATAAACTACTTGGTCACATCAACAACCTGAGAAAATAACACATCCTACTAGCCACATGACGTTAAAGCATTATGTCTGGATTTACTTTCCTCTAATTTCCTATGCTCCCAAGCAGTAGCCTTATTCTTAATGAAGATTGGAAACAAAGCAGTTATTAGCTGTATCTATCTATCTATCTATCTATCTATCTATCTATCTATCTATCTATCTATCTATCTATCTATCTATCTATCTATCTATGGTTTTCTCTTCCAGCCTGTCCTGGAACTTGTTCTGGAGACCAGGCTGGCTTCAAACTCACAGAGATTCTCCGGAGTGCTGGGACTAAAGGCATGAGCCACCACAAGCCGTTTTGAAAATGTTTTAAGATTCCATCAGACCTAGGATCGAATCTAGTCAACTGGTTTACCTTTTCATAAACTGTAACCTTGATCAAGTTAGTTATTAATATTCTAGAACTTAGTTTCCTCGTGCTTAGATTTTTCTCTGTATTTTAACAGAACCTCTTTATATTAAAAACAATTTTTATTACTCATTTGAAGCCACTCACTTTTAAACTTAGGCTTTTAAACTTTTAAATCTTTAGGAGTGAATGCCAAACAACAGTTTATAGGGTTGAACACCAGGGTTAAGAGAAAGAGGTGCTCACAAGAAAGTAAAATATACTGGAGAATATTTATGTGGGCCTCGTTTTAAGATTTATTTCATGTAGAAGAGTGTTTTGCCTGCATGTGCACATATGCATCACATGTGCATCCCATGTGCACCTGCTGTCCATGGAGGTCAGAAGATGGCACTGGATCCCCTGAACCTGGAAATTAGGACTGTTGTGAGCCAAAAGGTAGGTTCTAGACCTGAACATGGGTCTTCTGCAAGAGCAGCAAATGCTCTTAACTGCTGAACCATCTCTCCAGTCACCTCCTTTTTTCAAAAACAAAACCAAAAAAAAACCAAAAAAGAAGTTCTTATTTTATTTTATTTTTTTTTCATTTATTTTTTTTGGTTTTTCGAGACAGGGTTTCTCTGTGGCTTTGGAGCCTATCCTGGAACTAGCTCTGTAGACCAGGCTGATCTCGAACTCACAGAGATCCGCCTGCCTCTGCCTCCCGAGGAAGTTCTTATTTTATAGTCCAGGCTAGTCTGAAATTCACTATGTAGTTCATATTATGTAGCTCAGGCTGGCCATGAACTTATAGCAATCCCACCTCATCCTGAGAACTAGGATTTTAAAGTGTTATCATCACACCCTGCTAATTTTTAATATTTTTTTCCTTTCATGTATTTGTGTGCATGTTTATACATGTGCATATGTGTGGTTTGCACATGAATGTTCATGGCAAGGTCAAGGTAGAACACTGGATGTTTTTCTTTACTGTTCCCTATGTTATTGCCTTAAGACAAGGTCTCTCAATGAACCAGAAGCTCATCATCTTGAATAGACTAGCTGGCCAGTAGGCAAGCATGCTGTCAGTATCCACCTGTCTCTGCTCCTCAATGCTGAGGTTATAGTCAAGTGCAGTCTGCTTTTTATACAAGTCTAGGATTCAGACTCAGGTCTGAAGGCTTATACAGCAAGTGCTCTTACCCACTGACCGATTTTCTTTTCAGCTCAACACTATACTGTATAAAGCAAAAGCTTCTTGGTTTTACTGACACTGAATGTGTCAGTATGTAGTCTAGAAAAACCTTGAAGGTGAATGATAAACAAGATAATGAGTAAGGAAAGTAAAAAGTGATACACAAATACTTGTTGCTGCTATTACCAGCATGTTATAAATGGAAATAATTACACATCAATTTAAAAGTCATAATGAATAGGGCAAAAATGTTTAGAGAAGAAACTCTTAAAGAAGAAGCAATGATGAACACTAATAGAACTGACAAACAAAGGTCTTTACCTGAATCACTAGCTGCAACAACTGTTCCACCAGGAGCAAATGGATCATTGTGCTTCCAAGTTTCTACCTATAGGAATGGTACAAATCTATGACTGAGAGGCAACATTTCATAGCTGGAATTTTACTGTCAAACCTAAAAAATACTTTACAAAATTCTTTATTAGAAAATATAAACATCTGGAACACAGTTTTCCCTTTCCTTATATGTAGTCTCACTGAATGAAAATAATTACTCTCTTTGGCTGTAAAATATTTATTCTAAAAAGTATGAGGCATATGTATAATTTAACAAGTTTTATGCAGTCATCTCTCAGGAAGGTCCCAACAGTCAGTTGCTTCATGTGCCTCTTGCCAACCACAATCCCAACCCCTCTTCTGCAGATCACTTTTTGGTAGTACTGGGACTGAACCCAGAGCTCACAGATGCTAACTAAGCCCTGTCACTGAGCTGTATTACCTAGCCCTGTAGAGGTGACCAGTATCCTGGCTTTGATGGTATTCAATTCTTTTGCTTTATAAGTGCTTATGTCAACTTTTTAGTGTGAAATGATTTAGACTTACAGAAGAGTTGTAAAGACAGTACAAAGTTCCCACATGCACTTCTAGCTACCTCTAATATTAGTATTTCATGTAATCATGGCCTATTTACTAAAACTAAGGATATTTATTTATTTATCTATCGAGATAGAGTTTCTCTGTGTTGTTTTAGTGTCTGTCCTGGAACTAGCTCTTGTAGACCAGGTTAGCCTCGAACTCAAGAGATCCATCTGCCTCTGCCTCCTGAGTGCTGGGATTAAAGGTGTGTACCACTACCGCCTGGCCTAAAACTAAGGATTTAACACCAGAAGAAAAACCTAAATTACAGTTACAGGCTTTATTTAGACTTCAACAGTTTTTTGCTACTATCCTCTTTTTACTCCAAATACTACCACTTTCTTTAACACTGTGTAACAAATCTAGCAAGGCATAGTGTCATAGGCCTTTAATCCCAGAATTTAGGTGGCAGAGACAAGTGGATCACAGTCAATTTGAGGCCAGTCTGGTCTACTTAGTGAGCTACAGGACTACCAGGATTGGACAGAGAAACACTGTATCATAAAACAAAAGAAAATCAAAAATAAAAATTTAGGATTCTGCCCTTAAGAGGAAGGCACATACACAACACCCAAGGAGGGGGAAGAAGTAATGCACTTATGGATGTCAGGTTTCATTCTACTTCTTCATCAAACAGTGCAGCCACTCTAACAGGGATGAGAAAGAGTGGACTGCCCAGAAAAGAACAATGGTCATGCTGGACATGGCAGCCTACTCCTTTAATTCCAGCACTCAGTAGGCAGAGGAAGGTAGATCTCTGCGAGTTCAAGGTTAGCCTGGTATACACAGTAAGTTCCAGGCCAGCTGAGGTTGTTACATAGAGAAACCAAGTCTCAAACAAAACAGAATAATGGTCAGATATGCCTGACTTCATGGTGGTACATGCCTTGCAATCCTAGCATCAGGGAGGTAGAGGCCAGAAGATCTAGAGTTTAAAGCCAGCTTCAACTACATAGTAAGTCCAAAGCCAGTCTGGTTTACAGAGAAAGTTACAGGATAGCCAGACAGAGAAACCCTGTCTTGGGAGGTGGGGTGAGGGGCAGGGAGTACTATTAATCTAACCTCTGTTAACCTCCCATATATTACATTATTTTTCTGTTCATATTTCATCTCATATAGCCCAGGATGGCCTCAAACTCACTAACAGCTGAGGATGACCTTGAACTCCCAATTCTCTTGACTCTACCTCCTAAGCATGGAATTACAGGCCTGAAACACATCTGGTTCATTATTCTTTTAAGGAAGTAATCTTCACCTAAGAATAATAAATGACAAAAGTCATGTAAAATGCCTATCAATTAATTGTGCCCCTCTAGGTCCAGTTTACTAACAGAAATGAGATTGCTGCCTCAAAAAGTCTCTAAATAAAGAACAAACAAAATAAAATAGAAAATAACACAATTTCATTGTATTATTCTGAGTATTTCTAAATTATCCAGGATATAAGGTTTTAAAATTTATTCTTATTTTATGTATATGAGTGTTCAGGCTGCATGTATGTGTGTGTGTGTGTGTATATATATATATATACATACACACATGCTGGCCTGTAGTCTGTGGAGGCCAGAAGAGGGTGTCAGATCCCCTGAAACTGGAGTTACAGACAGTTGTGAGCTGTTGGTGGGTGTAGAGAACTGAACCCAAGTCTGTTACCTGCTGAGCCATCTCTTCAGCCTCTCTATATATAATTTTTTTAAAACTTATTTTTAATTTTATTTTATGTGCATTGGTGTGAAGGTGTCAGATCCCAGGAAACTGGAGTTATAGACAGTTGTGAGCTGCCATGTGGGTGCTGGGAATTGAACTTGGGTCCTCTGGAAAAGCAGCCAGTGCTCTTAAACACTGAGCCATTTCTCCAGTCCTATATAAGTGTTTTTTAAAAAAGTCTTCAAACACAAAATACCCAGAGCAAATTAAAGTAACATGATTTTTTAAAAAAAGATTTTTTTTTGTTTTTGTTTTTGTTCTTTTGTTTTTGAGACTGGGTTTCTCTGTGTAGCTCTGAATTTCTCTTTGCAGACCAGGCTGGCCTCAAACTCAGATATTCACCTGACTCCACCTCCCCAGTGTTAGGACTAAAGGCATATGCCACTGCCACCACTGCCCAGCATAAATAACAGGAAAAATGGCTCAGTCACTAAAGGATAGGCTCACAACCAAAAATGTCTAAATTTTTAAAGCAGGAGTATCAACATCTGCCTTTTAAAGTGAAATTGAAGATTAGAGACAATGACCATGCAGCAGAGAGGCTTTGGATCAGCCTGTGGCTACTAAACAGAGGTGTAGACATGTACTCAAGAGAGCCTGACAGTCAGTGGGAATCTATACTTTTCAAGATTAACATTCCAGGTATAACTATAAAACAACATGAATTATTTTATTTTTCTAAAATATTAATACTCTTTAAGTAATTTCTATTCCTTCAATAATACAACAGATATTTATACAAAGTTTTACTTAAAGCCGGGTGGCAGTGGTGCACACCTTTAATCCTAGCACTGAGGAGGTAGAGGCAGGTAGTTGGATCTCTGTGAGTTCGAGGCCAGGCTGGTCTACAAGAACTAAAAGTTCCAGGACAGGCTCCAAAGCTACACAGAAACCCTGTCTCGTTCCCACCAACCCCAAAGTTTTACTTAAGACAGGCTTTTGGATTTCCAGTCTCTTCTATTTAATATCAGCAATGAGATAAGGATGGACTCCATTTTTGGACACGCTAAAGCATCCTAGTCATCTTCAGTGGATGATCAAAGTATGAAATATTACATTAGACAAAAACTTGCATGGGTGGAAGCCAGACAAATTTCATATGGACCATTAAGAACAATCAAAAGGCAGGTTCTACCACTGTATATTCAAGAAATTTCCTCAGGATATTTGTTTAGCTGTCTGAATTTTTAAACCTGACACTTACCGATGTATTACTGCTATTGCTGGATGCACTGAAAGGGTCAGCATTTGATGTGGTAAAAGGGTCAGTAGAAGACTGCTTAAAAAAGCAGTCAGATGCAAATGGATCTGAACCTTTGAAAGGATCACCACCAAATGGATCTAAAGAGAAAAAGGAACAAATATAAAAAGCTGAAAACCCATTATAATTCACTACTACTTTATAGGCATTATCACTATTTCAATTAAAAGACATTTTGAAGCATTCCCTATCAGCCACTGTGAGGTTGGGCTGTGTCTGTCCACCATTCAGACTCAAAAAGCCAAAACCATTTCTTTTTACTTCTTTTTTGCCCCTTTCCAATGCTGGCCAGAGTCTAAGTTTGCATATTCTGATACTTGGAGCTCTTTTACTTTTTTTTTTTTTTTGTTTTTCAAGACAGGGTTTCTCTGTGGTTTTGGAGCCTGTCCTGGAACTAGCTCTTGTAGACCAGGCTGGCCTCGAACTTACAGAGATCCACCTGCCTCTGCCTCCCGAGTGCTGGGATTAAGGCGTGCACCACCATCGCCCGGCTCTTACTTTTTTTTTAAAGCCCCTGTCCTTACAGTATAGCTGGTTTGCCCATTAGACGACTGACCTCCATGCTAGCTTACTGATAACACTGCCTATCCCTTCTTTTCTCCATTCCCTTCCTCTAAGAAATTGTTGAGATTTACAGCTTGCCTGCCCTGGTGTTTTTCTTTCAAAATCAACAAAACTGTCTTCTTTGAACAGACTTTGCTTGACTTTCAAAAACTAAAAAGTCACTTGAATTCCTGCAGAACCTCACATTCCCTTTTTTATGAGTTCAAGGCCAGCCCGATCTATAAGAGCTAGTTCTAGGACAGGCTCCAAAGCTACAGAGAAACCCAGTCTCAAACAAACAAACAAAAAAACCCAAAAAAGGAAAAAAAAAATGAGGCTTGGGTTGGAGGTGTAGTAGAATACTTGCCTAGCATGTGCAAAGCCCTGAGTTTAATCATAGGTGTGTGCGCACACACACACATACACACACGCACGCACGCACACACACACGCACGCACACACACACGCACACGCACACACACACACGCACACACACACACACGCACTCACAAGGCTCTAATCACTCTCTAAATATTTTAGCATCTTGCCTTGGCTTTAAAGCGGTTTTAATAAAAAGCAGTTCCCTTCCTAGGACAACCCAAGCTGTGTGTTCTTGTCTCAAAATACAGTAAAAGGTTATAGTTAAGCAGAAAAGAATTAAAGAAGAAACTAAAAAAAAATATACTGACCAATTTTTCCAAAAGGATCATCCTTGAAAGGATCACCTGTGACAAAAGAAGAAAACAGAGATGAAAATACAGCTCATGCCTTTAATCCCAGCATTTAGGAGGCAGAGGCAGGTGGATCTCTGTGAGTATGAGGATAGCCTGGTCTACAGGAAAGCCAAGACTACACAGAGAAACCCTGTCTCAAAAAACAAAAAACACACACAAATTATTATGTATATTGTTGAGAAGAGTGTTTTTAAAACAAAGTTTAAGTTAAACAATAACTTAACGGATTCAATAATTCTATTTCAAAGTAAATAAAATTATGTTATTCACTTTAGGAAAGATTTAAAATAATGAAAAAAAAAAATGATGATTCAACACACCTCATATAGCCGGGCGGTGGTGGCGCACGCCTTTAATCCCAGCACTCGGGAGGCAGAGGCAGGCGGATCTCTGTGAGTTCGAGACCAGCCT
>NC_022016.1:76682491-76693090 GCF_000317375.1 Microtus ochrogaster | reverse complement strand
CACAGAGAAACCCTGTCTCGAAAAACCAAAAGAGGTGTGCCACAGTAGGAATGCTCTGAGAGTTCAAAGACCTTGAAGCTTTCTGCTGCCATGCTGTCCCTGCCATTACAGCCTCCAACCCTCTGGAGCTGTAAACCAAGTAAACTCTTTCTTCCGTAAGCCGTCTTGGTCATGGTGTCTATCATAGCAACAGAAGAGTAACTAATGTAAAAACCAAATAAACTTACCCTTGACCAAAAGAGGTTACAGGGAGTAAAACAAAGACTGAAAGAGGCTATAGATAGAGACACAAAAGTGAAGTTTTACCAACAAAATCTCTACTCCTGGCTACTAGGTAGATATTACCCTTAGCACTTCATGAAATAAAGAAAGACTATGGTAAAAACAACAAAACACCCTCATAAATTGAAGAAGACAGAGATAAACTCTCAAAGTTAAGGCCACTTGAATTTTGACAAGAATATCGAGAACACAGATGCGGGAAGAGTGAAAGGGTAGTTTGTTTCATCCAACGGCATTTGGGTGCTGGGGATGTAGCCAGGTTAGCTGAGTCCTTTCCCAGTAGAACAAAGTCCTCAGCTTCATCTCCAGAACTCCATACGTCTGGTGTGATGGTATACATCATAATCCCAGCATTTGGATGTGGAGGCAGGAGGATCAGTAGTTATATAGGGAGTCTGAGGCCAGCCTAGACTACAGGATAGCCTGTCTCAAAACAAAACAAAACAAATGGTATTTGGACAACAGAAAAGATTTCTTTCTTTCTTTTTTTGGAGGGGGGTTGGCGTTTCAAGAGAACAGGGGTTCTCTGTGTAACAACCCTGGCTGTCTTGATACCAGCTCTTGTAGACCAGGCTAGCCTTGAACTCACAGAGATCTGCCTGCCTCTGCCTCTCAAGTGTTGGGATTAAAGGCGTGCACTACTACCACCCAGCTATCAGGAAAGATCTTTACCTCGTACTAGATATAGAATTAACTAAATCAAAGCTCTAAAGATCAATAATCTGTGTGTGTGTGTGTGTGCACGCGCATGCGCGCGCGCATGTCAGCAAGCATGCATGTGTGCAGGTACCCACAGAGGGCATCAGATTCCTGGAGAGAGCTATCTGATATAGGTGCTGGGCACTGAATTCAGGTCCTATGGGAAAGCAGCAAGTGTTCTTAATCATTAAGTCATTCCTCCAGCCTCAAAGTTCTAGATATAACAGCTATAAAGTTCTTGGAAGAAAAACAGGAGTATAAATGCTCATGCCTATAATAAACACTCAGGAGGATGAGGCAAGAAAACTGTCACTAATTTCAGGCAGCCTGAGCTACATAAAGAGAAACTGTCTCATCTCAACACACATACACACAATATTTTCAGATCATACATCAGAGAGTTTTACTTAGAACATGTAAAAAGCTCTTATAAATAAACAATAAAAAGACAAACAGGGCTAGAGATATGACTTAGCATTTAAGAGTGTATACTGCTCTTACCAAGGAGCAATTCCTAGCACCAAAATTGGGCACCTTACAACTACCTGCAACTCCAACTCGAGAGGGATCCAATGCCTCTGGCTTTTATACGCATGTTCACATACATTAGGAAAAAAGACAAGACTAATTGCAAAGGAGAAAAAATGATGGACTGATCAATATCAACATACATGTTTTTTACAGCCTGGCCTACAGAGTTCCAGGACAGCCATGGCTACAAGGAGAAAGTCTGTCTCTTTAAAAAAAAAGGGGGGGGCTTGGGGGGAGAAAGAAAAAACATACAAGGTTTTATGTGGGTGTACGTCTATTCCTCCTGATTACATATCAGGTCTTACAATAATTCTGTTTAATTACTGGCATAGAAATTTCCAAACCATTTTCCAAAGACAAAAAATCATTTCATAGTCCCACCAGTAGTGTATGGTGGTTTTAATTTCTATATATATCCTCAGATATTTGTTATCACCCATCTTTTGTGGTGAAGATTATAAAACTGTAAATGTTCTTCTACAGATCATGCCTGCTAGACAAGTACTGTCGAGTCACAACCTCAGCATGTTCTCTCTCTATATATGTATGTATGTATACACACATCTCTCTCTATGCCTATATACAGTATATCTCTATATATGTCAATATAGAGAAATAGAGATACATATATATGTATATATTAGTTTTTAAAAATTTATTTATTATGTATGCAGTGTTCTGCCTGCACATATGCCTGGGAATTGAATTCAAGAACTCTGGAAGAGCAGCCACTGCTCTTAATCTTTGAGCCATCTCTCCAGCCCAAACTCTATATATTTTAAGTATAAAACTTAAGTTTATTCCTGGTGCTTTATACATTTCAAAAATTGTTTTGTGTTTGTTTATTTAAAGAGTTCAAATATTTGGGCTCATTTTTGCCATGACTATTAGATAAGTTATTTTGCCTGTGTGCCTTAGTTTCATATCTTTTGTTTTTTGCTTGTTTGTATATATTTGATTTACTTTTATTTTTTTAAAAGATTTATTATTTATTACGTATTCAGTGTTCTGCCTGCATGTATCCCTGCAGGCCAGATCAGATGGTTGTGAGCCACCATGTGGTTGCTGGGAATTGAACTCAGGACCTCTGAAAGAGCAGTCAGTGCTCTTAACCTCTGAGCCATCTCTCCAGTCCGATTTACTTTTCTTTTAGGTGTATAAGTGCTTTGCTCACATGTCTATGCACCATACACATGTCTGATGCCAAAGAAAGATAAAAGTGGGTATCAGATCCTCTGGAGCTAGAGTTACAGATGGTTGTGAGATGCAATGTGGGTGCTGGGGACTGAATACAGGTCCTCTATAAGAGCAGCAAGTGATCTTTATTGCTGAACCATCTCCAGTCCTTTTTTTGTTTGAGCTTAGGGTTCACTATGTAGCACTGGCTGGAACTAGCTATCAGATTGGCTTCAAACCTCACACTTCTGCTTACCAAGGGCTGGAATTAAAAGCATACAACGATGATACCAAACTCACTTTACTTCACAAGATAGCTCTAGAAATATACATCGGGGCTGGAGAGATGGCTCAGTGGTTAAGAGCATTGACTGCTCTTCCAGAGGACTTGGGTTCAGTTCCCAGCACCCACATGGCAGCTCACAACTGTCTAAAGATCTAGTTCCAGGGGATCTGACACTTTCACACCAATGCACATAAAATAAAGTAAATAAACCATGAAAATATTTACAAAAAAAGAGAGATATACATGGATCTAATCTACATGGGAAGTAGAAAAAGACAAGCTCTCCTGAGCAAACTGGGAGCATGGGGATGAAAGGAGAGGGTAGAAGGAGAAGGCGGAGGAAGGAAGGGGAGCAGAGAAAAATATATAGCTCAATACAAACAATTTTTAAAAAGGCTTTCAAAATTGAAGCCTCAATGCTTATATAGTTTATACACCAGAAAGCCTTATTTTGAATATACTTATAAAAGAAAGATACTTACTGCCAACAAAAGGATCAGACTGGAAAAAATCCAAGTTTGTATCTGCAACTGGATCTGTCAGTGAACTTGATTCTACATTAAATGGATCTTCCTAGAAATAATTTTAAAACAGATCTTTTAGTAACCAAACATTTAAAAGATAATACTTCAAGTGACACACATTTAGATCATATACAAACTTTGAAAACTTAGTAAATATTCTTGCAGCTACAAAGAACATTTAAGACATGAGTGACAAGAACAATTGAATATATAATTATCTTCACCTCTTTTGACTGCTTGTCATCATCAAATCTGGGACTAACTTTTTCGTTACCAGCTGCAGTCACAACTTCGTTTTCATCAGTCACATCAGAAGGTGCTATTTCAGGACTACTTCTCACCTACCAAAAATACATATGTGAGTATGAAGGTTTAAGAATCTTTTGTCTCAGGCTGGTGAGGTGGCTTGATGCTGCGAAGCCCAACAACCTCTGTTCAGGACTCACTTAGAAGAAGTGGAAACAACTGCTGCTAGCTTTTGTCTAGATTCCACAGAATATTGTGGCATGTCAATACCAGTCCCTACCCCCAACTGTGCGATACTCACTGGCCTGGAACTCACTATGTAAACCAGACTGACCTCAAACTCACAGAGGCTCAATGTGACTCCTGAGTGCTGGGATATAAAGGTGTGCATTTTTAAAACTGTACATATACTGGTGGTTTAAAATTTATTTTGGTATTGGGGATTAAATCCAGGGTCTCTTGCATGTTATGAAAACTATTTGCCACTATGCTACATGCCTAGCCCCTTTAAAAACCTTTTCATATTCAATGCTAAGTGGTAAGCTCTGAACTTATAACACACATAAGTAACATTATATGGACTGAACAAGTGGTATTTATATATTTAGGATATATAAATAATAAATGGGTAGAGTGCTGTATGCACAAGCATCAAGAACTAACTCAGTTCAGGTTTAGAGCACCCTAATAAAAGCCAGGAATAGTGGTGTCTAACTGTAGCCCCAATGCTGGGATGGCAGAGACAGGTAGACACCACTGGTCTAACTAAAACAGCTAGCTCTATTTTCAGTGAGGAGACCCTGTCTCAAAAACTAAGATAGAGAGTGGCATCAGAAGACCAAAACTGAACTCTGGCCTCTACACTTGTATATGTGGATGAATGCAATCACAGGTGAACACACTAGATAATACTACTCCACAGACACATCAAATTAAAATAGAGCTTAACACCATCCTTAGCTTCATATTAACGTTGTGGCCAGTATGATAACACCATAGCATTTAAAAATCTTTAATTTTATTAATTAGAATAATTTGAACATTAGTTAAAACTGAAAAAAAGCTGGGTGTGGTGGCACATACCTCTAAACCCAGTACTTAGGAGGCAGAGGCAGGCAGATCCCTGAGCTTGAGGCCAGTCAGAGTGAGTTTCAGGACAGCCAGAGCTACACAGAGAAACCCTTTCTCAATAAACAAAACAAAAAATAAGCAAACAAACCAAAAAAAAAAAAACCTTGAAAAGAAAGAATTTCAATTATTGAGGCTAAAGGGATGGCTCAAGAATTAAGAACACCAGCTGTTCTTCCAGAGGACCCAAGTTCGAGTCCCAGCACCACACCAGACAGCTCAAACTGCCTGTTAACTCCCGCTCCAAAGGATCTGACACCCTCTTCCAGTTTCTGTGGGCAGCTGAACACATATACATAAATAAAAATTAAAAATATCTTTAAAAAATTGTCATTCTTTGTATCACACACAATGCTAACAAAACTTGGCTATGGGACTAGGAAGCTATCCGAATGGATAAAGTGCTGTAACTCAAGCATGAGGACCTGAGTTCAGATCCCCAGCATCCATGCGGATGCATTCCAAGCCAGATCTCAGTGAGAAATCCCGTACGAAAAAAAAAAAAATCTGAGGAATGACACTTTAAAGACCTCTGGCCTCTACACATGTGCGTAAGTATATTCACACAAACCTTGATCTTCATCAGTCTCTCTCTCTCTCTCTCTCTCTCTCTCTCTCTCTCTCTCTCTCTCTCTCTCTCTCTGTGTGTGTGTGAGAGAGAGGAGGGAGCAGACTCTAATTATGAAGACCACGGAATAAAGACTCACTGATGACTCCTGGTGTATGGGCTCAGACTCTAGATTGTTCTGGCCTTCAGCATGTTCATTCAGGTTGGCTGTTTCACTGCTGCTGGTGCTGAGGCTACAATAATCTGTAGCACCATTTACAAGAATGCTTTGTGGGCTATCACGCCAATCTGATTGGTCATTATGATTTTCCAGATCTTTCATCTCCATCAGTCTCATTTGCATCTGCCAATACAAAGCAGAAATACAAAACAATTTAATATTAGAAGTATATGTATCATACAAAGAGGTATGCCCCTAGACTTACTCAAGGATGAGTTTGCTTTCTATTAGGAGAATCCTCTGGGAATGAAGTATGACTTAAATATTTCAATAATCTTTCCCAATGAGTCCTCCTGCAATTTTAGCAGGCATATATTTGTTTTGTAAGTCTTGTGAAATCTCCAAGAATTCTGTCTCAGTATCTGAGAACTGGCAGTCTTTCAGGGTATAATTAGAAAAAGACAGACCCAGGATACCAGAGGAAAAGATAGCCAAGTAACAGAGAGGATGAAGATTCAGCAATAAAGCTGTAGGGGAGCTACAGGAAGTTAAAGAAGGTAAGGGTAAGGCAAGTGAATGCCCTGTGTTCTGGCACTATCTGTTAATGGGAAAGAAGAGTCCTAGAAAGTATCTTCAAATATTGAGTCACACAAAGTTCATTAAACAAAGCATAAAGCTGTTTCAGCCTCAACTATTCAAATGAATTCCACAGTGGGACATAAAAGGCAGAATTCAATTATAATAGATTAAATAATAGATTTTTATGTTTATTTTTATATATTTACATTTAAAATTATAAAAATATATAATTTTATGTTATATATTAAGTATATAAAAAAGTAGAAACAAGAAAACTACATCATTTCAATGAATAAAACTGATCTAAAAATCAGAAACCCAAGAGAAGACAAGATGTTCCAACTTAGTGAGGGTTATCACTGCTGTGATGATACACCATGACCAGGGAGGAAAGGGCTTACACTTCCACATCACTCTTCATCATGGAAGGAAGTCAGGATAGGAACTCAACCAGGTTAGGAACCTGGAGGCAAGAGTTGATGCAGAGGCCATGGAGGAGTGCTGCTTATTGACTTACTCCTCATAGCTTGCTCAGCCTGCTTTCTTATAGAACCCAGGACTACCAACCCAGAGATGGCACCACCTACCATGGGCTGGGCCTTCCCCCATCAATCTTGAAGAAAATGCCTGACAGGCTTGCCTACAGCC
The DNA here is from genome assembly GCF_000317375.1 of Microtus ochrogaster. Lineage (NCBI taxonomy): Eukaryota > Metazoa > Chordata > Mammalia > Rodentia > Cricetidae > Microtus > Microtus ochrogaster. The sequence continues at coordinate 76,686,263 of NC_022016.1, read as the reverse complement.
CATCTTATGGAAGCATTTTCTCAAAGGAGGCTACTCCTCCCCATGACTCTGGCTTGTGTCATACTGACATAAAACAAGACAGGGCTAGAGAGATGGCACAGAGCACTGGCTGCTCTTCCTGACGTCCTGAGTTCAACCCCAGCAACCACGTGATGTCTCACAACCATCTATATATAATGAGATCTAGTACCCTCTTTTGGCGACTCGGAACACATGCAGACAGAACATTATATATATAATAAACAGATAAATCTTTAAAAAAACAACACAAATACCTGTCAGACAATATTTACTGAGAATTTATGTGTCAGACACTATGTTAAACTACCTCATCTTTTGCCTCATATAATCCTTATAATAGCACTAATGTATTGTTAAATCTTCAACTTTAAAGATGAAAAATCTGATATTCAAAGGTGATTTGTCTAATAAATGGCAGAACCAGCATTTAAACCTGGACAGTTTAACTCCAAAGCCCATACTCTACTCCCTTATGTAAATGACCATCAGCTGTCTAATGGAGGAAGGTCATTGGTTAATTAAATAAAGAAGCTGCTTGCCCTGATAGGTTAAAACATAGGTGGGAGGAGTAAACAGAACAGAATGCTGGGAGGAAGAGGAAGTGAGCTCAGAGACGCCATCCTCCCCTCTCCCAGGCAGACACACGCGATGAAGCTCCGACCCAGGGTGGACGTAGGCTAGAATCTTCCCGGTAAGACCGGTGCTCACAGATTATTAGAGATGGGTTGATTGGGATATCAGAATTAGCCAGTAAGGGCTAGAGCTAAAGGGCCAAGCAGTGTTTAAATGAATACAATTTGTGTGTTGTTATTTCGGGGCATAAGCTAGCAGGCGGCCCGGGGTGCTGGGGACACAGCCCTGCCGCTCCTATTACTACAGCTGTCCAACTGGCAACTGTAAGTATTAAACAACTAAAGAGAATCAATAGGTAGGTAAAGAAGGAGAAGTCAGACAGTACAAAAAGGACAGACAAGGGCCCTCCAGGCATGCTGTTGGCTTCCACTTACTGAACTAATCTCCTGTTGTGATTCCTGCAGGTGCTGCTGAAGAGGTTCCAGCTGAGCCTTTCCTGACTCCACACTCTCTTCCAATTGTGCTGTTTCTTGCTGTAGGCGACTTAGTTCTTCTCTAGCTTTTGACAGCTCTTCCTCATAAGTGGAGATCTGAGATTCTTGACTAGTTATTTCAGCTTTCAGGGAAGATATCTACAAGTGGAGATAAATGAGAGAAAAGGGAATTAAGCAAAGACATATCTAGTTTCATGGTTTGCATTTTTTTTTTAAAGATTATTTATTTATACAGTATCCTGCCTGTAGGCCAGAAGAGGGCACCAGATCTCATTATAGGTGGTTTTGAGCCACCATGTGGTTGCTGGGAATTGAACTCAGGACCTCTGGAAGAGCAGTCAGTGCTCTTAACCGCTGAGCCATCTCTCCAGCCAAGTTTGGAATTTTTGATGTATTCTTTTGGTAGCAGAAGGGGCTAATAGAAACTTGGAGGCAAAAGTCTCATGTGATCAAGATAGCTCCTCTAATTTCTACTACAGAGAACAGTAACTCCAACTCTTTCCTAAAGTTACTGCAGACAAGACTGCTGCTTAACAAGTAGGAGATGCTTTCTTTGTAACTAGGAAAGCAATAGAAGCAGAGAGTCAGTAAACAGCCAGGTTTTACCAGCTGGGCCTCCTCGGCACACTTTTTCCTAACTTCCTTAAGCTGCTCTTCCAACTGGGCTTTCTGCTCATCCAGCTCATCAAGGAGTTCCTGCACCTGCTGCTTCTGGGCCTGTAGTTTTTGCAGGTTAACACTCTCCCTTTGAACCTCATCTTGAAGATCCTAAAACACAAGAAAACACACACATTTATCTTTGAAGGCATAGACAGGTGAATTTTTAAGCCTATTTTAAGGGAAAACCAAATCTTGTTTTATTACATATTTTTTATTGGGGGACTAAAGCTTTCTATTTTATATACAGCCTTCAAGTAATCATAGTCAGATATAGTGGTTGAGTAGTCTCCCATCCAGCAGTTCCCATATGATCACTCAGAGGCTTAATATTACTTATAAAAGCTAGACCGATAGCGCAGGCTTGTTATTAGCCCACTCTTACACTTAAATTCACCCATATTTCTTATCTATGCCCCCACCACATGGCTCATGGCTTGTTACCTTATTTTCTACAGGTCCTGCTTCCCCAGGGGCTGGTTGGTGTCTCACCCTGACTTTGCCCTTCTTCATCCCAGTATCCTCCATTCGATTGTCTCACCTACACTTTTTGCCTGGCTATCGGCCTGTCAACTTATTAAACAGTGAGAATAATACATATTCACAGTATATAAAAGGATTATTCCACAGCAAGTAACCTCTTGAAGATCTGGACATTTAGTTTGCTTACTCAGATCTGTCCTTGGATGTCTGTCTGACTTCTCTAGCATGTCAAAACAGAGGTGTACCATTTCCCTGCATCTGGGTTAGCCTCTATCTTCTGGTCAAATCCATGGCCTCTTCTTCCACTCTTTCTCTTTTTGTCTCTAGCCTGCCAGTAAATCCTCCCTGCAATGCTGGTGTAAATCCCCTTTCAGACAGCTACCTTCCAATGGGGCATACTGCCTCCACTGAGCTACCTTTGCATGTATTTGCAGCACGTCAGCCACTTAAAAAAAAAAAAAAACCTGTCATCTGGGTATGATGGCACACACCTTCTTTAATTCCAGCACTCCAGAGGCTGAGGCAGGCAGATCTCTGTGACTCTAAGGGCAGCCTGGTGTGCTGGCTAATTTTATACCAACTTGACAGAAGCTAACATCATCTGAAAGGAGGGAACCTCAATTGAGAAAATATTGTCATAATATGCAGCTGTAGGGCATTTTTTTTAAATTAGTAATTGATGTTGGAGGGCCCAGCCTATTGTGGGTGGTGCAATCCCTAGGCTGGTGGTCCTGCGTTCTATAAGAAAGCAGGCTGAGCAAGCCATGAGGAGTAAGTTAGTAAGCAGCCCTCTTCCATGGCCTCTGCATCAACTCTTGCCTCCAGGTTCCTGACCTGGTTCCATGATGAAGAGTGATGTGGAAGTGTAAGCAAACAACCCTCCCCCACTTGCTTTTTGGTCATGTTCTATCATCTCAGCAATAGAAACCGTAAGACACCCGGTTTACACAGTGACTACCAGGACAACCAGCGCTACATAGACCTATCCACAGTGATCCAATTTCTTTCTCTACAACCCAAACAAAAATCTAGAATTTCACATTCTCTAATAATTTTTAGTCTTTATAATCACATAAATATGGTCTTTTAATATAAACTCAAAGAAGGAAAATATTTTTTAAAGCTGAATAGAAAGGTATATACAGTATGATCATATATATGAAACCATTTATGTATATAAAATACAGCAAATGTTAAGGATTCACTGATAAAAAAAAGCTTCCTTATTTCTCATGCTTTAATGGTTACATTTCATTAACTGTGTGTTTTGCTTTTCGGTGTATGCGTCTGTTAAGAAGGGGGCAACTTGTGAGAGTCGAGTCTGTCCTTAACTCTATGGGTCCCAGGGACCAAACTCACGTTCCAGGCTTTACCCGACGAGCCATTTTGCTAGCTACGCATTTTACAGATTTACTGTGACCCATTTTATTTTCTGTAATTAAGAAATTTTGTTGGTGGCACACACCTTTAATCCCAGCACTCAGGAAGCAGAGGTAGGTGGAGCGCTGTGAGTTCAAGCCCAGCCTGGTCTACAAGAGCTAGTT
>NC_022016.1:76678906-76681996 GCF_000317375.1 Microtus ochrogaster | reverse complement strand
GGTGGCTCATAGCTACCTGTAACTCCAGTTCCAGGGGACCTGCCCTGATGCCCTTTTCTAGGTGGTTCTTTGAACACCAGACACATCTATATACATAAAATAACAAATTAAGATCTATATACATAAAACCTATATACATAAAATAACAAATTAAGGTTTTTAGAAAGGCAAACTTGAAATTCCCTATTTTTTTTTTTTTTTTTTGGTTTTTCGAGACAGGATTTCTCTGTGGCTTTGGAGCCTGTGCTGAACTAGCTCTTGTAAACCAGGCTGGTCTCGAACTCACAGAGATCTGCCTGTGATCCGTATTTTTAGTGAGCAATTTATAACCTCAGAAGAGAACCTTTATATTTATAAACCTTATATTTATAACGTTTCACAAGAGAAAAGAGAATAAACAAATCAATATAATATATACTCAGTCCTACCTTTTCTCTTGTAAGAGCAAAATAGTCTCACTCAGTAAATCCAATCTTACTGCCTTTCCTTTTTCCTTAACTGCAGTGAAAACCTATCTTGTAACACAAAAGTACAGGCCTTAAAGAAAAGTTTACTGATAAAATACCTCTAGGAAATACTTAAACATTAATCAATGACCATATAAAAAATAGTATTTCTAGGGCTGGAGAGATGACTCAGAGGGTTAAGAGGACTGGTTTTTCTTCCAGAGGACCTGTGTTTAATTCCCAGCACCCATATGGCAGCTCATACTAGTTTGTAGCTTTAGTTGCAGGGTTTCTGACACCCTCACAAGACATACATTCAGTCAAAACACCAATGCACATACATAAAATAAAAAATAGTATTTCTCCATGAATCAGCATAAAAAAAGGAAGCCATCTCTATAAAAATTAAAAAAATAATGCAGGCATGCTGGCTCATGCCTTTAATTCCAGCACTTATAGGAGTGAGGCAAAATGACTGCTGTGAGTTCAAATCTAGCCTGAGCTACAGTAAATTCTAGGTCACCAGAGGCTACAAAGTGTAACCTTGTCTTAAAAGCTGAAAATAAAACAAGAGATGACTTAGCAGTTAGGAGCACCTGCTGCTCTTTCAGAAGATTTAGGTTTGGTTCCTGGCACCCACATGGTTGGTGATGGCTCATTACTGTTCAAAGCAGGAGAAATCCCAACACACACTTCACTAGCACCAGGTATGCACATGGCCCACATACATACACATTCAGGCAAACATGCACTCACTAAAAAAAAAAAAATCTTTACAAAGAAAGGCTAAAAATAAAACAATATTAAGAAAATATTTCCAAGCCTGGTCTACAGAGCTAGTTCCAGGATAGGCTCCAAAGCCACAGAGAAACCCTGTCTCGAAAAACCAAAAAAAAAAAAAAAAATTTCCAACAAAAACCCACAGCAAAAGGATATTTGCTTTTAGTAAACAGATTTAAAATTAAGTCAAAACAAAAAGTTACAACATATATGCTAATAAGACTAAGAAAGAACGTTTTACCACTAACTCACTTAAAAAGACTACCCCCCTCCCCCGGAATGCAACTTCTACATTATTATCTGTACCTAGATCTACCTGGCTATTTTATTTTGGCCCAAATTTGCTTATCCTTTGCTTATCCTGGAACCAGAAAAAGGCACAAAAGCACAACTCTCCTGTCCCTCCTCCTGCATCCTCCACCCCCAGCACACCCTCACTCAGGGAGTGCGTGTTCTCCTAGCACTTGGATAATCCAGTGAGTTACTGGAGACTCCGGAAGGTGCTCTCCTGCTTCTCTTCTACCAGCCTCGTGATGCTCTGGACCACAAAGGGAAGAAGGGTGGCAGCAAAGGGGAGTAGCAGGGACAAAATGAACAAGAATGGTGAGACAAGGTGCCAAAGTTTACTTTAGAAAAACACCACAGCCAGACTCATCTAAGATGTCTCATTCAGGAATAAAAGAATATATGACCTGGGAATCTCGGATTCATTGAGAAAGAAATTTCAAGAAAAATGTTCTGTTTTCTAGAAACTACTCAAGATACTGAAACTGACAAACTTACCCCCACCCCTCCACACATCATGAAGAGCTTTGTATAAATAAAATTTAAATACACAAAACTCTTAAGCCATATTAAAGATATTAAAATAACTCATTTCAGTAACCCGAGTCTGATGTACTACTGAAGAAGTAATTTAACAATTAAACCTATGAAATATTAGCAACATGGAAAGGTATGTCTATTTCATTAAAGAACAACATGGAGTGAAAGAAAGAAAGTGACATATGCCTGCAATTCTAGCATCTGGGAGGTGTAGACGGGGGACCTCTAGTTCAAGGCTAGTATGGGTTACATAGTAAATTACAGCAATTCTGGATTTCATAGTGGGGTCCTGCCTCAAACAAACAAAACAATAACAACAAAATCCGTAATACAAGAAAACCCCACTGAAGTCAATAATAAAACTTGTTTATCCAACTACAAAACTTTTTTACTTGGAGATAAAAAGTCAAATAAGTGAATTAAAATAAAGCACTCGGGAGGCAAAGACAGGTGGATCTCTGTGAGTTTGAGGCCAGCCTGGTCTATAGAGTGAGTTCCAGGTCTGGCTCCATAGCTACTGAGAAACATTATCTTGCAAAACAAACAAACAAAAAAATGAAAAAAAAAAAAGGACAATTAGTCTGAGTTACTAACTCGTTTTCCAAGTTTAAAAGTCTTTTAGAGATTTTTTTAAATGTGTGTGTGTGTGTGTGTGTGTGTGTGTGTGTGTATGTATATTTTTCAAGACAGGATTTCTCTGTCTTTGGCTGGCCTGCATTAATGATGGCCTCGAACTCACAGAGATCTGTCTGCCTCCCTCCCAAGTGCTGGGATTAAGGGCGTGCACCACCACGGCCTGGCTTAGATTTTACTTTATGTGTATAAGAGATTTTCCTCTATGTATGTATGTACACCACATGAGTGCTGGGTACCTACAGCGGCCATAAAGAAGGCATAGGATCCTCTGGAACTGGAGACACAAATGGTTGTGAACCACTATTTGGGTGCTGGGAATTAAACCTAAGACCTCTGAAGAGCAGCAAGTGCTCTTAACTGCTAAGCCATCTCTCTAGCCTGAGTTACTAATTCTTTTATATAT
>NC_022016.1:76650870-76678806 GCF_000317375.1 Microtus ochrogaster | reverse complement strand
ATAATTTATTTACTCTTATGTGCATTGGTGTGAGGGTGTCAGATCCCCTGGAACTGAGTTACAGACAGGTGTGAACTGCCATGCGGGTGCTGGGAATTGAACCTGCATCCTCTGGAAGGGCAGACAAGTGCTCCTAACCACTGAGCCATCTCTCCAGCCCCTATTAATTCTTAACTAATGAAATATAAATATCCAGGAGCTTCCTTTTATGTGACATTACTATGAACCAAGTCAAATAAAGTAGGACTTTATAACTACTTACTATGTTCCCGATCCTTCTAGCCAGTGGGATCTGGGTGCATTCTGTACTATTTTTAATTTCATGCATAAGAACAAAGTTTATTTTTATTTAAACAGCTCCTTAAATATCTAGCAATGTATTTCCAAATACAGTAGAAGACATATGTGATCCAAAGCAAAATTTCCAAGATCAAGAAACACATAATATAAGATGGAAATCTGGAATGTGTGTGTGAGCACATGTATATATGATAGTATATTTATCTGTATGTTTGTGGTGTATGTACACATTTATGCTTGTGCCTTATGGTGCCCATGCAGATCTGCAAAACTCAGAGAAGGATTTAGATGTCCAGCTCTATCACTCTCCATCTTAATCCTTTGAGACAGGGTCTCTGACTCAACCTAGAGTTAGGTAGGTGATTAGCAGACCTGTTATACTATAATGGGGTTACAAGTACATGCAGTAATGCCTTGGGTTTTATGTGGGTGCTGGGAATTCTAGCTTGGGTCTTCATGCTTGTATAGCAAGTACTGTTATTCACTGAGACATTTCCTCAGCCTGTATATAAATATGAAGTAAGACAGTAATAAGGAAAGTACTGACAGGAATAGGAAGTCCAGACTTGAAGGCATTTTTTTTCCAACAAGATTTATTTTAAGACAGACCAACTTTTAATGATAAGCACTAAAATGGCTGACTGGAAATGTACAAGTGCACTCAAGAGGCAGAGATCTAATTGTGAGCAGCCATCAGTGCCAGAGTGACAGGGATCATAGAGAAGAAAGGAAAGAAAATATTTCAAGGTGTGAGCTCATAGATCACACAAGAAAGAAAAACCTAGAAAAGCAATATTCTACTTTAAAGTAGTGAGCATATATAAACACAAACCAACAACTTGGATGGAGTGCGGCCCAGTGAGGAAACACGTGAGGCCTTGAGGTCAATCACCAGCATCAATACAAAAACAAAAATGAGACCAACAAAAAAACTCAAGGTAGGGTTGGTAAGATGGCTCAGCAGCTAAGAGCACTTGCTGCTCTTGCAGAGGACCTAGGCTCATTTCCTAGCATCCACACAGTGGCTCACAACTGCCTGTAACTCAAGTTTGAGGGATCAGGCACCCCTCCTGCTCTCTGCAGACACCAGGTGTTACATGGCGCACATACATACTTGCAGGCAAAACATTCATAAAATAAAACTAAGTAAAATATTAAGGCTTTTGGTTTTAAAACTTTAATTTCTATGCTTGAGAACTGAGTTTATATAATCATGTTATTTAATTAGCTGGAGAAACACCAACACTCAAAAGAGACAAGGTAGGACACTCAACAATAGACTGAAATGTCTTTACTTCCATTTCTCATTAGCACCTCCTTTAGAAAGTGGAGTCAGGAAGTAGCCAAGCATACATTTTGAGATTCTGCTATTTGAAATAGCTCTAGTAAATGGCCTTTTACCAGAAAAAAACAGAAAAGTAATATTGAAAGCAGGCCCTGGTGGTGTACATTTGGAATCTCTGTATCTGGGAGGTCTGGGTCATCCTCAGTTACACAATGAGTTCAATGTCAGCCTGACTTAAACGAAACTCTGTTTCAAAAAGGAAAAAAAGAAAAGAAAGTGCTGAAAGATGGAATGACAGATTTTAATTGTCAGTGCTGCTCCTAGGCTGCACCTCCTTATGACAGGGTAAGTCAGAGCTAATTCAGTAGGAGTGAATTGCACTTGTCTGGGTCTAGCATCTCATTACCATTGATAACACAGAGATGACTCCACTAACCCAGAACTCCATTAATCTCAGTGTTACTTTTCAGTGAATTTAATTGCAGCCATCACAACTTGTTCTACACTACACAAGATCTGAGATGCCGCATATTAGAAGTACCCTATGTAGAAGCCAGTCAGATTTCATGTGTCAATCATACATTTTGGATATCACAAAGTTTAGTGATATTCTACTAACACCATTAAGGAAGATGAGCAAAACATTATGGAAAAATTTTAGCAATAAAACTTCTATAATTATAAATATTTGAGGATATTGAAGGACCAATATAAATTTTAGATCTTTCCTAAACTGGCTATTTAAATGTCCATCTCGTTTGTTTTTCCCCAGAAATGTAATAACAAAATATTATCTATGATAAGAACTTGTGTATTTTAGGATAGCAGCTGGTTAAATATAGAGGATGTCTATGACTATACCAGTGACTGTATCTATTTCGTATTAAAAAAAAAAAAAACCTTTGTAGATTTTTATCCTCTGTTCCCAAGCTGTGTCCAGCAATAAGTTTTACTGTTGGCATTTTTTCAAGAGGCTTACACAAAACAACGAAACTCAAGCAGCTTACCAGTCCACACCCATTAGCAATAGCAGAAAGAGAAATGTTCACAATAAATCTCTTGACTTTCATACCACTTTTAGGAAAATTCCAAAAACTAAATTAATGCAGTCATCCAATCAGAGTCAACTACCAACCACAAGTCTCCTTGGCTTCCTCAATCCTTTAGTGAATCATCTTCCCCACCCTAGCATGGTTTTCCTCTATCAAAACAAAATAATGATCTAGCAAACCCCAGTTTCTACCTGCTTAAAAGTACAAGTAGGAAAATCTAACACATAAGTAACATATTAGGAAATGCCTATCCATGAGCTCCTGTTGGCAGCTGCTACCAGTGCCCACACATACAGCACTGAGAAAATGCACCCCAGAAACATGGCCACTTGAAACGCTGCTCAATACTGTCACATTTGTCAAATAGAAACAGGTTTATTATCTCCTCTATTTATAAAATATAATTACTAATACAACAGCAAAAAATGAATTAAATTTCTTAATGAAAAGTTTCAGGTATTTTAGCTATAAAGCAATTCATAAGATGTTATTTTAAATTGCTTTCTATCATTCCCCATTCTAACAGTGACATGAGAAACACTCTTGAAAATAGTAGGTCTCCCAGCTGAAAAAAACCTTACATGCATGAAAAAGCAATTTGGTTTTTGATGATGCTCCAGTTTAATTTTATTGGTGTAATATTATTTATATCAAGTCATTCAAAGTTATCTTTATTGAATAATATGTAGGTAAATATCATTAAAATATTCTTAAATCTATAAACATGTGCTTATATTCATTGCAGTATAATTTTTAAAGGGCAGAATTCAGAGCAACAACAATCATTTAAAAAAAGAAACATTTATGTCATACAAATATTAGATATTCCCTAGACCTAATATCATAACCATCAAATAGAAAATACATTTACAATGAATATTCATTCCTACATTAGAAATAAGGCAAAATAGCTCACTTACCTGAACCTCACTTGTCCTCTGCTTAACTGTGTCTTCCTTCTCTTTAAGGTCCTGTTCCACATTGTTCTTTTCCCTAGAAGACCAGCAAACAATGCAAGAATATCTGAGAACATCAGCTACAGCTGGTATGGCTATCCATCCTCCTAAGCCTGAATCGCTTTTTAAATACATGTTGAAACATTCAATTTTTAAATGAAGGGCAGAATTTTCTACCCTCTTTAAATTATTTATGGGATAGAAATCAATATAGGCTCTATTTGTAAAAAAAAAAAAATGCTTCCTCACTAAAATGTGGTGAAAAAGGATAGATTAAAAAAGGAAGAAGCAGAAACTAATCAATAGAACACTCAGGTTTCACTGATGTCACTGTTGCTATGGTGATACTGTCCAATGAAAAACGCTGGTGAAGAAAAGGAGGAGTTGCATCAGCTCTGTATGCTTAACCCTTAACTACCACTGTCCTATTAAATAAGAATGGCTGAGAGAAACAGTGAGCAATATTAAGAAAAAGAGGCATTTATGTGTTAATTTCTCTTAAATCACCAGTGTGCATCATTTTAGAATGCAATAACATAGAAAAATGTAAAAGATTGATAATATACAGGTAGCATGCTGTATGATATATCACATTTACTCCAAAAAGGTTTTTTTGGGACTATCTACGAAACCCAATTGGTCAAAAAACAAAATCATATACATTATATTTAAAAACACAAAAGCATTAAGTTTTCCCTTCAAATCAAACTTACAAGGCTCTTCTTTGAAGTATCATCCCAAATTCCTGTTTTTTAACAGAGCTGGAATCATATAAATGTATCTCAAAAAACTTAAGATTTAAATTATAAAATAAAGCTATTTCTTTTCCTATAACAAGTTTAACTTCCCATGTTTACTAAAACCACTCACATGTACTGCTCTTATTTTCTATAAAATGAGAGGTAAAATGCCACAGAATTCTCCAGCAATACATGGGGTGGGGAGAAGAAGGCAATATGGAGAGGGGAAGACAGCATTTAAGAAGTCTAGTATGGCAGTTACACCTTACCAGGTCATTACCATGTTTCAAATAACTAACATAACTCAGTAGCTAACAGAACCTAAATGTAAGCTCAGATTTCATTTAACTCTGTCATAAAAGAAAGTGAGGAAATTATACCGAATACGTAAGAAAGAAACTACACGCCTTATTTGTGTATCTCCTCTTGTTAAAGTGAGGCAGCTGTTTTGGATATGTAGGTACAATGATCTTAAGATTTGTATGGAAGAAAAAGGCACTCCAATAAAGCTATTATTTGTACATTGTTACTGTCAAATACTTGAGATGGCCAGGGAGCTCACTACCCGTTTGTCAGATGGAGATTTTAAACAGTCCCTTACCATTCGAATCATTGTTGCAGTCTTCCTTCCATCCCTCACTGTCTGAAAAAGCCAACCCCCCCCCACCTCCAACCTTTATCAAATTAGGTGAAATTGTAAAATAGAAAATCACAAGGGAGAAAAATCTGAAAATACAGCACAAATTCTGATAGCTCAATCTTGTAATTTTTCCCTCCTTATGTGAGCAGATGAGTGTTTTCAGTCCTGCTGCAGTATGTCAGAGATAAGTCACATGAAAATCTAGCGCCCCCCCCCCCAGCTCCATCTCCCAAATCCTCAGAGACATTCCACACAAGGTCAGTAACACTTCAGAGCTCCATTTCAGACAGAAGGTAACAAAAATAGAAAACATTATACAGTATCGGAGATTGCCACAGCAGTCTCAAATGTGAATGTGCATCATTTAAATTCTTTCTGCTGCTCTTTTAACTCTTGTTACTGACAGTGTCTGCTCAACCCTCCCTAGGCTGCTGTTAACTCCTGTTACTCACAGTGCCTGTTGAGGAGACAGAATGTGCACAAGGAAAACAGAGCTGCAAGAAGGCAGCGAGCTGACTTAAAGTAGTGGAGACAGGAGACAGGAAGCTCACTTGGTGAAAAATGAAGACAGGGCACCAAAATTTGGGCTTTTACCAGCAAGGATCTACGATTGAATAAAATGGAGGATGATTTAAGAGTACAAACTGCTGCTAATATTTTTAAGGTATTGGGAAGGGGGAGCAATAGAAATATCTCTAAACGTATGTTGACTCCAGTCTCCAAAATAAGAGAATCTTTACATATTAGCTCAGAGATCAATAAAATTTAACTTCTAATTCATGTTTATCTAAGTAATATTCTGGTTCCTTTAATAATTTCTCTTATGGTCAAAACTAAGTACCATAACATTGTACTAGCCAGACAATGTATAAAAATTAATTTAGATTATAATTTCAGAAACACCAAATTGTTATTTTGTTGTCTTGAAATAGCTGCTAACCTCTAACTACACTCTTATTTTAAAAACATTTAAACATACATTTAGATGCTTGAAAATTGACTGGCTGATTTTCTTATATTCTTCCTTTCTTAAAAAAATAATATATAAATAACCAATACAAAACACCTTTAAAATTTTTATGTGATGTCAGGTGGTGGTGGTGGCACACACCTTTAATCCCATCACTTGGGAGGCAGAGGCAGGTGGATCTCTGAGTTAGAGGCCAGCCAGAGATACACAGAGAAATTGTTTGGAAAAAACACCCCCCCCCCAACATTTTAGTGTACTTTTATATAATTATATGCATGTATATGTGTGTGTTCCTTTGTATATGAACAGGAAGACATGTATGCATGTGGGGAGCAAGGTAGACATACCTTCCCTGATCACTCTCCCTCCTTATGCATATTGTGGCACAGTCTCTCACTCGCACCTAGAGCTTGAAGATTTGGCTAGTCTCTGCCTCCCATATGGAGATTACAGGTAGACCACCATACCTACCCAGCATTAACGATGTCCCCTTATATATGCTTCCATGTTAACTGATAAGCCACCTCCTCAGTCCTCAAGGCATTCTTAACATACTTTAAAAACTATTCAAGGCTCTATATCACAATTAAAAGTGATATATTTAGCTTCCCAAGCTGCTCAGATATATTATATGAAAAATAAAAAAGTAATTTCCAGAAAAGGGGAAAGAAATTATCCTACCCATCCTCCATTTAGACTATCCCTCTGCCCTATTCACTCTCACATGCTTGCATGTACTGAGATCCACAGAACCCATACTACAGATAGGAAAGGATGGAACTCCTGGCATTTGAGAGGCTAGCAGTTTTGATTCTGTGTACCTTCACATTGGACCCATCAAGGAAGTAAGGTTCAAGCTAGGCTTTTAGATGTCCAGAGTGGATAAGTGTAGAAACTTAACATGAAGTGGCTCAATGCAAGGGCAGTCAGGTTAAGAAAACCTGAGGCAACAATTTACTTCTATTTTGCCAGGCTCAGTTTATAGGGAGAATAGAGGAAACCATTTGTCTTAACGCTGATATGAAGCCAAAAGTATCACAGACAGGATTACATCACTTTCCACATCCTTCCCAGATACATATTTATTGTCATTTTTCTGAACATAGCATCCATCACTTTCTAAAACTAAAAATCATTAAAAACTAGAAAGCCTGTAAAAACTCACAAAACTATTTTTTTTTCAGTCTTGATATTTCTTGTAAAACTCCTTAAGGTGCAATCTAAATTTAAAAATGCTAATACCACGAAACTTAACTACTAATTTCTATTACAAGTAAAGGGAGGTACGCTACTTCAATAAATAATCTTCAGTGAGGTGCCTGAATTTTAGAGTAAGAAAAATAAAACTCAGGAGACCTGGAGTCTAATTCAGGCTGCTATGAAACTGTCTTTCTGACAGAGGCCAAGTCTTACTCTTCATGTGTGAATGTTAATATCATTATCTTCAGTTAGGACGACAAAATACACACGATGGAAGATATAGGCTTTGAGCCTAAGTATTAGTTGTACTTAATATCGACGAAACACTTTTTCAACATGTAAAAAGGACTTATGGTTACAAGACAAGAGTAGAAAATCCATCTAAGGAGTGGAGCTGGAGCTAGAGCTGGTGCTCAGTGGTACAGGGATGGGAGAGGCGGAAGGAAGGAGATACACAGACACATTTAAACTGTCAGTCAAGGATTCTGTACCTGCCAGGCATGGCAAACACATACCTGCAACCCCTAGCACTTAGGAAGCAGAAGCAGGCAGATCTCTGTGTGTTCCCATCAAGTCCCAGGCCAGTAAGAACTATCAACTTAGATCTGTCTTTAAAACGAACAACAACAAAAATCCCACACCTGACCAAACTGGCCTTAAATTATTCCTAGATAAACAAATAGTAGTAGGGCTGTCCTATAAGAAATGGTAACAAGAGTCCTTCAGATGAAAGTATGATAAGCAATCAGCTCAAAGGCATATGACAATGTAAAGGTTTTCGGTAAAGGTAAACACACAAGCAAATACAAGAAATGGCACTACTACAATTTTGATTCAAAACTTAATTTTATACTTTCTGTAAGATTTAAGTGACAAAAGCATTAAAACCTGTATGTTTGTTAGTAGAAACACAATCTATTAAAATATTATCTGTAACATCAGTAAACTAAAAGGACCGGAGTTTTATATGTGACTAAAATAGGTTATAGGGAGCTATGCTGTAATTCAATTGGTAGGCTTCATGTAGCATGCATGAAATGGCGTACAGGATAAAACTGGATACCTTAACAGTCATACCTGTAATCCCAGCATTCAGGAGGTAGAGGCAGAGGTTTAGAAATTCAAGACCACCCTTGGTATATCAAGTTTGAAGTCATACTAGGCTATGTGACACCATGTTTCAAAATAAAAGAGGGTCTGGGAGTGGGGAGCTAGTGGAGCTGGTCAGGATGCTCATGGATGTGCATGGACGTGCAGCCTGTCACATCTGCCAACATGCTAGGTATGTTGCTTTTCTTGCTTGTGGTTCTTTATCACTATGTAGAGTCTAGTTTCATAAGGAGCTGAACTAAAAGTGATATTTTCTCCCCGCGACACTCAAGTTTCAGGACATGGTCTAAACTAATATAGAGGTGGTAATGGGCCTTCATCCTGGACTTCATGTCTCCTACCTATCACAGCACACAAAGCAACTATGCCTGGACTTTTACAAACATTGATTTCCCCAAAGTCTTTCTTAAATCTATAGAACACGAAGCTGATATTGAATAGGGTCTCCTACAGAGCTGCTTTCCTTTTTGCTCTTTCCCCCAACACAAAAAATATACACACATAACATCAAACTATCTAACTTTAGAAGATTAAAGTTATAGCGACTGTTGATAGCAGTAACAAATGTACTTAATATCAATTAAAATACACACTGAGGCTGAGTGTGTACCACACCTTGGTCCTAGAACTTGGAAGGTGGGAGGACTCCAACTTCAAGGACAAATACACAGGGAGTTTTAGACCAACCTGGGCAACTTAGTAACATCCTGCCTCAGGAAAATATTTTTCTTTCTTCCTTCTTTTGTTTTTTTTTTTTTCTTCTTTTTTTAAGACAGAGTCTCACTATTGACTGTCCTGGAATTCATTATGTTGCGCAGGCTGGACTTGAACTCACAGAGATCTGCCTGTCTCTGCGTCTCAAGTACTGGGATTAAAGGCATTCATCACTACGCCCAACTCAGAAAAAAAAATTAAGAGCTGGAGATACACTGCTCAGTGTTTCTTGAGCACTCACAAAAACCTCAGGATTGATATCCAGGTTCAAAACAAAAGGCAACATGTAAAATGGTTAAAATGATAAATTTTTCCCTATCTACATCAATGATTAAAATTAATGTAAAAGAAAAAGAAAGCATAGGTGAGAATTTACAATTCTGGAAGAGGCACATATGGTATGGAAAGCTGAGAGGAAGCATCGGAGACGGTGGTAAGCAAGCTCTGGCACTTGGTAAACATGCAGAGCTGCAGCATACAGGAAATGCTGAGCCCTGGAGGTTTCTAGATCAGACTGAGTCTTTGTTTCTGAGCAGTGAATGACAGAACTTAACAAGATGACTCTTCTTTCCTTTTTGGCTTGTGTGGAAGAAAGGAAGCAGAGGCTTTTATTATTCAGCAGCTGATGAAAATTGCTGGAAAGGCTACATAGCAGCCTGACTTGCTTATTTTGGAACTGTCAGAAGTCTAGGGTTAAAGTAAAGTAATAACCATACACAGCAGATGACATGCTGTAGCTTTTCATCCAATGAGTCTAGAAGTCAGGTAACATTTTATTCCAAGTTGGTTAAAAACTTTAAAATTTGAGGACAGATGCTGATTTTTACTTTAGGTTTTTAATTTTGCAAAAATTAGAGTTTAGAGGTCCTTATTTATAATCTATCACACTAATCAAGTTAAATGTTGTAAACATTTAAGAATGTATGATATATATGGACAATTCTTAGTTCTTGGCTAGCTGTTTTCTTTTTTAAAATTAATTTTTTATTTTACGGTGTGGAGCATGGGGGAGAAGTATAAATGTGTACTATATGTGTGTAGTGACTACAGAGGCCAGGAGAGGGCTTCCAATGTCCTGGAACTGGGGCTATAAGACAGTGTGAGTGAGCCACCTGATGTGGCTGCTGTGAGCTGAACTGAGAATCTCTGCAAGACCAAGTGCACCACCATTACTCTAGAGGGAGGTTAGCCATTTTAATAAGCCCCCCCCCCTTTCTTGAAAAGTAAGAGAATATATCCATGGACATAAATTACTGAAAACAGATGTGTGGTGATATTTTGTTTGTGCTTACACAAATAAAGCTCATCTGAAGATCAGAGTGTGGAGCTAGTTATACTAGTTACTCATAGAGGCCAGGTAGTGGTGGCACTATCTCAGCACTTGGGAAACAGAAGCAGACAGCCTTCTCTGAGTTTAAGGTCACCTCGGGCTACACAAGATTCAATCAGTCTGAAAAAGACCCAAGCAGTGGTAGCTCACATTTTTAATCCCAGCACTAGGATGGTCAAGTCAGGAAGGGATATGGATGGGTGGAAAGAGAAATATAAGGTGGAGGAGACAGGTGCTCAGCGCATTGAGTCTGAGGATTTGCGGAGACAGGATCTTGCCCAGTTTGGTAAGCAGACTGGGCAGAGGTAAAAAGTCTCTATAGTGGCTGGCTCCTTTACTTCTCTGATATTTCAGCAAGCTTTATTGTTAGATCACAAACAAAATATCATCACATAGATGGGCTGGAGAGATGGCTCAGCAGTTAAGAACACTGATTGGTCTTTCAGAGGACCTGGGATCAATCCCAGTACCCACATGGCAGCTTACAACCATCTGTAACTCCAGTTCTAGAGGATCCTATATCCTCACATAAAACATATACAGGCAAAACACCAGTGCACATTAAATAAATAAAATAAAAAATAAAAAAAATTTTTAAAAATAATTTATGAACTTATTCTGTATTAGTTATTTACTGCTGCATAATGAATCACATATGTGACCAACAATATATCTCTCTGTCTCTGAGTTGGGAATTCATAAGGCTCTCTCTCCCTTCAGTGGTGAGAGCTCACTCAGTATAGGCCCTGATCCAAGCACTGCAAAAGAACAAAACAACAATAAAACTCCTGTAAGCAGACAGAACTCAAGTACCTCATGAGAGGTTGAGACCCAGATGATGACAGAATATGGAACTAAAAGACTCATTTCCAGGGTGTCAAAAGCTGTTATTGTTGTTTTATATCAGTTCTTGAATATAAACAAGACAGAAGCCTATATATCGAGGAACATATTTACATGGACATGTCTAGACCAATGCATTCGCCCCATGGGGAACTGGCAAATCTACCCCAGCCCAGCCCACTCCTGTGAGGCTCAAAGGGATGGTAAAGCCTTCCTCTAGTCCCCAATTTTACCACCTGCAGACTGCTCCTACAGAGATTCGCTAGACCTGATTCCTTGTTCAGTTGTGTAAAAAAAGCCCTGCCTCCTTGTTCAACTATGTTTAATAACCCTGTCCCCTTCTGCAATTTTATGGATAATCCTACCTCCTGACCAACTTCATATGATACACTGAGCTTCCTGGGTGCTGTGGCTTCTCTATCCATGAACTTGGCCCACCCAACCCCAGCTTTTTAGTCTCTGGAGGTCTCTCTGTGTCTGTCTTTTCTTCATTCCCTCACTGCCCCAATTAGGTCAATTCCTGGGCAAAGACATGGCACCGACTATCTGGCTACAACGGTCCTAGTCTGTCTTCACCTAGGAAAAAGAATTCACTTACCTATTCTAAACAGTACTTACTGAGCAACGATTTAGTAAGTCGTACACGCTGAAGTATGAGCTGAGCATTGAGGATGACAACTAATAACTTGTACTGATTTACCATGTTCTCAGCATCCACATAGAGTTTGCATTTCTATTTTAGATATGAAGAAACTAAGACATAGTAAGTAAATCTGTCCAAATCAGGCTAGTATGACGTCTTAGTGAATGAAGGAACTTGCAGCCTAGCACTGCAAGAGTTTGATCTCCAGGACAAATGTGGTAGAAGAAGAGAAAAAGCCTCATTCCAGAAGTTGTCCTCTGACCTCCATGTGCACACACCATCCCACATATTAAATGAATGTGAAAAAAATTTTTTTGACAAAAGGGTGTCAGATAATCTGGGAATCTGGTCAAAAGTTCTACCACTAAAATCCTATACTGCACAGCCTCTCTACAATAAGACACAGGAGCTGGAAAGGTGGTTCAGTAGGTGAAGGCACTTGTGACCAAGACTGACAACCAGGTTCTAGCCTACAAGTTGTCCTCTGACCTCCACCTATCTCTGTGGCATGCATGTTTATATACATGCATATGCATCCTCATGCCCCCACAGAATAAATAATTTAAAAACTATTAAATCAAGATTAAAAACCTCTTCCACTTCAGGGATGTTGCAAGAATTAAAAAAAAGAATTTATATAAAGTTGATGTAGCACAATCCCAATAACTACTATAATTACCTATTGCTTATTGACCTCAAACCAGGAAAACAAATAGGCCTGACAGGATGTGGCTTTTGCTTCCTTATGCTTTGCTAACAGGACAGGCAAGAAGGAAGTAGAAGCTAGCAGAAGTCAAAATATTAACTTTTGCCTCAGCATAAATTACATGACCACGCTGTCCAAGAGACTGAAGCAGTCTCATTTTCCTGCACCTTTCATCTGTCCAGAACTTCTCACAGCGGACTGCAGAGATGTTGAGTGGTTAAGACCACAAGCTGCTCTTGCAGAGGATCTGAGTTCCATTCCCAGGACCCATAACACCACCTATAATTCCAGCCCCACAGGAACCTAAACTTTTGGCCACCACTGACACCTGATTCACCCATACACACATAATTAAAAATAAATCTTTAAAAAAAAACCTGTCCCCAACAACAAACAAACAAATAAAAAAACCAAAACTTCTCTGAGGCATTTTACTTTCGGAGTAAGGATTCTTTTTTTGTTTTGTTTTCTGAGACACGGTTCTTTGTAGCTTTGGAGCCTGTTCTGGAACTAGCTCTTATAGACCAGATTGGCCTTGAACTCACAGAGGTCTGCCTGCCTCCGAGTGCTGGGATTAAAGGCGTGCCCCACAACCACCCAGCTCAGAGAAAGGATTCTTATGGGATCCACAAAAAGCTTTTAAGAACTGGCTGGGCGCTGGGCGGTGGTGGCGCACGTCTTTAATCCCAGCACTCCGGAGGCAGAGGCAAGCGGATCTCTGTGAGTTCGAGGCCAGCCTGGTCTACAAAGGGAGTTCCAGGACAGGCTCCAAAGCTACAGAGAAACCCTGTCTCGAAAAACCAAAAAAAAAAAAAAAAAAAAAAAAAAAAAGAACTGGCTGGGCATGGTGGTATACACTTATAACCCCAGTACTCAGGAGGCAGAGATAGGTAGAAATCTGTGAGTTTAAAGCCAGGTTGGTCTATGTAGTGAGTGGTAGGACAATTAGGGCTACACAGAGAGACCCTGTCTTGAAAAAATAAAAATAATAAACAAACGGATCAAGTTTCTGGAAATAGAAAAAGAATAACTGGCAACCTAAAGATTTTAAAAACAGCTTAACAAGAGATATTTAACTTGGGCCATCAAGCATGAATAGATGCTTACAGTGTTAAAGGTATAGCCAGGCAAATGAGAACAGTAACATGAGAGACAATGAATAAATAAGGGGGCAGGCTGAGGTGAGAGGTAATATGCCTACCTGTAGCAGGTGGTTAGAGGAAAGGGATTAGTATAGTTTGAATGTGGATGTCCTCACACACTGTTACATTTGAGTATGTGGTCTTTAGTTAGTATTGCTTTTTGGGAGTCTGCTGTGGCTGAAGGAGTTGGGTCACTAGGAGTGGGCTTTTGAAAGTCATAGCCCAGTCCCACTGCCAGAGTAGTCTCTGCTTTGTGGTCTGGTGGCTGCATGAGAAGTTCTACAACAGATGCCTGCTTCGGTGGACAGAGCCACTCACACCATCCAGCTTGCTTTGCTATGATGGACCGAACCCTCTGAAACTGTGAGCCAATATAAATCCTTCCTTGCTTCAGTTGCTTCTGTCATACATCTCCTCAATAAGAAGCAAAGTGACTAATATAACAATAAAGCAAAAGATGGTTAAAGCACCTTGCTTATTTCTGAAGGTAGAAAGAGTAAATACAATATCTGCTCTTATGAAATTTTAAAGTGTCCTAGGAGAGAATATACTGTGGGAAGTAAAAAGAATGGTCTGGGTGACAGGGAAACGCTATGGGTTTTTTGTTGTTGCTGCAGTTTGGTGTTTTGTTTTGTTTTAGACAGACAGGGTCTCTCTATGTAGCGCTGGCTATCCTGGATCTCTCTCTGTAGATAAGACTTTGAACTCAGAGTTCTGCTTGCCTCTGCCTCCTGAGTCCTGGAATTAAAGGTATATGCCTCTGTGATCTGCAGGGGAACACCATGAAGGAAGAGCCCTTCATACTTTGATCAAAAATGAAAATAGAATTAAACTAACAACAGTGAGTTACTGGGAGTCTGAGTAGTATATCCTATGTCAACCGGAAGTCTTTGGAATTAAACATCTTCATCTCTAACCAATGAAAGAGCCAGTGAGATGGCACAATGGGTAAGGCACTTGCCACCAAGCTTGACAATCTAAGTTTGATCCTCAGGGCCCGCTGGTGGAGGAGAGAACTGACTCCAGAAGGTTATGCTCTGGCCTTTATATATGCACCACAGCACATTCACACACATGTGCACACACAATGCATAAATAAATAAAAATGGTAAAAAAAAAACAATAAAAGTGAAATCTTGTGTCAAAAAGCAATTTAGTAAACATCACATACACTGTTCGAATTCTTTCCTATATCATAGTTATACACATTCATTCTATTAAAAAGACTCAAAAACAAAACCTCAAGAGTAAAAACTTTAGTACAGAAAAAAAATACTGAAAGACTAGGTATATAATGAAATATCCTAAAGACTTGGTGATCTAACAAAAACTTAAAAATGCTAGGCATGCTCCTCATAGGTTATTAGTTATCATTTACTATATACATACAACAGCCATAATATCCCAATTATCAAAGCTTGGTAAAAGCTTAAATGCCCAAAAGTAATAACTATTAGAAATGGCAACAAAAGAGTATTTTATCTATGGTGCTAATTCCTATTAAAGTAACTATAAAGGCATATTATACACTAAACAACTGTGCAAGTCAAGAAAGCAAGCGTAGAACACTGAAGAACATGTCTGTCTACATCAGCTTGAGAGGCACAGAGACAGGTATTTTCCTAACTAGCGGTTTAAATGATAATACACACATAAGCAAGAATGTTTAATGGGGCATTTACAGGCCCTGTGAAAATAAAATATAAACATGATTATAGACACAGTAACCCAATGTTTACTTCTGTCTTGAAACAAAGTAATAAAAAGGTATAGGTGTATGTTTGTGTATTTGTGGGTATATGCACAGATGTGTGAGTGTGAAGGCAAGAGGTCAACAGTGAGTGTCTTCCTTTATCATTTCCCTTATATTTAATTTTGTTTGTTTTCAAGACAGGGTATCTCTGTATAACAGTACTAACTGTCCTAGAATTTGCTCTGTAGACCAGGCTGGCCCTGGAACTCACAGAGACTCGCCTGCTTCTGCCTTCCGAGTGCTGGGATTAAAGGCGTGCATCACCACCACCTAGCTTATATTTGATTTTTTAAAAAAGCATTCTGATCCCACTTAAGCAGAAATATGGTATTTAAAGAAATAAAGTAGTATTTATCAAAATGTGCATAGAAAATGAGGAAGTTTATATAATACACATATACTATACATATAATCTGTATGTGTGCCTATAAAGTTAGCTATAATTTTACTTTACATACCTCTGGAGGTCAACTATTTCATTGTTAAGAGTATCTAGTTCCTTAATAGCAGAGAAATCTGCAACAGGACTTGATCCTATGATGGTCTAAAAACAGAAAATTCACAGTTATACATTACTACTATAAATGCTAAACACTCAAAATGCTAAAGCCATACAAGGTAACAAGGTATTCCATTTTACTACATATTATCACTTTTAACTCATTTAATAAAATACTTTCCACAACCATATATATATATATATATATATATATATATATATATATATATATTTGTATATTAAGACAGCTCCCTTACACCCTCCAGAAAGCTATTATTCAATAATATAAACTCACACCCCAGATCCCATTGCCTTTGTCACATGATCCTAGTTTACCCAGAATTCTGCAGTAAATAAACACATGAAAGATTAGAAATTAATTCCTCCATTAAGATGTGTGATTTAGCAGCAACAGGGATGATGATATATTTCTATTTACATTATCTAGCACAGAATAAGTACATAAATTTTGTTGAGTCTCAGAATTATAATGGTGGTTGACTTTACTCAACAAATACTTTTTGTTAAATGCTTTTATTATCTAATCTAACCAAAAATCAACTGACCAACTGCTCAAACATGTCCTACAATAAACACTACTATCACCATGTATGTAAGTCTATATACAGAAAATATTTCTTTTCATTTTTTAATTTTTTTAGTGTGTATCAGTGTTTTTCTGTTTTTTTTAAAAACAGATTTTTAACTCTGTGTGCATGTGCGTACTACAGAGGCCAGAAAAAAGGCATCAGATCCCCTGTTACAGGTGGTTGTAAGCAGCCCGACACAGGTTCTGGGAGTCAAACTCAAACTCCAGTCCCTCTGCAACAGCAGTTTACACACTTAACTGTTAAGCCATCTCTCCAGTCCATTTTTGTGTTTTTGAGGCAGGGCCTCATTTACCCAAGACGGCCTTAAAGGCGCTGTGGAGTCAACGGTGACCTTGAATTCCTGATCCTCCTGCCTCTCCCCATGTATGGGGATTAAATGGGACATCATATACCAACACATAGCTTTCTTTTAATAAGGATGACATCAGCCGGGCGCTGGTGGCGCACGCCTTTAATCCCAGCACTCGGGAGGCAGAGGCAGGAGGATCTCTGTGAGTTCGAGACCAGCCTGGTCTACAAAACCTAGTTCCAGGACAGGCTCCAAAACCCTGTCTCGAAAAACAACAACAAAAACAAAAAAAAAAAAAAACAAAAAAAGGATGATATCAGAATTGGTTACCAAATGATACTTATATAGATACAAAATCTAGGTTTAATCTACATTCTGTTATTTTTGCTAACTATATCCTCTTCACCCAGAAAATGGAGAAATAAATCTCTGCCCTGCCTACTTAGATCAAATGAAGTAACTTTTTCTTTTTTGAACTGCCATTGATGTCCGGTTTTCTTTCTAAAGTCAGAACAAGAGGATGACTGCTCCTTTAAAAACCCGACTTATACACACCATTACAATCAGATTAACAAATAACAGAATCATCAGCTTCTGGAAATAGTAAAACTAAAACCTGACTGTGTGAGATCTACGATTAGAACATAAAACTGAGTTGATAATACTAATGCTGTGACTTCCATGTGTCACCACGTGCACAGCAGAAGAGATCTAAATGCTCCATACTATTCTATTCCTCACCCTTACACAATCACTACAATTCACCAGGTACTGCTGAGCCTATCAATCAGGTCTCAAAAGTAATCTAAAAAGTGAGTCACTGGGAGGTGAGTATTAACTAAATTTAGAGCTGGGAAACAAATCAAGGGACTGCTCAAAGTTGAACCATTAATTTGATCAAAAATCTTCAGATTAAATACAACTGTATTTTATAACATGACCTTTGGCATTTGCATGCCAAAGTAACTTAGAAAACATTGTGCCAAAAGTAAACTTAGCAAACTGGTTAATAAAATTTGACAAATAATTCCTTCTACTTTTTTTTTTATTATCACATTGCCTGCTAATACTGAGTTGTTTTGACTATTAGCACTAAAACTCATCTATAAAGATTCAATTAATTAAACTTCAAATTTTATATTAGTTACAACCTTACATCAAATATAATTCTTTTAGAGGGGCAGTTGAGACAGCACTTCCCTATGTAGCCTAGGCTACTCTTGAGCTCACTATGTAGCCTAGGCTAGTCTTAAATTTACTGTAAACCTTCTGGCCTCAGTCTCTGGAGTGCTGAGATTAAAGGTGCACAGTGCCATGATTCTCAAAAATACTTAACTGTCTTATTAAGCTCCATTAATATACAGACCATTACTGAAGCCATATTAAATTAAGAATCTTAAAGCAGATTTCTGCAGGAGACAGTTATTCACTAAGTTTTAGTTTTATCTAAACTTGACCTATGGGGTTAGGTTGATAAAAAATGAAAAAAAAATAGAACTTGATCTCACATTCATTACCAAGAATAATTTCTATCACTTAAATGCTACTGAGAAAAGTTCTATTAGAGGTACAAGTACACCAGGAAACATGGCTTCCATACCTCTTCTTAAAAAGTGGATTATATTTTGCAGCCTTTGCTATTAAAACACCAATAAGATTAAGTTAAATAAATTAGTTTAGCCTCAAACAAGTTAGAAGGTAATAGCTTTATATTATTAAAATGGCATGTAAGCAAATATGGAAAAGTTCAACTAAAATTATGTATAGTACATGAAGGGTACACAAAGAAAAATTGTAGCATGCCCGTCTTTTAAAATTATTTTATTCATTTATTCAATTTTGAATTATTTTTTATGTGTATGGGTGTTTGCTTGCTTACAAGTCTGTGTAGAAAATGTGCGCTTGGTGCCAGTGGGAACTAGAAGAGGGCTTTGGATCCCACAGACGGTTGTAAGCTGCCATGCCTGTGAGTGGGGAACCAAACCTGGATCCTCTGGAAGAGCAGTCAGTGCTCTGAACTGCTGAGCATCTCCGACCCCACATGCACCCTACAAATATTTTCTCTCATGTTGTTTTGTGCATTTTATCAAAGCCTCACCTTAATAATTTTAAGTGGATTGAGGAGTCCAGGGAAGTCAGACCACAGTGCATGTAAGTATCAAACGACACATGACAAAAGCATGCTGATCAACCGTTTTCACTGTTTATCAACTTTTCCACATAAAAAACACTCTAATTTCAAAATATACCGTGTAAATAAAAAACTGTAATGCTAAAATACAACAAAGACAGCATAAAATAAAGCTCTAACCTTGAGAGAGAGGGGAGTTAAGAAACTGACAGTACAAGAAAGGCGAAAGCAGAGTGCGGCAGAATGGAAAAAACAGTCCAAACTAGAAAAAACACAGAGAGGAGGAAAGCGACATTCAAAATGGTTTAGTTGAAGCTACAAAAAAATGCAGTTCTTTTAAATAAAATAAAAAAATAGATAATGAGAAGAGATTATTTGAAAGTCAGTACAAATTTTAATATTTTTGATTAATAGATAAGGCAACAGTTATAAAATATCAAAACTAACAGTTATAAAATATTTCAATGAATCTGGCACCAAGAAATAAGCATACCTTAGCATGCTCTAGTAAATTGTTGTAGGAGCGGTGGGCCGCTTCCCACCGCTCAGCCCGCACGGCTAGCTTTATCCGAAATAATTACACGGAAACTGTATTCTTTTAAACACTGCTTGGCCCATTAGTTTTAACCTCTTATTGGCTAGCTCTTACATATTGATCTAACCCATTTTTAATATTCTGTGTAGCACCACAAGCTGGCTTACCAGGAAAGATCTTAACCTGCGTCTGTCTGGAGTGGGAGAATCATGGCGATTGCCTGACTCGGCTTCTTTCTCCCAGCATTCTGTTCTGTTTACTCCGCCTACCTAATTTTCTGTCCTATCAGGCCAAGCAGTTTTCTTTATTAGTTAACCAATGAAACCAACAGATAAGATACAAGACCCACCTCCATCAGTAAATGGTCTTCTGAGAAGTCTACTAATTACAAACTATGTTAACAGATACAACCTCAAGTGCCTACTATTATACAGATTCCATGTACAAACAAAATCGATTCAGTAATTTATATTCTCTTGGAAAGTTTCAGTCATTATAAATTAAAAATGCAGAAATAAAATCCTACATGAATGATGTCTACAGTGTTACACTGCTGAGATACAGAACAGAACAGAATGCATAGGTATAAGTCTGTACCCTACATCTTTCTGTGCAGCATCACTTTCAGTCGCTCCACGACCTAGTGAGTTCATGTCACACATCCAAGAGTTTAAAAACACTCACAAAGTACAAAACCTCATTCATATAACTAATTCTCAGGACCTGGCAATAGTGAATTCCATTTACTTTATTTGGAGGGGAAAAGTCCATTTTTGACTTCTGTTAGGTTAAAATGGAATTTTTAACTATCTTATAAAACTAATGCAAAATCAAAACATTTTATTGGTACTTGAAAGTCAGGTTTTTTTTTTTTTTTTTTTTTTTTTTTTTTTTTTTTTTTTTTTTTTTTTAGTTTTTGAGACAGGGTTTCTCTGTAGCTTTGAAGTCTATCCTGGCACTAGCTCTTGTAGACCAGGCTGGCCTCGAACTCACAGAGATCCACCTGCCTCTGCCTCCCGAGTGCTGGGATTAAAGGAGTGCACCACCACCGCCCGGCTGAAAGTCAGTTCTTAATAACACACATTTGACAACCCTGAAATATCACCACAGCAGTATTTATGACACAGGTGAGAAGAGATTTAAAGATGGAAAGTTTGGGTGAGACGTTTTATTTTGTTTGGGTCTTTTTTAGATGAGGGCTCCTTGCACTGCCCAGGATACCCTTGAACTTCTGGATTCAATAATTCTTTAGCAGGGTGATGGTGGCACACACCTTTAATCCCGGCACTAGGGAGGCAGGCAAATCTCTGTGAGTTTGAGGCCAGCCTGGTCTACAAGAGCTAGTTCTAGGACAGGCTCCAAAGCTACAGAGAAACCCTGTCTCGAAAACAAACAAACAGAAAGAATTCTTTAGTCTAAGCCTTCCCAGGAGCTGAGACTACAGGGTCAATCGACACCTGGTTATTTAGTTTGAAAAGTAACTAAACCCACCATATAAGTCTTTTGAAAGGTCTATTGCAGACCATGATATTGTAAATGCGCTATATTAAAAAGAGCTTCTAGACAAGGAAATGAAATTCAAAGTACAACATGGTTAAAATGAAAATGCTTTGAAAATTTCTACTGCTGACCAGAAACCCAACTAACTTCTAGATGTTTAGATATGAAGCTCAGATATATACTTAAGAATGAACGCTCATCCTATGGCAAAGAAATGCATACAGATTTTCCTCAACATACAGTTTTTCTTGAAGGCTATTTTGATGTAAAATTGATACTAAGCAATCACTATCTTATGGATTTTGTTTCCAAATTTGTTTTGTTTTCTGTAAGATTGAAATGTAACAATTTAATTATTATAGCTAATGCTTCCTTCCTTCTTTAGTTTTTCATAAAAATTGACTAGCCATGGTGCATGCTTATAATCCTAGCATTTGGGAAGTGAAAGAAGAAAGGATCAGAAATTCAAAGTAATTCTCAGCTATACAGTATTCAATGCCAG
Source organism: Microtus ochrogaster (assembly GCF_000317375.1). Taxonomy (NCBI): domain Eukaryota; kingdom Metazoa; phylum Chordata; class Mammalia; order Rodentia; family Cricetidae; genus Microtus; species Microtus ochrogaster. The sequence continues at coordinate 76,657,355 of NC_022016.1, read as the reverse complement.
GCTGGGCTATATGAGACTCTGTTTCAAAAAAAAAAAAAACACAACTTCAATTTAATATAATAAAGTACAGCAGTCATATGTGTGATGGATAGTAGGGTTGGCAGTTCAAGGATGCTATATTAGGAATATATAAGGTCTGTGAGCATGCTCACAGATACACTAAACCAAATGGGAGTGCTCTGCCCCTCCATGTTTGTGACTAGACACAGCATTGGTTCCTTTCTATCAGGCATGCAGGTCCTCTTTAAAGTTTTCTTACCTTTTGTAAACTTGACCTGTCTGATGGTGGAATCATCTCAGGAGTGAGAATATGTGGAGGATCAATGCCCTTTATTAACTTTTGATTGATTAAGTGAAAAGCCAAGGCAAACTGGTCTTTTGAAAGCTTCCCACAGTTCTTTGTGTCACACAGTGACCTATACAAATAAACAAAATGAACAGAACATAAGTGCTACATTATTACTCCCAAAACCCAAGAGAAAAACATATGATTTTAATGTTTTAAAAATAATTAGCTGAATTGAAAAAGATCACAGGCTGCTCAAAACTCACATAAAAAGTTAAAGAAGTGGAGCACATTAAGATGCTAAAAAAGAAACCAGGCAGTAGTGAAGCACACCTTTAGTCCCAGCACTTGGGAAGCAGAGGCAGGTGGATCTCTGAGTCCAAGGCCAACCTGGTCTATAGAGCAAGAACCTGGACAGCCAGGGCTGTCAGAAAAACAAAACAAAACAAAAATCCCAACGCTCAGAGAAAGTAAAAAGAATGTATGAGCAGGAAGATGGAAAGGGTGCTGGGGAATGCTGTCTTCTGAACATGACACAGCTGCTGCACTCACAAACACAGCAGTGGCCACCGGCTAAGGCTGAGCCCATCAGCACGGCAGCATGGCTAGGAGAGGGGCACAGGAGGCCCAACCCTTGCCTGGGGTAGTTAATGGCTGCCGGGGAAGGGAAGTCATTTTTCTTCAGTAAAGTAGTCCCTGGCAAGTTGCACATGATCCAGTAAATAATACTACACCCATGTATATGCAAGCAACCCTAATTAAGCTCAGAAGGTTATTAGAAAACAAACAAAAACATAAAAGTTGAAAAGAGATATATTGTAAAGAAGAGCTCCAGAATATAGAATGGTGATACAAGATGGTAATGGAGTATGTGAATGACCACAACTTATTACATACATACGAAATTGTCAAGTAATAAATTTTACCAGAAAATACAGTAAAACCTGTCAATTGAAGGGAGAGAATAAATGTTTCATTCTATTTGCCTTTTTTTCTTCTCTTTAAAATTCAGCTTTACAAATGTTTAATTCTCTGAAAGTCAGGGTAGCCTGACAAAAAGACTGGATATCAGGGTAGTTGACAAAAAGACAAGGTATCAAGCCAAATGTGGAGTACAGCTTTTATCTTAAGTCCTTATAACCTGGAACAAAATTTTTTGAGGTCTCAATCTTAGTTTCTTCCTCTGTAAGTAAAGAAACTCCTTTTGTGAGGTACCATAAGAAAGGGAATGCATGATTAAAGCCTGAGCACAGCACCAAACCCATTTGTGACAGTTACTTTGTTCTGTGTACTCAGCCTAGGTACTCAAAGGCTGTAGATTCAGCTATGCAAGCTTAATCTTTTCCAGTCTGGATATTCATCTCTCTTAAGACAGACCTACTATGCTCTGCTCTCTTCTAAGTTTCTCTTTGCAACTTTTTGTGTTTGTTGCTTCTTTAAAACCTCAAGATAACATCTGGCAGAGTTACCAGGGTAGGGGCAGGCACAAGACAAAGCAATTTCATATGCATTATTATATGTACTATGAAATGCATTACCAATGAACAAGTGTCATACAAATATGTACATCTTACAGGATTAGACATGTACATCACTGTTTATTTTTTAATTAAAAAAAAACACTATCTTGTACAAATGTTACAAACATCCCCCACACAGACTAATGTAGCCATTCAAACAAGCAACTGCCTAGACCAAAAGTCTATACACCTCAACGAACATATTCAAATCATGAATATACACAGCCATTCTGAAGCTATAGGATTTTGCTTACATGTTTATGCACAAAAAAATTAAAAATCTATGATAGAGTTAAAACTAGAAACCCAAGTTTAAACCCTCTTTCACGACTCATCTATTTTATTTATTTATTTATTTATTTATTTATTTATTTATTTATTTATTTATTTAGGCTTTTTCAAGACAGGATTTTTCTGTGTCTTTGGAGCATGTCCTGGAACTAGCTCTTGTAGACCAGGCTGGTCTCGAAGTCACAGAAATCTGCCTGCCTCTGCCTCCCAAGTGCTGGGATTAAAGGCGTGCGCCACCATCGCCCGGCTGACTCATGTATTCTTTACCTGCACTCCACCCTTCCTCATCACCCTTTCTTGTTCTCCTACTACCTGTGATACTTACTATTTCTATGTGTGTATCTGTTTGCAGATGTCCATGTGTAAGGTACAGGCAAGGACTCACAAAAAGAACACACAGAATTTTTCTTTCTTTCAAGTAATCTCAATATGATACATCTATTTTCTTGCAAAGATATCTGCATCCCTGTTTATTGCTGCTCTATTCTCTATAGGAATGAAATGATACCAACAGATCTCCATCAATAGATAAGTGGCTAACAAAAGTTTGTATATATAAAAAATGAAATACTATTCAGCTCTAAAGCAAAATGAAAGCAATTTTTTTTCTTTAGACATGGTCTCATTATTCCAGGCTGATCTTGCACTTCCATGAGTACTGGGATTGCAGGTGTATGTCACCATACCCAATTCATGTAACACAAGGGATCAAATCCATGCCCTCCTGCATGCTAGTTAGGAACTCTACCAACTGAGCTATATCTCCAGCACCTAAAGGTATTACTTATTAAACTGTTTAAATTTCAGATAGCTGGATTTTCGTAACAACATTCTAAGAGTTTATAATTGGTATAAACAAAAAAATGCTCCACCTGTTTTTTAATACCACTCCTGAATTTTTGTTTATTATACACAATAATTCTTCATATTTGAATTTTCTGTATAAAAAATGAAACAATTACTAACCTGTTCTCAAAATCTAGAAAAAAGTATAAAAACTAGATATAACACTACACACACACACACACACACACACACACCCACACACACACACACACACTTTTGAAAAACTATTAAAATAAAGTCTTACCAGATGTGGGCTAGTAAGACAGAAGGTAAACCTGTTTTCAGGAAGGTTTCACGGACCTCTTGACCAGACACATATCCATCCATATCCTTATCCGTTTTCAGGAAGATTTCATCATATTTAGCCTTTTCTGCAGGGGATACAACCCACTGGAGAGGGAAGAGAAGTTTCTATCAAAATGAAACCAACTTTGAAATAATATTTCTTCAAACCATAAGTGTATTTGTCACCAATCTGAACAAATATATCCAAATAACCTGATGTCAGTGCACTGGTTCCCATACATCACAACCAAAAAGTATGAAGAGAAGGCAATAGAATTACACACCAGTTAAAACATTTACAGGTGCCAATTTAACACTTTTTTTTTTTTTTTTTTTTTTTTTTTTTAGAAACCAGTAAACTCAAGTACAATTAAGCCCTGGCCTACAAATTCCAATACTAAAAGTGGTATCTGGGAAAGCCTGCATAAATAAATAATCTACATACTCCCCAAGCTTCATTTTCTATGCATGCAGCATTCTTGCCCAGAGCTGAGCTTGTACAGGCTGTCATTACAGTTGCTATTACACAACCTGACCAAAGATAGGTCAAAGGAAGTAAGAATTGATCAGAATTAGTAACGTGATCTAAAGAATCAAGAGTTAACTACAGATTAAAAATGATTATTATGACAGGGAGAGCATGCATATTAGCACACAGTATCTTCTATCTCCATCTTTAATCTCTATAGATCAGTCAAACACCCACAGGACATAAGGAGCATCTGCCTCCTCTGTGGCATCACGTCATGCAGGCTCAACTAGAGCAAGTGCAGCATCTTTGCTCCTCCAATTTTACCAATCACATTCATGCACTTTGTTAAAGTAAAATCCTTTAACACTGACAAATTTTTCTACCTGTCTTAACGGTGCTTTGGTAGGTAAAATGCCTACAGGTGGTAAGGAGTGGTAAGAGTCCTTGGCTGCTGAAGAGGGGACCGACCACACGGAGCCTGATATACTGACCATTGTTCTCTTAGAAGGTGGCACCAAGGCTGGAGGCAAGGACATTGGCACAGGTTCTTTCTCCAGTGCACAGTACACCAAAAACATGGCCTTGAAGATAAACAAAACAGAATCAGATATACTTTTAAGTTATCATAAAATTCACTCACCATGGCCTGGCTTCTCAAATCTTTTTAAAAAGTAAAATTAAGAACAAGAATAGGAGAAAAAGAGGAAGAAACAAAAGGAAAGAGGAAGAAAAGTAAGAACTCAAGGCTAAAACATTCTTAAGAAGAAATAGTCATAAAAACTTAGAGGCACACCCTTCAATTGAAGTTCTTGTAACAGCAAAGAATGAGAATTTGAATTAAAAATGCTATCTATAAAGAAATAATCTAATATACAAAATTTTCCTAGAAATTAATAATTTAATTTCAATTAAAGATGAACAGACAACTAAAAAACGAAGGAATGGACACCACAAATGGCCCATCCTTTAGTATCTCAAACAAAGCAAAGCAAGCAAACAAACAAAAAAACCTAGTAATCAGAAAAGACAACAATTAAGAAAGAAAATCCTAATTCTCAAAAGTAAACTTGCTTTGAGCTCCTATCTTAACTCCTAAGTTTGATTTGTTTTCAAATCAATATTCATTGAGTACAGAATACAAATGTGATCCATATTTCTATAATGGCTAATATTTTATAAATCAAGAAATTGAGGTTCAGAGATGCTAACTTGCCTAATACAACATTTTAAAAAATGCATAGGCTACAGTATACACTAAACCAAGCATCATTTCACAATCCTATAACCTTAGTACTCAAAACTGGGGAGCAAAGGATTGGGTTTGTGGCCAGCCTAGGTTATACTAATCTGTCTTAAAATATAATTTTTAAATGTTTATATACATATATAAATGTATATGCTACAAACTAGGCCATCTTAGCTACCGCATTCTTGATTGATCGAGCTTTAATCAGCATTAACAGCACCTGTATAATAATTCACACTGCCATCCTTTCCTTTATAATTAGAAAAACTAAACCTGACCCATGGACCCAGATTATAATAGGCACCAGAACTGCCTGGACGGCTTAGTAGCTCTATAATTGGAACTCTGAACTCAGTAAAGCTGGAACTGGGCCAAAGAATCTGCATTTCTAACAAGTTTCCGGTGATTCTCGTGCTGTGTATCCAGGGTAGCACCTAACCATTTGACCTGAACCAAGCCTTTTCCAGAGATGAGCCAACTAATAAGAATTCGGTGTCAGTTTTAAAACAAATGAAGACTATGTCTCCAAAAACCTGAAGCTCCAAAAAGAAAACAATCTGCCTAACACATCCTTTTCAGACAAGCTGACAATGTATGTAGCATCAGACTGGCATTTGCATGCAACAAGGGACCCGCAAGCATATAAAGGTCAGCATTTTTCTTGCTGCAGATGGAAGTCATTTCCTGGAAAAGTGGAAACTCAACAACAGCAGCAATGTCTGCCATCTGCTGCCAAGAGACAACACTTTTTTTTTTTTTTCTGAAAGTTAAAGTTCTTAATTTCATGTGTCTTGAAAATAATTTCCCCAAGAAAATCAATGCCAAATTTTGTTCACTAAATATAATATGAAAAGTGAACAGAGTAATTTTAGTACTGCTAGACTATGATCTTGTATTCTTACTATATTGTACTTTATCCTATACAATGTCTACAACTGAAACAAAAACAGCAACCAGATCAAATGATGCCCTCCCAACCTCACCTGCCCATGTGTGCATGTGGGGGAGGAAGAGAAATGTTAGCTTTCAAGCTGGTATATAGTAGGTGAGTATGAATGAAGTTACATAGAGAGACACTAAAGTAAAAAGCTTTTTAGGATACTTCTTATTTAAAAATAAAATCACCGCAAACAGACCTAAACTTTACACAGAGTGCCATGGAAAGAAAGGATTCAGTTGGGATTACTATCAACTGACTTTCTTTCAGAGTGTTTTTCTCTTTGTGTTTTAAGCAACATTAACTTTCAGTGGATGTCAGATCAACCTGAGGGGCTTGCTTTGTTTTGTTTCTTGTTTTTCAAGACCAAGTTTCTCTGTGTAGCTTTGGCTGTCCAGGCTGTGTAGACCAGGCTGGCCTCAAACTCACACAGATCTGCCTACCACTGCCTCTGGAGTGCTGGGATTAAGCAGCACCATGGGCTCTGAAGGCCTTTTAAAATACAGAACCTGGCCGGGCGGTGGTGGCGCACGCCTTTAATCCCAGCACTCGGGAGGCAGAGGCAGGCGGATCTCTGTGAGTTCGAGACCAGCCTGGTCTAC
>NC_022016.1:76647089-76650770 GCF_000317375.1 Microtus ochrogaster | reverse complement strand
AAACCCTGTCTCGAAAAACCAAAAAAAAAAAAAAAAAAAAAAAAAACAAATAAAATACAGAACCTGACCAGCTTCTGGCTGGAGATTTAGTCCAAGGGCTTCTGGGTATTACTGATGGGCAACAATACTTTTAGGAGTTTCCTTAGAGTTTTGCGTGCTCTCTGACCTATTGAAGCAGGTGGCAACCACAGCTGCTATAAGGGATGAAAACACTTTTTGTGTTTTCCAAGTAAATAAGTTTCCTTCGCCACCTTAGTTTAATGGAATATTTACTGAAAAATGTCTAACCACCAGGCTAAAAACACAAAGGGGAAAATACCCTTCACTTTCATAACACAAGAGTGCAGCATATGAGCAAAAGTTAATTTCAGGGCTTGAGGTGTAGTTCAGCAGTAGAGCACCTGCTTAGCAAATGTAATACCCTGTGTTCAATTCAAAGAAACACACACACTCACACTCACGCTAATAACGAGTATGTGATGAGATGGATGGCAGTGGCTGCACTCAGGAGGCAGAGGCCAGCCTGGTCTACAAAATCAGTTCCAGGACAGTCAGAGCAGTTACATAGAGAAACCCTGTCCTGACAAACAACAACAAAGAGTACGTGATACATGCTAGCATATACAAGCATAGCTCCCTCTTACATATTCTAGTGCCACATGTTCCTCACAAAATAAGAACCCAATAAATACTAGTGACAGAAAACATTAACACTTGAAAAGAAGAAGAGAAAAAAATGATACAAAGGCAGTCAAGTTCACTTTTACAGGAACAAAAAAAGAGAGAGAGAGAGAGAGAAAAACGGGAGCTGGAGAGATGGCTCAGAAGTTAAAAACATTGGCTGCTCTCCCAGAGGTCATGAGTTCAACTCCCAGCAACCACATGGTGCCTCAAAAACATCTGTAATGAGATCTGGTACCCTCTTCTGGTGTTCAGGCAAACATGTAGACAGAACACTATATACAACAAATACAATGAAATTAAAAAAAAAAAAGAAGAGAGAAAAACCTTAAGTTACTTTTCTGGGAAGAAATCTTGCAAGTGCTATCTTAACCAATCCCCATGACAGAATATATCCCTGATACTTGAATAAATTCATTTTGCCTCTAGACAAATCTAAACTGGAAGATATTCTACATGCTATTCGGCCAGAACTCCTTTAAAAAAAAAGCCAAGGTCATAAAAATAAGACAAAAATGACAAACTGCCAAAGATTCAAGAGACTGAAAAGACACAGCAACTAAACGCAGCAGAATACTAAAGAGCAGATCTTGGACCAGAAAGCTTTAAGTGGTGAAATCAAAAGAAAATGTGAAGTTTTTTAAAAGTAATTGACCAATGTAGGTTTCTAAATTTGACATCCTTGGATATATAGTGAATGTAAGACCTGACTGGGCTAATCAAACAGGTACAAAAAAAGAGGGGAGGGGGGCCTAGAGCAGTGAGATGCCTCAAATGTTCAAGACACCAGCTGTGCAAGTCTGAATCCGAAAGGCGGAAAAAGAGAACAAACTTTGATGTAATCCTTTAACCTCCACACTCATGGCATGTCACCTCTGCCCATATATGCCAATAAACTTTAGAAAAGGTTTTTGAAAGTGGGAATAAGTGAAGGTAAAAGCTGAATTAGATGGAAATTTAAAATACGAACCACAAAAGGATAATCTTAAAGAATGATTGTTTTGAAATATCACTGACCTAATGATAGATTTTTTTTTTTAAAGTGTTCTGCTTGCATGTATACTTGCAGGACAGAAGAGGCCACCAGATATCACTACAGATGGTTGTGAGCCACCATGTGGTTGTTGGGAATTGAACTCAGGACCTCTGGAAGAGCAGTCAGTGCTCTTAACCTCTGAGCCATCTCTCCAGCCCCTGACCTAATGATAGATTGAACCAAAGTAATAAAAAGGACTATGAACATAAATGTGGAAGATTCAAAATGAGAAAAGAGGATAACCTCAGGCATAAAAAGATTTTCAAAAACACAAGTTCATGGGAATAAGTCTAAAAATAAAAAAAATTTTAAAAAAACAAGCAATTGAGCTGGAGAGATGGTTCAGCAATTAAGAGCTTGTCTACTCTTACAGAGGACCTGACTTCCGTTCACAGCACCCATAAAGTGGCTCACAACTAACTAAAGCACCAGCTCCAGGGAGATCTGAAACCTCTGCTCTCTGCAGGCATCTGCCCTCATATACGCATGTACACACGTACACTACACTACACACACACACACACACACACACACACACACACGAAAAACCCAAACAATTCTTTAGAAAAATTCTTAAGAGGTAGAAAATTTAAGCAGATTAACATCCAAGTAAGAGCACACAGGAGATTACCAGTTTATCCCAGGTAAATTCACAGCAGGTTATGTATGTGTGTTCATTGCATACATGTGTGCATGCGTGTGTACAAATCAGAGGTTTCCATCTTATTTTCTGAGCCAGGGTCTCTCACTGTACCCGGAAACCTGCTGATTCAGGAGCATCCTGTCTCTGCTTTGCCAGCACCGGGATGATACACACTCACCACCAACCCTTTTTCTTTTTCTTTAGGGTCTAGAGATTGAACTCAGGTGCACATGAGTTCATGAACTTGAACTGCAAGCACTTTTAACAACTGAACCACTTCCCAAAGCCTAATAAAGTTTCATCTAACTTTAAGGGAGCAATAAATGCCATATCTGACATTAACTACCTAACTACTAAAATAAAAAGATCTTTAAAATAAGGGAAGATGCCAAAATGTTCCCTGCCCCATCAATTGAAATGAAACTAAATTGTTGTGCATGTTTCCTTTTAATAAAATAATGATATAGTTGAAACAAAACTGAAGTAATTTAAGAAGACTGAAGTAATTTAAGACCCCCCAAAATTACCACACCATCATCTTTACAGTATATTAACCAAGTATCTTTCCTAAGTATGGCAAATGATGTACAAAAAAATGACAGTAAAACATACACATCCTCTTTTTCATTAAAAATATGTACTTACCTATAAATCCTAATAACTACAATCTGATGGGCATATTACTAAGGATAAACTAAAACAGGAAATGCTTCCTGGGGCAGGTGACACACACTATAATTTAAAAAACTCAGAGTCTGGGGTAGGAAGCTTGTAACTTCAAGCCCTGTTTAAATCAAATGGTAGAAGGTATGGGTGGGAGATAAAATGAAGACCCTTTACATTTTAAGAACATTTGGTTACTTACAACTGCAAATTCATCTCTGTCAAGCTTTCCATCATGGTCAATATCGCTCAACTCCCAAACCTTAAAAAAGAGAAGTAAGAACAATTAGTGCTCTTTTATTTTATGTTCTACTTAGGGACAGGAAGAGAAAGTATACTGGTGGAATATGAGAGTGCCTAATTATTAACTGCCTTAAAAGGATCTGAACTTTGTCTTAATTGCAATGAGAAGTTGCTAAAAGGTTAGTTTAAAGAAATAAAATAATAATAATCAAAGTTTAGGAATCTCACACTGACCACACAATAGAAAAAAGAATGGAAATAATAATGGAAAAAAGCTTTTAAAAAAATCAGTGTTTTCCAGGCATGGTAGATCTGAGTTCAAGGTTAGCCTGGTCTACAAAGAAGAGGTCCAGGCTAGCCTGGGCTACACAGAGAAACCCTGTCCAAAAGAGAGAGAGAGAGAGAGAGAGAGAGA